>NC_064450.1:3835925-4135925 GCF_023343835.1 Lagopus muta | reverse complement strand
CAGAATGCGGTCAGTCCTGGTGCTGAAGCTCAGAGCCCTTTGACCCGGCTGGAAAAGCCCATCCATGCAGTGTGGATGCCAGGCTGCCTGTGAGTAAATGGCATGATTGAGGAACCTCGAGCTGTGCTGGAAGGCTGCTCTCATTCAGCCCCGATTGGAGCCGTCAGAGCCACTGAAAGGGAAGCACAACTCACCATAAACAGGGCCTCACAAGCCATAAGCACGAAATCAGATCTAAATATTGATTTACTCCATATAAATACATGTGCAATTCCAGCTTCTGAGCACACGGAGATTTAATGCTTTTTCAGAAGCACAAGACTGAAACGAAAGCTGTGTTGCAATGCTGATCACATCCTATGCTTTGTGTTTGCCTGAGCAAGTCCCCCCTTTTGGTGCTCTCCTCCTTCATCCCGTGGGGCAGGTTGGAGCTCCATACGCTCCCTCTGCGTTGGTTCCCCCCTCCCGTGTTTTTCGAGCCCACCCCTAGGCCTCACTCAGGCCTGCATCGGGCCTGCGCGTTGCCATAGCGACGAGGCGCTGGCTGCCTACCCCTTTAAGAGCGCTCCTGGAGGCCGGAAGTGGCTCCGTGCGGCGCTCTGGTTTTCGCTTCGTCTCTGTGGTTTTCCTGCCTTTCTGCTTCCGGTGGCGGGCATTGTGAGGGGCGGCGTGGCAGGGGTCCGGGCCTGGGGTGGTCATAGGCGGAGCTGGGAGTCATATTGAGGGCTGGAGATAGGAATATGGGAGCTGGGTTAGTCACTGTGGGTGGGTGAGGGTGCAAAGGTTTGGGAAGGAGGGGTCATGTAGGGGTGTGAGGTTAGGGTATGGGTATGGGAGGAAGGAGAAGGCGAAGGGGTTGTATTGCGGTCTGGGGTCAGGGTATGGGGGGGTGGAGAGTCGTATTTTGGGCTGGAGATGAAGATACAGGGGTTTGAGATGGTCAAACGGTGAGCTAGAGTTAAGGGTGGAGGTAAGGGCTGGAGTAGAACTAGAGGGTTCAAATTGGGGTCTGCCAGTCAGGGTAGGGGAGGTTCAGAGGGTCATATTGGGGCTTGGGGTCAGGGAATGGGGGCCTGGGGTAATACTGGGGCCTATAGGTGAGGGGGCAGGGGCTCGGGGGGTTTGTGTTGGGCTGAGGGGCAGGGCGTGAAGTGGAGAGAGGAAGGCTTGAGTAGGGCTGGGGTGTCATTTTGCAGGCTGGGGATCAGGGTTCATGAGGCTGGAAGGGAGCACAGTGGGCACTGAGGGGCAGCAGGGTGCTGTGAGTAGCGAGGCTGAGGGGAATAGGGACCATGAGGGGAGGGTACGGGATGCAAATGGACAGGGAGTGTCCCTTGAGCATCATGTGTCATGGGATCTGTGGTGGGGGTTGCTTCCAGAAGAAATACAGCTCCAGCTCATGGCAGAAGATCACTAGGTCTTCTTGGGAAGCCAGCATTCATCAGGTGAGTGCGACTGAGGCAAGGCCAGTGACTCATGCACTCTCCCTGGGTGGGCAGCAGCCACTCAGGAGCCTTTCATGCCCACTGGTGCCATGTAGGCTGAGGGCCTGGGGATGGCTGCTGGCGGCTGTGTCTCAGCCTAGTGCCTGCTGGCCTCACCCATGGCCCAGATCAACCCCCAGAGGTTCCCCTGCTGGGTTCCTCCTATGCAGTAACAGGTGTGAGCATCCATGCAGCATTCTGATGGTCATGTATGATACTGCACACAACGAGTTGCTGTCTTCAGCTAAAGCAAAGTTTTCTTTACAGCTTTAGGATTAATTTTGTAATGTGTACTGCATCTTTTAAAAGCTGTCTTGTGCTATTCAGCTGTCATTGCCCTTCCTTTACAGGCAGGTTTTACATGTGGAAGGTAGAATTTAGGTACATGGGTGATCATTATTTTCCTCTTGATTTATCACAGGTACTATCTAATTCCCAAACTTTATTTCATGTAATAGGGAGTACCGATAGGCTGGTTCTTTATTTGAACAAACCAAGGTTCTGTTGAAAGCTGTGTACTTTGCCCTCCTGTTGCATCTGTGCTTTTCTTTAGTGTTGACTTTTTTTCTACAACCAAGGAGTTCAGCTGAGGTCCCAGCTAAGGCCCTTGTGTGCTCTCACAGGTGTGGGGCAGGCCTGGATTGGCAACTGGCACCCAAACAGCCCAGACTTCTGAAAAAATAATAAAAAAAAAATCATTCACCACCACTAAAAAGGCACTTAATTGTTTATTTTTGGTGTCTGGCAGCTGTGTGTGGTCAGAATGCTATAGGGAAGGATTTTAAAACAAGCAGGGGTTGGGGTGCTGTTTTTATGGATTGTTTTAGTTGATGCTGGTGCACAGAAGACAGGTCTGTGTGGGGCAGTGGTCTCCAGCTTTAGCTGGCTTTCTTGCTAAAACCCTGACTGGGTAATGGGCTCTGTTTGAAAAACACTGCACAGTGCTTAGGAAATCTCCATTTTAATTTGCTTTCGTGTGGCAGTAAAGCAGTCCTAAGGGGTTTCTCTGAGGCAGCTTACTGTGTATGAGCTGGAGCCTTTTGGGCTTTTGCAGGAAGCTTGCCTGGGATCACGAGAGGAGCTGAACTGTAGCTGTCATTGCTATTACCAGCCAACAGCAGGGAGGGCCAAGTTCAGCACGACTGAGATGATAAAAGTCAAATGCTCATCTCATTTTTCTTTAAGGGATTTGAACAGAGCTGCCAGATGTTTAGCAGGGCTCAGGAGCAGGCAAAGGGAACTGCAGACATTACTGGATGCCTGCAGACGTGGGGCACTTCTAGTTAAATCTGCCCAGTTGCCAGCAGCTATTTGAATGCATGGGGCTATCCTTATTGGCCATGCCCAGGGGAAAGTCCTACTTTGAGATGGAGACAGACATCAGGTCCTCTGGTCCTCCTCCACAGCAGAGTTGAAATCAAAGCTTGTATAGATTTGTGAGGTGATAAAGTAACTGCCTTCTTAAATGACACGCACCTTTGGCAAAGTGTTTGTTTCATCAGTGTCAGACAGACACATGTTCAGAATAACCTTGCTTCAGAGTGAGCCAGGCTGCCTGCAGCTTGCAAGGTACTTGTAGATAAAGCATGGTGCTTCCCAGCACCGCATTCAGCTGATGGGCTGAATGCTTATTGCTTTTTCTCACCTATGTCAACTCTGTTTTTCTTGCAGCCCTCACCTAACATAGCAAGTATTGTACCTGATGTAAAACTGTAGCAGTGATGCAGTTTAATGTCACCCTTCTGGTCCTCTGTGGACTGTAAGGTGAATTTTGCTGCCTTTTGACTTCAGCCAACAGTGACAATTGTGCTTGGATTCAAGTCCATGGTGGCTCAGTGAGGATGGGGTTTCTTTTGGGAGGGAGACTGGCACCTGAGCTGCTGCCTGGGCTCTTGTCTGAGGCTTAGAAGCAGCAGCTTGCAGTGTACACATCACTAAGTACTGTGCTTAATGCTTGCTGCTCTTTATGTAGGTGTTCCTGCTGACCATGGAGTGGCTGCTGAATCTGCACCCTCGCCAAGGTAACTGAGCTAAGCTGTGCTCTCTGCACACCAGATGCAAACTGTGTGCTTGGAATTTGAAGTCAGTCCTCCCTTTGTCTTCTAATGTTAAATTCACCTGGGCAGAACTGTCTGACAGTGTCAGGCTGCAGTTGGAAAACATTTCACTTTTGTGCTGCTGCAGACTGACACCCTTTGTTCAGCTTATTACTGGAACAAGCATTTCCATTTCCCTTTCCCTTCACTAATGCCACTCTTGCCTGGGTTACAAGTTGGTATTTTCTATCACCTGGGCTTCAGGACAAAGCACGTGGGACCCTAGGTAGAGTGATTGCAAATAACCTGATCTCTGTTGCACCTGGAAAAAGTTGTTTGTCTGAGTGAGGATTTTCCTGTCAACTAACTTTTAAATGACAGAGTATTTCCTCATTTCAATGAATGTGCAGCATAACCATTTGCAAGAGGGCCCTGGGTTGCAGGCTGCTCATGGAACACTTATTTGCTCTGGTGCCTTGGCTCGCACGCTGAGCAGCCCTGACATCTGTGTGCAGCTTTCCCTGCAGTATGCTTGTTCTGCTTGAATGTCCTGGTCATTTCTTTTCAGGTGGCTGAACCGAAGATCTGTCTGCGTTATGGTGAGAGTTCTGCCCCTGCAGTTCCATTTGTTTATACCTGTGTGGTCTCTTTAGGCTGTAGAAGGTATTTTTGCCAAAGTAGATGGTAAATGTGAATAAATTCCAATTCTTCAAGCTGACTGTTTTTCTTTCTTATTTAATCCCTGCTACTGTGAATAATGTAGGAAGGATTTTAACATGTTGGAGGTGTGCATTTAGGCAAGGAGGCACGTAAAGCTTTCTCCTGTGCTGACACCTGTGTGCAGGGCAGCCACGCTGGAGGGTCGTGGTGCTTTCAAGATCTCAAGGAGTGATTCATTCCTGACAGCTGCTAAAGCAATCCTGAAAAATGTGAGAGCATGTTTGCAGTGTGCCAAGCTCTAGTCTCCGCTAGAGGGTGTGAATGTCTGCAAGAATGGTTGTGTTTCATTGAAACTGGGAGACTTTGTTTAATCAGATGTGCAGGCAGTCAGACTGTGGCAGGATTATGTTCCAGTTGAAAAACTGCTCTCTGTGTTGGCAGCAGCCCAAGTTACATCTGCTTTATGTAACCCATCAGCTGCACTGGCTGTGAAGCCCATGTGATGCTCAGCCCTTGCCATCGTGCATCCTGTCATGCTCTTGAGCAATGTGTGTGTGTGTCCGGGGGGAGGCAGCTCTGCTCTGCGTTTGGTGCTGCTTCCAAGTTCCCTTTCCTTTCATCTGAACAGTAACATCTACCCTTGCTAAGCAAGCAGCAAACAGTAAGTTTTCATTTGCACTGCAGAGAGCCTGGCTTTTGGGTTTCTTCTCATAGGGGGAATTTTCACTGAATTTGCAGTATTCCCAATGCAAATAAAGCCTGAGGCTGGTGTGCTTTGGAACCGTGCTAGCTGCTGAGCTGATACAGGCTGTGTGTGTGCTTCCCCCGTGCTTGGTGCTTATGCAGAGCTCATCTCACAGTGGACACGCTGCTCCTTAACTCCTTTTGCATCTGCAAAAATAGTAGCACTCTCTCTGGAGGTTTTAATTCGGAGTAGGTCAGCAAGAAGTTGGTCAGTGTTTTTTCCTAGCTCCTGCTGGGAGCTGCTGTGTCACAGTCATGTGCACCGACTGCTGAGAACGACCCCCAGCTCACCCAGGTTCTTGCTGCAAAAGCAGTGCAGGACTGAAGCTGATGGATTGCACTGAAGTGCTGCTCTGGTAAAAAGCCTCTTTGTGCAGCTTTCACAAGGGTGTCTGCCTCCAACGTGGAGAGTGGATTAGAGATTGCAAACAGCCTTAATTTGAGGAAAGCACAATGGAGTTGGGAGAAGTGGGTCACTTGTGTATTTGGGGCTCTGGAAACTGCAAATCATGCTTAAGGGTCTTAGTTGCTCATCAGCTGAAGTGACTCTCAAACTGCACTGTAAAAGTGGTGTATGGGGGTCAGGAGCAGTGAGTGCTGTAGCCCTGCTGTCTGAAGGCCCACATGCCCTGGGAGAATGGATGCACCATGTTTGTCACTGTGTGGCTTCCCTCCAGCTGCTGTGAGCTTCCTTGTGCTTGGGAGAAAATGAGGCAGCTCGCACTGTGCAGGTGGGGCACAGGGGCCCCGAATGGGTTGGAGTCCTGCAGATGAGTGAGGGCATTGCACTGAATGCCTGCCACGTTGGCTCTGCAGACAGGGTGTTTTTTTCAAGCCAAGACATTCGCTTCAGGATCTTGTCAATCCTTCTTCCTGGAGGACCTTAGATTGGGCTGGGCATCCCTTTGGGTGCACCTCTGCCCCTGATCCAAGCACAGCCCCAAAGCAGTACCCCACGCTGACTCTCCAAGCACACCCTGTTTATTTCTCTTCCCTAGTCATGAAGGAAGCTGTGAGCAAAGTGCTTTGGTCACCCCCGTAGCTCAGGGTCCGTAGGCACAGCCCCACCACCTGAGCATGATGCAGTGTTGGCAGAGCCCTGGCTGCAGCATGTGCCCTGTTGAGCCATGCACTTGCTTGTGCAGCCTGCAGGACGTTCCTCCCTGAGCTCAATGTAGGTCTCTGAAGCAATGAGTTATGCTTGGATGTGCTCCTTGCTTGGAAACAGCTCCAAGATCTGCAGCAGCTCTAAGCCCTTGCATGTGTGAGTGGTGCAGCATCCCCCTGAGTCCCCCAGCCCTGGCAGCTCTGCCTGGCTCTGCTCTGCTCCTTCTGTGCCATTAGGTCCCAGGGCAATGCCAACACATCCAATTATTTTCTCACTGTGCCCTACTGCAGCTCCTCCTGCCAGTGCAGGGATTGGAGCTGCTGCATTTCTGGGGCTGCCTCCCCCAGCACTGCTCAGTCCCTCCATGTTTGAGCAGTGAGGTCATGCTCTCCTCATCCCTTGGCTTGAAAAAGCTCTACCATTGTGCATTGTGTTTTTGCATGGGAAATTGGGCTCGATTGTCAGCTCTCCTGCAAAGTGAGCCCAAGCACAGAGGCTCGTTGCAATCTCCTCTCATGTTTCTAACCACAGAGCTAGGTTTTCCCATGACTTCTTGGTGGTTCTGAATGCAGGATACTATGTGCACTCAGCCATGTGGCAGCGTCCATGGGGAAATGCTTGACTTCTCAGCCCATCCAGATAGCAAGCTGCTCTGGGGAAAAGTAAAACTCCAGGACAGGACTCTTGGACTTCTCTACAGTAACTTTTCTTCTGACACAGAAGGAAGAAGGAAAAAAAAGCCCTATCTACTGGAGGGATCTGTCTGTAACAGCAGCCATACCTTTCTGCTATGCTGGCAGACACCGATAACCGACTGTGCCACAACAGCTTGAGGCTTGATAAGGTTTGTGTTGGGTCAAGTCTGTGTGATCTGCTGGACCAGAGCTACCGTGTTCTGGTCCTAGTGGGAGGTATTGGGATCTGTGAAGTGGAAAAGGAGGAAAATGCTGGAGAGCTGGAATGGGCAGTTGGCTTTTCCCAGAGCTGACCGTGAGCCCAGTGGGTTTTGTTGGCTGAAGCAGTCCTCAGGGTTCCCAGCTGTTGGAGTTGAGATGTCTTCCATACTGGGAACCCAGCTTGAACTGAGCGAGAGGCAGCCTCCTTCCCTGATGTTCCATACCCAGTCATCCTCCAGGCAGGGCTTTAGGAGGTTGTTCACATTGTCAGCATGAGTGCTCTCCTCTTAAATGACAAATCCAGGCTGCAGAGCCTGGGACTGACTCCCTCCTGCATCCCTGGGCAGAAGGAAGCTATTTGGGAGCAGCAGGGTTGGGATGTCAAAATACTGAGTGTTCCTTAGCCTTGATTCTGCTTCCAGTGCTCTAGAATTACAGCTCCTTCCTTCTTACAGTGTGCCCAGGTGGTTCTGCTTCCACCTCAGCTGGCACAGGAGCAGGTTAATCCCACTGGTGCGTTACACAAGCAGTTGGACTTTGCATCCTAGAAAAGGAAATGTCTACTTTTTGCTTGGAGCTACAGGAAGTGCACAGAGAGCTAGGGCTGCTCCTTGGGGCAAGCAGCACCACCTGCTTTGCTCCTTTCCTCCCTCTCCATCCCCATGGAGAAGCTTTGGCTGCTCCCTTAAGGTACGCATCTGGGAAGAGGGTTAGCAAGTGCTGCCCTGGGCCAGAACCCTTTCCTCTCAATCATTAGCTGAGGTTTCACCTTTGCTGACGTCTGTCTGTGCTGTTGCACCGGGCCCTGGGCAGGAGCTGGTGCACACAAGGATCACAAGCTGGGCTGAGTTCAGTCATGATGGGCTGCAGGCAATTGAAGAAAGCTTTAAAAACTGTTCTCTAAGGTCTGGAGTTAAGAAATCTGCCCTGGCTCCAAATTCTGGACTATCCAGACAGAGGTGATCAGGCTTAATCTGACAGCTATTTCTTAAATATTTTAAAAGCTGCCTGGAATAAACTGAATGCTTCCGAGTAGTGACCTAAATTCCACTTGCTGTAAATTTCATTAGAAAGTGGATTTGTGTGCCTGCCAGCAGCAAGCTGCTCTGCAGCTCCATTGATCCGACCAAACCATGTGCTGTGCAAGCGCCTTCCTCAGCAGATTTGTAGGGAGCTCACTGCTGCATGCTGCCATTCTAAATGTTGCTCCTCGCTGCCTTCTTCCTTTCCTCTCATTTCTGTCTTCCTGGTGCAAGTGCATCATGTGTTTATTAATCACTTGCATCGTTAGCTGTGCATCCTTCAGCTAGCTCAGTGTTGCTGCTTCACATCCTGTAGCAGGCAGGCAGTCCTGTGGGGTGCATGGGCTGCCCAGGGATGCTGCAGGGAGGGCACCTGCAGCTCTGACACCCCTTAGAGAAGCCTGCTCTCCTGCTGCCCCGAAGAGCTGTTTATCCTTGTGCAACCACGACTTGGCGCTTTGCGGGAGGTGTGACGGCAGCACAGATGGCACACAGTGAGAACTGATAAGGAAAAGTGCCTGGGGACACCTGGTGCTGCCAGAGCTGCAAGCTCGTGTCCCCAGGCGGGGGCACACAACTCATTGCAGCCCACATGCCCGGGCCCCAAGGGGTCCTGGGCACGGACCTTCTTAGTGTGGCACTGCTGCCCCTGTGAAGGCCCTGTGGAAGGGCTGTGGCAGAGCAATGTGTTTTTCAGTGCTGGGCACATCACCACGGCAGCAGTTGTCCTCTGCAGCCGATGAGGGGGTTAAGCAAAAGATGAAATTTTTCTGTCTCCTCCTTGTTCTTTCTGATCTCCGCCAACAGAGCTAAAGATGAGGGAGGATTTTTAATCTATATTTAGGTTTGGAGAAATTGCTATAACTAATCGGCTTTAGGATATAGGGCTCTCTCTTCTATTTTATCTCTTTTTTTGTCAGTAGGACCTTGTCATGTGGCTGTGGGCTGCTCAGAGTTTTCCGGGCTCCTTTTGTTTTTGGTGGAGTCAATGAGTAACCCACCAAAATAACACCTCCAGCTGTTCCTCCTGCAGCTGCTGGGCTGAAGACTAATTACCAGGTCCTGCTCCAAATGCTGCTTTGCATACAGAAGTGCCAGTGAATGACAACAGGGGGAGGAGGTGGCAAAGCAAGAAAAAGAGTGTGGTTTGGGGAGCTATTTTTAGCCTTTGCAAGCCAAATGTAAAAGGACCCTTAGGCTGCTGGTGTCCTGCTGAATCTGATCATATGCACAGTGTTGTTCCCATGGCACACTGCAGCAGCCGCTGTGGGCTGGGCAGCTTTTTCTTGGCTGTTCACTTGCCTATGTTTAAAACCTCTGATGTTTGAGCAAAGCTGTGGTGATGTGTCTTACATCCATGTGCTGTTGGGTTTGGGAACCGCCTGTGTCTCTGTGTTGCTGGATGTGCCCGTGCTGCGTGTTTGCTTGGAGTGGTGGCATAGGGCCCAAAATGTCCTTCCCCACTGATTGAGAGACAAAGTGAGTTTGCCAGTCCATGTTTTGCAGCACTGGGGATGGGGGGTTTTGTTGCTGGGCTCTGCTCATGGAGCTGCACTGTGACATATGGACCCTTTTGTTTGACTCAGACACAGGCTGGTTGTGACCAGAAGCAAAGAAAAGGGCAGCTGTTCATTAGCTAATTTGAAATACTTAGTGGTCACACATCAGTCTGCAGCTACCAGCTTGAAACCACGACTGCAAACAGGCTTTGTGTGCTGGAGACCATTGCCCTTCATTAAACCAGGTTATTTTGAGGCTGTTGTTGGGAAGCTGCCCCAGAAAAAACTCCACATCTCACTGCAGTTCCACCTCTTCCCTCCCTGCTGGGGCTCCCCTGCCCAGTGCTGACAGCTACAGCCACAGTGAAGCAGAGCAGTGTGCTGCTCCCTGGGATGGAAATCGCTGGGGCCAGTGGCACAGAGCAATGGGAAGGCACAGCTCCAAATCCCACTCCCCATCCAGGCTCTCTCTGCTGCAGGAGGGTGATGTTTTATGTGTCTCCTTGCTTTCTCCCAAGCACATGCACGCTGTGGAGCACAGGAAGGTTCCTCCCCCATGACAAGGAAAAAGAAATTAGCAAGCAGATTGAGCGTGGATAGCAAATAATGAGATTGCCTTGGATACAGGGCTGGAATTCATGCAAAGAATTCTGCTGATCGGAGGAGATAAGCAGCATTTCTATGGGCTGTGAGCAGTGCTGTGAAGCTCGTTTCTCAAGTGTTTTCTTCTCAGAGTGCTTGGATGAAGGCTGCCAGCAGAGGATCGATCCATGCATAGGCTGGGCTGCTTTAGCTTTTACACTCAGAGCATGGTCTAAAACAACCCAAACCCTGGAATAGCCATCCAGGTAGATATTTTGGTGTGGAAGTGCTTCATAATGACACACCTCGTTTTCCTCAGGCATGGAAATAAACTTTACAGATATAAGCACCTTCATACCAGCAGTGCAGCATCCACAAAGCAGGCTTGTGCTGACCCTGACCCTGTGAAAGGGCTCAGTGTTCACACACAGGGAGCAGACCGTGCTCTGGTGCAGTGCATGCTTTGAAAGGAGCTGGGTTTGCAGAGAACTTTCAATAACAAGTAATTGTTTCTTATTACTCCTCTGGTGTTATTAAAATAAATGCGTAATAATCAGAGCATTTTACAGGCAAATAAAGACAGCGTGTAGCTAGTGAACATCCAGTAACTTGATTCAGCACTCGTTGAAGTAGGGGAGAGTATTTACACTGTCAGACTCATTTGAAGGAGGGATATTACTTTGTTTTTATCTGTGTAGGAAATTTGCATTTGCTGTGCCTCTTAGTCAAGATTGATATTTTGTGAGTACGGAGAAGTGTCATTAATGAATGGATCAGATCCAGGTGGCCCTGCAAGTCACTTGAGGAAATGACTCCTACCGGGAGCCCCAGCAGGCATCAGGGCAGCGGCAGCTGGGCTTAAGTGGCATTTCCAAAGGCACTTAGAAAAGCTAAGCGTTCCCAAAAGCCCACTAAACCCTTCCTTGCTTGCAGTTCCAGCTTCCTGTGCCACAAACACGACTGCATCTTTGCTAATAGTAAATAAATTATCATCCAAGTGTTTTTATGCTGACAAAAAGGGGAGCGTGTTCCCTTTGGCAGTGTGGCCCTCCCATGGCACCTCGTGTCTCGGGGATAAAATCATCTTGGGGGTCCCAAAGGCTGCCTCCCCCTCCCCACATTCCCTAACAGGTCTGTGCTGTCAGCCTCCTGATGTTACAAACATCCAGCACAGGCATTGAGATAAGCATTGGGTCTGATGCTTCACTTGGTACAAACGCTCTGCTAGCTCTCCTCATGCTTTAATTATCCCTTACCAGCAGCCCCCACCCCTGCACACCCGCTCACTGCTCTAACAGTGCTTACAGGCAGCAGAACCACGCAGGAAGCACTGTATGGTTACGGGCTTCGCGAGAGAGGATGTGAATAAGGGCTGGGATGCTTTCACATGCTCACCCCATTCATATATCTGATGAATCACAACTCAGTCCTATTTGCTGATGCTTGTCTACGTAGCTTTTAATGTCATTGGCAGCCATGCTCTGATGTCAGCTGCTGCAGCCCGAGTGCTGGCAGCTGGTGTTTCTGACAGCTCCTAGCCTAGAATTCAATTTTCTATCAGTCCCTTCAGAAGAAAGGGAAAGAAAAACAACCAACAAACCATGTTTCTGCCTGTTTGTGGCATCGAAACATAAAGGGCTGCAGGGTACAAGTTCATTTATGGCTGTTCTGCACTGTGACACGTGGGAAAACTCAGATAAATGGAATAACAGTGTAAAGCTACACCCTCATTTATACTGCACCGCACTACTGCTCACTCAAGCCAGCTCAACCCTAAGTGAACATCACTGCACAGGTTTCACATCTCTTAGGTTTCGTACATTAACAGCATCCTCCTGGACACAGAGATGTTTTACTCCATTCCTAATTTTGTCAAGGGTGGAAAAGTACCACAGGGCTAAAAGGCAGCAGCATGTGGGAATGAAGGCATCACTGTGGAGCACAGAGCTCTGGTCTGCTTCGACGCTGACTCACTGCATTACTTTTTGTGGGGCATTTTCTGAGCCTCTGCTTACGTCTGTATGTTGGGATGGATAATATATTCCCTAACATTGCAAAGGGTGTGAAGATCTCCAGAGATACGTGAGCGTTATCCTCTTCCTGTGCAGTGTTTCCACAGCATGTGCTGTGCAGGGAGCTTTCAAACACACATCAGCTGTTACACAGATGAGCACATCCAGATATGTCTGGAGGACCCAACTTGGATGTCACAGCTGCTTTGGTTCTAAGAGTGAAGGGCTGAAGGGATTCAGAGCAGCTGATAGCCTAGAAAGGGAAGAAAGAATTGTGACACCCAGCTAAGTACACGTAATGTGCTTAATAAGAAGTGTGTGTAAGGCAGAATCGTATGTCTGCGGGGCACACTTCTGCCCTACCAACTGCCTGCCAGTTATCTTGCTTGTTTTATGTGCAAACACGACTGTTTAGAAGCTTTTTCGTGGTTTCAGATGTTTAGGAAGCAGCAGGCATTTATTTCAATTTAGCCAGAGGTACATAAAATTCCACTGAGTCAGGCATAACTGATTTATTAGGGAATTACTCTGGAAGAACTTCATTATATCTGAACTCAAAATCTTACCCCTTCTGGAACATTTAACGTGCTTAGTGCTTAGCAGCAAGAACTTGAATGAAGGCATTCCTGGTTTGTCGCCAGCTCCTAACAATCTCCTCAGTACAAAAGCTGTGAAGATGAGACCAGCTGGACAGAAAGAAGCAATGACAGCTTCACCTTTACCTGCACTCCTTGGGATGCAAACAGAAGAGAGCAAGACGAGTTCCTGCCTGCTGGATGCCACAGCCCTGCACCCACTCACAGCAAGGCCAGGAGGCATTCTGTGTGCGTGTACATCAGCCCCATTCTGCTCCCAGGCAATTGCACTTTGATTTAGCTGATATTAATAATAAAGGATTGGCTGCCAATCGCTCTCATTTCCATGGGAATATTGCCCCGAAACAGGAAAAATGTCCGGGCTTTGAGTTGTGTAACCAGAATGACCAGAATTCATAATGGGAAGGAAGGAAGGCCAGAAAAAAACGCTCACGTGCTGGGCAGCGACTGGCCTTGCATGACCTCCATAAGGCCTGCTTCCCTCCCTGTCTGGCATGCCTCATGCCTTATTTTCTGAAAATATCAGTCTGTACTTGCAGCCTTTGCCCCTTGGGCTTCAAATCTCAGCACCTCTCACTGCATTCCTTGAGCTTTTCACCCACTCCTTCATTAATTCATATTCCACCTAGTGATGCCACGCTGGAGCTTCCATAGGAGAAGATGTAACAGGAATGCAAACAGTAGAAACATTTAAGAGCATTCTACTTTCCTCTGCTGCGTCTATCTTGTTCAGATTATTTCTACAGCAAAAAGCCAAGACATCTCCTGCGACCCATTTGGACATTAAATGATGCACCGATAACGCCCTCACTTTATCCATACATTTCAGAGCCTTCACAGAGCTTTTCTGGCCTGGCTGTCTGGTTAAATGCAGCAGTGGCAGCTAATCAGATTTCCCAGTCTCAAAATGGAGAAGTGTTATGAACAAAGAGGAATCCGAGTGGGCGTACATTCCTCACCCCTGCTACGTCGGTAGAATTATATTTCAGGCTTTCAGAGCAGGAAAAGGATGTTGCAGGCGTAATGGCAGGCAATATCAATCAGATAACTCCATCTAATTACAAAGGCACTAGATTAACTAGTGAACCTCACTTACACGAGTGCAACTGGCCAAATACCACCACAGAAAACTGATTTAGAGAAACAATTGCTCAACACGTTAAACAACGTCTTGTAAGGACAGGTTTCAGATCAGACTACAGACTTTTATTGACTAAGACAAGTGGTTTGTGTAAGAGAGAACTGCTGCTGAATCACTAATTACTAGTAACCACAAATTTAGCCTTCCTAGAAACAGAATTGCACCAAAAGGACTGGGTAATGACTCTAAATTTCAGTGGATTTATTTTTCGGAGCCAGCAATCAAACACATTTAGGGTGAAAGAATTGCTTTAATGGAGTCTCTGGAGAGAACAGAGGCATTTGCCCCTAATTTTCAAGTCCTTATTCTAACACAGACTGCTGCATGAAGCATGGTTGTACTTCTTGCTTCCAGCACACCGTGGTGTGACTGTGTAGCAGGAAAGAATGCTTTTGGACACCCGTGAGCACCCTGGTTGAGGGCTGTGTGCGTTCCCCTCAGGTGAGTAACCCAGCTGGGGTTGTGACTGAAACACTTCAGTACTCTCACTCAGAAGATACCATCAGTTACATCAGGCTTCAGCCTTCCACCTTTCATGCCCCAGGCAGGCTTCTGGGGCAGTTCCTTGTCCTCACTTGTCTCCCCTTGCCCAGCAGTCCTCCTGAGGCATCCTGTGATGCTATCAGGGCTGCTGCTGATGCTCTCAGCATGGGCCTATGCTGCGTACCCAGCACAGAAGTGCCTCTGGAGCTCAGCGTCATCACTGAGCTTGGACCTCTTGGACCATCACATCCAACCCCATGCCCACCGACCACATCCCTCAGTGCCACATCTCCACAGCTCCTGATCACCTCCAGGTATGGTGACTCCACCATCTCCATGGGCAGCTGTGCCACTGCATCACAACCCTTAGGAAGAAGAAATATTTCCTGATATCCAACCTGACCCTTCCCTTGTGCTTGAACTTGAGTCCATCACCTCTCATCGCTGTTACCTGGGAGCAGAGCCTAATCCCCACCTCACCACAACCTCCTGCCACGGAGATGCAGTGATGAGGAATCCCCCGAGCCTACTCTTCTCCAGGTTGACCCGTCCCACACTCCTTTCATCCACTGCCTTGAGGACGTGTGCCTCAGACCCGGCACAGGTCTCACACTCAGGTGTCCCACCATCATGCCTCACACCCAACCTCTCCATCTAACCTTACAGCCCGCACTTTGAACCCTGAGGAGCTGCAGAGATACAGCTTTGCCTCCTATGAGTAACACAGGACCCACGTTGAGGGGAGTGACGGAGGACTTGAGACCAGCTGGAAGAAACTGGGCGAACAGAGCCCACAGCTCCACGAGGAGCAGCCCCACCCCTCACAGACACACAAAGCCATGGACCGCACTGCGCATGCACACCCCCGCACCAGCGAGCCGCAACGCGCAGGCGCAACTACAGCGGGAAGCGAAGGCTCCCGCCCCCACCTTCCTCCTCCGCCGTTGCGCCATCACGCATGCGTCGAGCTGGCCGGCGGCCAAGCCCCGCCCCCCGCCCCGTCACCACTAACAACGGGCGGCGCTGTGCTCCTCCTCCTCCTGTGCCGGAACCGGCGGCGGCGCTGCCCCGCACCGACATGAGGAGAGCGGAGAGCGGCTGGGCGGCGTGACGGCGGGCTGTAATAAGCGGTAAGCGACTGTCCTGCGCGCGGCCCCACGCACCCAGCCCGCTTCACCCTCAGCTCCTCTCCTCGTTGCATTGGCGGGGAGCCCTCGGCCCCGCGATCCCCAACAGGTGCCCGGTGCGGGGCGGCAGCGCCGCTTTGTTGCGCGGCTCTTTTGTTCGCGGTGCCGCCGCTCCGTGAGCCGGGCTGAGCTCTGCTCGAAGGGCTGCGGGATCGCGCTGAGAGACCAAAGTGCGGCGAAGTTGTTGTGTGAAAGCCGTTTCTCGTTCAGATGAGCCTGGCGGTGTGTTGCTGTACGGCCAGTCGAAGCGATCGCGTTGGGGTGAGGTTGGGTCCGGTGCCGGTGGATTCCTCGTTGGCTGTGCGTTGGAATGTCTGGGGAGGAAATGAACCTTAGGGAGGAACTACAGACGGACATTGCCGAAGTTTTTTTTTCTCAAGAGCGCTGGTTCTGCTCGTTTGGAAGCAATATCTGAAGGCGTTGTGTCTGTTCGCTGTGATCTCCTTTTCGCTTTCCTTCCGAAAGCGAAGGGTTTTCACGTTGGGGATACTTTTACTTCTCCCGTTCCTCTTGACGCCGATCCCAAACGGCTCCAAGCAGCCCCGTGCTGGCAGCCCAGCAGCGCTCCGCCCTGAGGTGCTCCCACTGTCCCAGCAGCGGCTCAGGGGATGAGCAGCACACAACGTGTGCTGGAACTTTGTCACTAAAACCGGGCAGAAATCGTGGTATTTGGTGCCTTTTTTAGAACGGCAGCTCGTTTCTAATAAAAACACACACAGCTCTTTAGGGGCTCATTGAGAAGTCTTGGTGAAGCTGTGAAAGGAGAACTGCAAGCAATGCTGTTACGTTATGCTGGAGTTGCTGTCTGAGGAGGAGTCTAAAACTGGCTACTTGCATCTGACAAATGGTTTTGAATGTTTCTTTTTCAGGTTGGAGCTGCCCTTCATAACCGCAGCCATGGTGCAGAAGTATCAGTCACCCATACGGGTGTATAAACACCCCTTTGAGTTGATTATGGCTGTAAGTATCAATTTTTTGCTTAAATTCTCTTTACTTGGTAGCTCCGTGTGTTGCTCAGTACGAGCTGGGCACCACTGATAGGTGCTGTGGAACACGCAAGTCTGAGCTGATGTACCAAATATGGGAGATGTGTGTTTTGACTGTTTCCTTTTTCCTCAGAGTATTTTTATATAACACATCCTCTTCCCTACACGTTTCAGTACAGCTCACAGACTGTTTTGTTTTAAACTTACAGCACAAGTTGCTTTGAAGTGTGCTTTCATGTTGATTATGTTCTTCACAGAGAGAGTGGTGAGGTGCTGGAACAGCTGCTCAGAGAGGCTGTGGATGCCCTGTCCATCCCTGAGGGTGTTCAGGGTCAGATTGGATGGGGCCCTGGGCTGTCTGGTCTAGTATTAAAAGTGGAGGTTGGTGGCCCTGCATGTGATGGGGGCTTGGAGCTTCATGATCCTTGAGGTCCTTTCCAACCCAAATCATTCTATGATCATTGGGACCAATCTATTCCAGGCTGGGCGAAAGCATCTAGTGCACTGATGAAAGGCTTATCGTGGTGGTTTCTTTGTTCATTTGGGCTGTAAAAGAATAGAAAACACAGAAGAAGCCATGAAAGCAGGATTAAGTGTGAACAGAGAGGAAGAAGCACTGGGAGCAGGGGCACTACCATGTGGGGAGGGGAAAAAAAAATAGGGAGGCTAGAGAGATAGCCAGAAGCTTCTTGGCTGTGTGACTGCTGGTTTGTATGCTAGTACTAAAACTAACAAAAAAAACCTTGGGTTCTCTCTTTCTCTGCCTCTTCCCCTTTCTTTTTTTTCCTTTTAGAAAATGAAGAGGAAGTCAGTCTTTGACATTTTAAAGTCTATTCAGCCAAAACCACAACTGTGGTTCTTGTGAGTTAGGAAGGGCACTTATGGGGGAGCAGTCAGGTCAGCTTCTACCAGATAAGAACAGTTAAAATGTAAATAGTCTAAAATAACTCCTATTGCTTCACTTGCTGAAAAAGCTGTGTTTAATGGCTCTGGGGGAGAGTTTTAATGGTGCTCGTTGTGTAAATATTTGGATAGATCGCATGGGCTGAGGTGCAGAGCTCCTTGTGGAAGTGATCCTTCGCAGTCACAGGGCAAAAAATGGATTAAATCACATCAGGTGAAATCCTTCAATTTCTATCATATTCCTGAAACTGCCCCCACTGTACACCTGCAGGTTTTGCTCTTGCAAACAGTTCAAGTCAGGGGATGGTTATTTTCATAAGAATCTGTGCTATGTTGAAGATGTTTGAATACCTTGTATATCTAAGCTAAGTGGCTTTGTAGAATTTAAATCTGTGTACGCAGCTCTTTATCCTTCAGTGCTAAAGCGGCCTGAGTTCTAAAAACACTGAACAGAGTTGAGTGTCTTGAACACAGTTCTGCAGGTTTTGCTGCACTGAGGAGCCTTTACCTGGCTGCTGAGAGGGAGGCACAGTTTCTTCTTTTAAGAAATCTTAGTACTGAGCTGACCTCAGGATTGTTCACAGTGCTTAATTGGGTGTAATTGGGAACACTTCAGACTATTGAGTTCTCAAGCTGTTCTGTATCTGGGGGATTACAAAACTTCCAGGATAATTTTTAGCAAATATTTAGCCTTTTTTTACATAGAAGACTTTTTTTCTTCTCCTGTAAAGGGAAGGAGGCTACACTGCATATGCAGCTTTAGGAAAAGAACCATCAGTGAAAGATTAAAACAGTGAACAAAGAGGAGAAGAATGTTTATAAAGAAGAAGGTCAGTTGGCTTGATACTTGCTGAGCCCGGAAGTCAGGATTAGTGATAATACTTATTTATGTTGGGCCACAGGTTACTATTTGAGCTTGTTCAGAACGTGTTCACTGGGTGACCATCCTTCTGCCATGTTGCTTCTGTTACTTTTTTGGTTTTTAGTGGATGTGGTAATCTACCCCAACTGTTAATGTATCTCCTGAAGAGTGCAAGAGAGTCTCTGTGAGCCAAGTTGTTCCAAGAATATGAACAGTATCTGATAGTTGGATGCTTTTTGGTACTGTTTCCCTTTGGTTCAGGATCAGTAAGCTTCCTACTTGCCTACTTTGCCCATCACGGATTTCAAAGAGGTTCTTGAGGGGAGAATGAAGTACAATTAGCACTCAGTTCACATTGCTCTCATGTGGGGAGCTTTCTTCTCTCTCTGAAGGATGAGCCCAGTTACATTAAGACCAAAAACTGGATTTAATTCCCCTTGGACCTAGACAAAGATTGACAAGTGTTTTGCAGACAGTTATGATAGGAAGACTTCAAAATGTGGGCATCCTTTCCCTTTCTTAATTCTTTATGACAGTGTTTCTCTTCTGCTCCTCCGCTGAAATCCAGGACTCAGCTATTGAACCTAATGCCTGTCTGGCAGTGTTCTTCAAGCACAGCCCCTCATCTCTTGAGTCTGGAATTGGTGAAGCGCAGTTGTAGGCAGTGACTGGGGAGATGCATTACTTTGAGCTTCTTGCCTTCCTTTAACATTAAAGGCAAGCCATGTAAAATTTAACATGAGCCACTTCCGTGGAGACGACTTATTTTTACTGATGAGCTGCGTGGTTTTGGATAATATCTAAGCTGCTTTGATAACAGTAACAACAGGATGCAAATCTTTTAATGAAGCATCTCCTGGGCTTGGAAAGCTTCTAGAATCATTGACCAGAAGTTACCATGTTGTCTGACGTGCCTGGTGCTGGCAGCACAACTTCACCACGTGGTTCTGCGTTGTGACGTGATGGTTTTGGCAGCTCTGTGGCATATGTCATAATCAATGCCTCGAACACTGCGTGTGTATATGTGTGTATTTCTCTATATGAACACTTGCACAGATGTTTATAGAATCTAAGCTTATTTGTCCCTGTTTAAATTTACTTAGTACTGAAAGCAGCTGAAATGTGGGAAAATGACAGTTTAAACTTACAGTTTCCAACTTTGGTAACTTGACAAAAGTTTAATGTTGTCTTAAAGGAGTTTGCACTGAATAATGTAGTGCCTTCAGCCAATAAGTTCATGTTAAAAGCCAGTTAAGAGGTTGAATGTTGAAGACCTCTTAACTCACACAAGGCTGAAATTAACCTTGGAGATTCACAGCTTGTTTTTGGTCAGGCACGCATTAAGTAATTCTCCTTGAGTTTAATTACCATAGTAAATTCAAGTAACAAATTATCTGCTATCATGGGGTTTCATGCAAATGGAAAATAAGATTATTGGGAAAATAACACCAAAAAACAAAAAAACCCACAACAAAACAACTTACTGAATGTCCTGAGAGCTGCAGGCTTTTCTGAGAGGTTCTGGAAGCCCCATGGAAAATGTCTTGCTCTTACAGCCCGCTTAGAAAACGTCTTATTTGCAGCCCCAAATTACTTAGTTTCAGATGCAAGCGTGACTAGCACCATGACTGAACACAGCAAGTGTGCATTAAACTATTAAATAATAAGTGTTATGTTTAGTCAAATTAATGTGCATTGTAAGAGCTTGTTGCTTTGTGATAGCTGAGGTTTCCAGATCTGCCTGTGGCAGGGACAAACTTTAGAATCATAGAATCATAGAAGGGCCTGGGTTGCAAAGGAGCACAGTGCTCATCCAGTTCCAACCCCTGCTGTGTGCAGGTCGCCAACCAGCAGCCCAGGCTGCCCAGAGCCACATCCAGCCTGGCCTTGAATGCCTGCAGGGATGGGGCATCCACAGCCTCCTTGGGCAACCTGTGCCAGTGCCTCACCACCCTCTGGGTGAAAAACTTCCTCCTCACATCCAACCTAAACCTCCTCATCTCAGTTTAAAACCATTCCCCCTTGTCTTATCGCTACCCGCCCTTGTAAACAGCCATTCCCCCTCCTGTTTATATGCTCCCTTCAAGTATTGGAAGGACACAGTGAGGTCTTTCCTGAACCTCCTCCAGAAGGTGATTTCAGAGGTGGTTTGCTGTCTTTTGAATACCTAAAATGATGTTTCCACTCTGTTAAAATACCTGGTGTTGGAGCCACACAAGGGAGTTAGGAATGCGGTCTGGACTTTACCATTGCCAAGTAATTTCTTTAATTTTAGGATTAGGCTCAGCTCTTTTCCCTTCCTTTGTAAGACTCCCAGGCCCTCATTTGCTTTGCTTCCTGGCTTTGTTGAAAATTCAGCCCTATTTGCTGTTGGAAATGCATTAGTGAGAGAGCTGTGGAACAGCACCTTGTATGGATGCACTGAGTTTGGAATCAGTGTCTGCAGCTCAGCTGCTGTTTGATGCCATTGCTGATGGTCTCTTGTGTTTGCAACGTGTTGTATGAACAAATGAGATTTTGGCCACTTGTTTGGAATGAGCTGTAGTTAATAAACATAAGAGCTAAGCAAAGCACTAGGGAAAAATATTGACTTAGCAGCCTGCTTACTGTGCAATTTACATATTATTTCATGGCATGCCTAGATATTTCCATGGCTAGCAGTTTCCTGTTCTCTGTGGGCAAGCACATGACCCAGCTGTAGCTGACAGCTGCACTTTTCTCCACCCATTGCTTTTAGTCAGGTTTTCTTGGCAGTTCTTTTATGCCTTAAAAGCTAAAACACTGCTACTGTCAAACTCTGAAAGGTGTCAATGGAAGAAAAATCAGTGTCAGTCCTGGTCTTGTTCTGAAAGCACTCAATTCCACACTTTGCAGCCATTCTGTGTCTGAACTGCTGTGAAGTGCTGCTCTATGTCTAATGATCAACCAAGGAACGTTTGGAGTTGAAAATATGTTGAATGCATGGGAGAAAGGAAATGGTTGGTATGTTCAGCAGAGTCCTGGGCGCTCCTGGTACCACGGTTAGGATCTGCATGTTTGTAATTCAATCTGCAATTAGCCTTAAGCACGCGTACAAGCTTTTAAAATCTTGTGGATCAAAGATATGGTGTATCTGTAGGTTCTAAAATCACATCCAGTGAGCAGACGGGTTAATTTAGAGATCACAGACATCAACTGCAGACGTGGGCTGAGGTATTTCCATATGGTGTGCCCTGTTATGTGCACCTCCAGCTTCAATAATCTGCATTTCCTCTTCCTGCTGCGAGCTGAAGGAGCTGCAGACAGATCTGAGCTCACATGCTCAGAAGAAACAAGTACCCAATGAAAGATGGGATAGGAGAGCCTCAGGGCTGGAAGCAGTCCCTTGGGACTTTCAACAAGTCACATTAAATCACAGTCCAGATCTTGGAACACAGAATTTAGGGGTACGTTGTGACTTTTCATAACCAGGATTGATGTTTTTGCTTTGCACTCACTTGAAATTCAGTATGTTTCTGAAAGGAGGAAGGCGATGTGATCTTAAAGCTCTTGTGTTCTGAATATGGAATGAATCTTCTGGGAATTTACAGGGAAATCTGTTAATTAGCTTAAGTAAAAATTAATTACAGGTTAGTCTTAAATGGTCTGTTTTCTCCCAAGTGAGCTCCTCTTCATTTTTTATCATGCAGTTTGAAATTACTTTGTGTATATTTTAAATGAGGAATTAGGCTGTTAAGCTGAATTACTCTTTTCATCTGATTTTTATGATGTAGTTAAGGCAGGTAACATTAGCAGCTCAGGTAAAACATTAAGTAGGACTTATTACAAGGAATTTAATCATTCTGCTTTCTCATAATCTGCGTGCTGCTTGTTGCAGTTGTCATCAATATACTTGAGGTGTGTTGTGCCTACAAGCATGCGGAGGATATGATGGCAACATGGTCCAAAGTCTGCATTGCAAGGGCTGTCTGACACCACCTGGATCTGCTGCAATGTGGAGCAGGGTTCCTACAAAGCTATAAGCAAGCACAGGCCTTCAAAATCTGAGATCAGGTGCTAAGCTTTTTCTTCTCTCTGCCCCCCTTTTGCTCAGTAATGGTGATTTCACCCCAATCCACAGAGGTTATCAGCTTGTGGTTCGTGGGCTTTCTCTTCTAGGGGTCAGAGATAGAAGAAACATGTGGTTTCTCATTACAGCCAAGTCAGCATACCAGGTTGTTCTCAATACTTTCTTGCAAACGATGCTGCAGTTCATCCGCAAGCCAGTTTGGGGAGATAAGCTGCTCAAAAAGCCATCTTGGAACAAAGAGTCAATGATTTTGTCTGCCTGGCTGCCACAACAGGCTCACTTGAGGCTGGTGGGCACCCTGTGGGAGCAGCTGCTCTTCCCCTCCTGTGCTGTTGCTGAGATGATGGCAGCTGCCATGAGAAAGCACAAGTCAGCATGGCATTGTGAGGGAGCCCTGATTCCATGGGGAATCATTAGGGATCTGCAGCCTGAAACATGCAGAAGCTGATTGCTGTAAGGCTAAGCGAAGGAGCTGCTGGAAAGTTGATTCAGCACTCTTTTGGCTTGGTGGTGTTCAGCAGGGCACAGTATTTGCATGTTGTGCTTAATGGCTTGGAAATGTAGATTCAGTGAGTTGATTTGGTATGAACAGGAATCCATCCTGACCTTAGAAAAATTAAATAATAATAATCTAGTGTCTTGCAGTCTTGTGGTTTCTTTCATGTATGAAACTTCAGATTTGATCATTTTGTGTCTTGGATTCCTCTTAAGTTATCACCAAGTAAGACCTAAGTGAGGAGTCTATGTATCAGCAAACTTGAAAATAGAAGTCTCAGAAGGCATTGCTGCATGCCAGCTTCAGTTCTGATGATAGCACAGGAACTGTGGGAAGGGGCAAGGAAAAGCTCGTTGTATCCAATTGGGTTCTTTAAAATCAGTACATCAAGACTTTGTCATGGTCAGACTTCTAAAGTTAAGCCCTAAATTATCATTATTTTTTGTAGCTACAGCAGTGTTTTCATTCTGATATTATGTGTAGTCTCACCACGTAAGTATAGGTGGTTTGGTGCAGATCATTCTGTGTAACATTTGGGAATTATACTGCAGAATTCCATTACCACCTCGGTCTCTCTGGCTAGGAACCTTCTGCCTTGCTTACTGCTGCTGTAATCCTTCATATTGCAATGGTACCAAGGGACCTCACTGTGTGGAACAAGAACATTTCTACAGTGATGGTGAGGATGGTGATGGGTCCTATTTATATTTGTTTATGCCACAGTAGAAGGGGAACCATTTGTTTCCTGATGAAAGCACTTCCTTCCTTGAGTGTACTGTGCTTTTTTGTTTATAAATGTGAATGCTATAAATGTTGTTCCGGTTCAGGAGCATCAATCAGTGCAATACTTTCCAGAGGATGTTCTGGCTGTTCCATACAGCATACAAATTCTGCTTCTTAATTTGCAAAACTCTCTCTTTGCTGTACAATTCATTGGTCTGTGGATAAATTCTTCGTTACTGAACTCGTGGCTCTGTGAAATTACTTACTGAAGTGTTTCATGGTCTGCGTGGTGCAGCTACTGACGCTGCAGTGAACAGGGCTTAATGCAATTTCACTTGAACTTTTGTTCTGTTTCAACTAAACTGATTCCACCTTTAGTCTGCCTTTCCTTGCTCTGAAGGAGGGTGAGGAACAAAGCAGTGATTATGATCTATGATTTTAATTCTTTTTTAGGAAACGAATGGAAGGAATCTCGATTGTTCTTTAGCTGCTTTGCCTTTTGAAGCTGGTGGCATCTCATTTTATTGGTGAGCAGATGTGGGGTGCAGAGGCTGCACCACCCCACTGCCAGGGATGGCACCTAGCAGTGGTGTTAGCTGGTTATTGGCAGGCATGGCACCTAGCAGTGGTGTTTTGATGAGCAGCTTAAGTCCTACCTAGTTGGTGCAGCATCCCTCTAGGGAAGAGGATAGGGATGAGAGAAACAAGTGCTAATGCTGTCTCTGATACATTTTCAATCTACAGCTGTGTCTTGACAGCCCTTCTAGTCCAGAAAGTGCCTGTTGTGTGTAATAGCACCATATGTGGTTGGCTTCCTGTGCTCACCCAATTCTTTTCTGGAACAAAGCGAGCTCTCTATCATGACACCCTCCAGCAGGTGGCTGTGCTTCATGACACATTCTGTCAAGAGAGATATCCTTTATCTGGAGCCTGGCTCGGCTGCACACCACCTGCTCTGTGCTCACATTCATCATGCTCCTTGCTCGTTAGATAGCTGCGTGTTACCTCCCTCAGACCTCAAGTTCTTATTGTGGTGATGAGTCCCACTCTGTTCCATATGAGACATAGCTGTTCCATACTGTTATCTTCCATCTTTGAACATTTCTGAGCCTTTTCCTGGGAAGTCAGATGTGTAAGGTTAGAATACATGTTTGCAATGTTGCATTTAACTTTCTAGCTTGAGGTAATTTTTTTTTTTTTTTCATGCAGGTCCCAGTCCCTATCATACTGTGTTCTGATGACATTACTTTGACATTAGTGAATGGCTACGATGTAATTGATGCAGTTAACAGTTTTATTGGTTTGCTTAATGGAGTATATCTGACTTGTTTTACCTAGAAGCTGATATTTTGGTCCAAAAAACAGATCCAGACAGCTGATCTACACTGCTCACCTTGAATTCTGCCTTCTTGCCAAAGGTTACTGTAGTGGTTGCACTCCTGGTAGAGCAGTCAGTGTTGCTTGGAGGCCAAATGGAAACCTGGTGGGTGCAGTCTGACAATGAAGCCAAACCTGTTTGGCTGAACCTCTGCAAGGGGTGGCAAGGAACTGGGGCTGATCAGCATGGAGATCAGCAGACTTGGGTCTTTGTGGCAGTAAGAGGCTCTGGCCCTTCTGTTAATATTTCACAGAGAAATTCTGAGCCTGTAGCAACACTGCAGCCATCTTCCCTGTCCCACCATTAAACTAGATTTTTGTCTAAACAGTAATAATTTTATAAAGGATATATATATATATATATTCCATATGTTCAGTGTGTCTTAATAGGGCTGCTTGGTGAAAGTGTCTGTGATTCTAAGACAAAAACAACCCTGCTGAATAGCAATTCTGGCATCCAGGAAAGTAAGCCTGAAATATGGAAGAAGCACTCGGTAAGGATGTGTGGCAGTTCCAAAAATAAATCCTCAGTGGACACATTGGAATTGCAGTGGAATTCTCAAGTAAAACTGACTGCGGAGGATCCAGACAAATTCTGTTAATGGGAGGAATGGGGAAATTAAATCCTGAAATCAGCATATCAGTGTGGCTGTCTCCTGTACATGAGGGGACGCCTGTTGGCATTGCTGAACAAACGGAGTTGTCACTGTTCAGCTGCTGTAAGACATACTGTGGTTATTTGCAAGCAATAGAAAGACAAGGTTTTAATGGCTTGCAGTCCTTCCATATGTGTATCTTAATCTCAAAGATATGTTTCTGGGCTGTGGAAAGGCTTATATATTGCCATTGCTGCGGAGAAGTAGGAAGTGCTTGAGAAT
Source organism: Lagopus muta (assembly GCF_023343835.1). Lineage (NCBI taxonomy): Eukaryota > Metazoa > Chordata > Aves > Galliformes > Phasianidae > Lagopus > Lagopus muta. Next base: position 4,110,202 of record NC_064450.1, on the reverse strand, counting down.
AGCTGACATTCCCCGGTAATCGCGGCGGTCTCAGAGCATTTCAGCTTTCACTGGCCCATGGCCAGCTTTCCTGTGATGCTTTTTTGGAGGTCAGCCTCTTTGCCAGAGCACTCTAACCTTGAACCAGAGCAGCCGTGTCCTGTGCAATTGGGGTCAGAAGCCAAGTTTCCTCTCCCAGCAGCTAGTGAAGCTGATGCTAATTGCAAGGCACATTCTGTCAAACTGAGCGCTGTGCTCAGAGCTACGTGGCTTCTGAGCCAGAACTGATTTCCATCTGTCTTGCCTGGAACACGGACAGAGCAAACACTCATTTTCTCTGTAGAATGGTTTTGCACATTTAATACAAACATGTTAAAGTGGAATTGCAAGTCAATCTCGCACTATTACCCCCACTAGGGCAATGAAGGTCGGTGTGTAATAGTGACATGTATCAGTGTCACTGTATTTGCTGTCCTTGATGTTCCATATTAACTCAGACCACAACTATGTCAGGTTTTTCTTTTTCTTTGGTGTTTTTTTTTCTTTCTTCCTTTCCAACCAGCATTTTACTGTTGGTCTCCCAGTCACCAGCCAGCCTAACCTGGGTGAGCAGGCTCTCCTTGCTTACTCCAAAGGACGATGGAAATGGCTTTATTTATATTCAGCCTCTTGGGGTTTTCTGTCCTCAGTCTTTTTTCCTAGAGGAAGAAACTTGCAAACTTGCCCAATGTTTGTTTTTTTTTTTTAACTTCTTGTTTTAGAGATTCATGTCTTGAGACTGCAGTAGCTCTAATGAAGTTGTAAGCTGTTAGAGTAGCTGTTGAGTGGAGTAGTGCTGTGCCCTGGGCTCTTTCAGGCTCTCCAGACTTCTCAAAGGGAGGAAAAGAATGAAGCTCTCCTTGTAAGCATCTCTGAGGCAAGCAGGTGTAATTCTTAATTTCTCTCAGCGGCCACCCACTTTCTCCTCAGATCTGCCCTATTCATTCATGTGTTCTCTGAAGGTGGACATTCAGGTTCTCACAGGTAGGAACGTGTATTACACAGTTTCAGGTGTGCAAATTTATTCAAGCGAACCACAAGAGGCTCATATCTGTTATAAAGAAACCACTCTTCCAATTAGAGCTCCGCTGAGGCATGCCTGTGGTGGTTGGAGATTTTTGCAGATAAAAGACAACGTTAGTCCTTGTGTCAAGGTCAGACTCTTTCTCTCCAAACTGTGGGATTTTTTTATTTTTATTTTAATTTTTTTTTCCTTGCTTGCTAAATCTCGAGTTTTTAGAGCTGGAATAAAGGTGCAAGTTATGGAAGAGCTGGAATAAAGGACAAGTTTATTTTTTTTTATCTGGAAGAAAAGTGTGTTTGCATGTGGCAAAATGTTTTAGGTAGTTATGCGACAGTTCCCTTTCAGTTTCATTATATGCATCCATATGGAGCAATCACACCACTATAATTCTGCTGGTAAAGCTTCTCAGATTAGTTTTCTGAAATGGAAATGACCAACTGATGAACAGCACCCATGCAGGAGGGGATCAGGAGTTATCCATGCATGTACCGAGGGGCTAAAGCACAGTGCTGTACTAAAAGAGCTTGTGTTGGTGATGTTTCTCCTTAGAACAGAGCTTTTCTGTGCCTGCCCATCTCTTCCAGTGCTGCCAGCTGGTAAGTTGGTTACCACAGTTGTGTAACTCAGCAGCAAGTTACCAGGAAAATTCCACTAATCCAGACGTTTGCTTCATTGCCTGTTTTGATTCTCTTGCTTTATTTATAAGGTCTAAATAATATTAATGAGGTATTAAAATATTAAAGTAACCCTGCTTTCTGAAACTGGTTCACTGCCTCTGTAGCCTTCACATCACTGCACATTCTGATACAGAGGAAGCTTTCTGCAGTTTCCCTTCAGTTTCCTGCAGTTTTTCCTTCTATTCCCCACCTTGCTTTTGCTTTGGGGTGGTCTTAAGCAAATACGCAATGTTTTTTTAGTGTAATTCAAATTTATCAAGAATGCTTTATGAGTTTGAGCAAATAATAAGCGCAGAGTCCTTTAAAACCTTTGGATTTCTGGCTCAAGGTAAAGAACTGAGTACTTCAGTGATGATTCCTCACTGATCTGCCCAGCTTTGGTGATTGCTTTTACAAATGATCGGGGTGATACAATAAGCAGTATGCCTGGTAACTTCTCAGGAGTGAACACAACGTGCTATTTAAGTGCATTATGCCTTAGACTCAGGGCTGGCTCACAAGAGCTGGCCTGCAGGGTGGTTATTAGGGCTGTTTAAAATGCCAAGCTGTGCATTTGATCTATATTTGGAATGTATTTAAAGCCAGTAGTGATCAACACTGTAACCATGGAAATGCTGCTTGAAGGAAGGTGACCAGAAACACCACTGCTGGTCAGTGCTATTGCTTTCACTTGGGAGTGCTTTGTAGCAGTGTTAACATGTGAAAAGGTCCTGTTGTCAGAAATCCAGGTGGTGTGGGACGTGTTGTGTCAGCAGCTCTAATGGCAAGCTATTGCAATTATTGCCGTTTCATTTCTAATACCACCTCAGTTGTGTGTCCTGATAGCTGATGGCAGTGTATAAACTGTTGTTGTACCTGAAACCCTGCAGAAGACATCTGAGACATTAAGTGGGTGTGAAATAGCCTGGACTGTGTCTACAGAGATGTGTAAAGTGTTGGTTCTTCCTGGTATGTGTAATGGAGCTTTGTTCCTTGTGCAAAAGCCACAGTGCCTCCGTTTGTGAAGGTTCCTCTGCTTTCACTGCATGCATCCCACGTGTTTTAGGTAAGCACTGTTTGGGGTGATGGTGATCTAAAAGCAAGCAGGCAATTACCTCTAGACAGCAGCAACAAAATGTGATGGGATGTTGGTGGGAAGCTTGAACCTCTGCCTCCGTGCTACCACCATCACCTCTGATGCTGAGGGCACCGTAAGAAAATAGGAGGTATTACTTCAGTGCAGTCCTCATGGTATTGCACAGCAGCTGCTGAATCTGTGTGCTGGGTTACTTTGTCATGTTGTCTTTGTTTCAGATACTTTCAGCTTTCTATTTCAGGAATTTCTGGAATGGATGTGAAAATCCAAAGCTTTCTCACTGTCTTTTCAATTGAAGCAGAGAATTTCAGTGCCAGTTTTTCATGTGACAGGCCTCTTAAATCTACTGAGTAGAACAAATACACAGTGTTTATTCTTTGGTGACATCAACAAGATTGCTTTAATAGCTTTTCAGTGGCTGTGTTCATGTTGCCTAGGAGTAGGATATATTTGAGACCTGCAAGAAACAGAGCTGGGTAGTTATTTAAAATACTACAGGCTTCTGAAGCAGCTGAATGTGAAAATGGACAGAACAGTTCTGTTGTCTTCAAACGCAGCAATGAAACTTAAGGCTTTACATAGTTGGACTAAGGTGTGAATTTAAATGTACTGGAATAAATCTCCCCTCTCCTCCTCCATATTTCAGTGTGGATGTTTGCACAGGTCTAAGTGGGTCATTCATAGCCATGTAGGATTTTAGATCCTTTTCAATTGAACCTGATTAAAGCAGAAGGGCTCCTTTAAACAACTAGCAGAGCATCAGAAGACAAGGCGTGTTAGGGATTATACTCTTTTGTACATATAATAAAAACTTTTCTTCCATACCCAGCTCTCAAGTGACAAGAGGAGCTGTCAGCAGTGAGAATGTAATGGTTTGATGTGTGCCAGGAAAAGAAACATTTTCTCGTCCAGCTCTGCTTATAGCAGGCATCAATTCCCTCAGCTCTCTGCTTCCTGGAGAATGTCTCAGTAATTCCTATTCCTCTGAAGGAGATGTGAGCTAACAAAGCTCAGTTTATTGGCTTGGCTGTTTTCAACACTTCTCCAGAGACAAGAGGACTGCAAATAAGAGGGCATCTTAGCACTTCCTACTCTAACAAGTGAATCCCTGGTGTTGCTAATGAAATGAGTGTGAAATGCAGTGCTGTTCAGTGTAGGTAGGGGCATACAGGCTGTGAGGAGTGCAGGTTGCTCCATGCCTGTGGGTGTTGGGAGCACAGTTACAGTTTGTAATGCTATAAGCATCACAGCACCCTTTATGAACGTTTTAGACTGACTCCATCTCAGAACTTCAATACTGGGGTGCACATCAGTGAAATAGATGGCAGCTGGGCTGTCTGCATTACATAGGGAATGCTTTGCTTTGGTGCATGGTCTGGGAGCAGTGCAATTACTGCTTGCTCCAGTGGTGTGGGCTTCCTCTCTACATACACTAATGAGCATTTAATCAGGAAGTCCCAGGTCAATAATGCTCTGTACTTGTGTGTAATAAACAAGAACTTTTTAGCCTCTTAAAAGAAGCAGAATGCTTCTTTGATTGATATCAACTTGTCTTACTGATTTTACTGTGTAACTTATAGGAGAGTTATTTTATCTCAGATACACTTAATAGCTATCATTAATACCTAAAGGCCAAATTTCATCTGGTACGAAGGAACGGTGCGTGAATACAGTGTTCCTATTCCTCAGTAACAGGGCAAAATGAACTGGGCTGGAGGGAGGATGGAAGAGGGAGGATGGAAGAGGGATGAAGAGGGAAAGGATAAGATGCAGCTGCCACCTTAGTAAGGCATGATGGAGTTACTGGGCAATGCCTTGAGCCTGCAGGTCAGGGTTTGGGGCTTTTCAGGTACCCACACGTGCCAGGTGAATGTCAGCCAGTTCTTGGTAGAAGAAATACACCAAGATACATCCCACCTTCCTTTGCAGCTGTGGGTCATCGCAGCAGTACGTTAAAAACCTGAGTGGTTGTGTTGGTGGTGAAGACTGGGCTAAGACTTACAAACAAGTGAAAAATAAGGTTGGTTCAACTACCTCCTGTTTGTCAAGGACTAGAAGCATGCACATGGATAACTTCAGTTTAAATACTATCCCCTAATTCATTCTTTGGTCTGAATTTGCCTCTTTCATGCTCAGTGGGTTGTCTGTAGTCCTGTAGAAACCTCATTTGTAGTCATGTGTAATTAAAGCCTTCCTGGTCTTTTCCAAAGAAAGTGAGTTCTGGGTACTGAGTCACTGCCAAGCTGCCTTTGTTTCTCAGAAAGAAGAAAATCACTTTTGGTAAATGAGTGCATTTAATGAACTAAAAATGCAACGAGGAAGGAAAAAACACTTAAACTTGCTTTTTTTTACGAGTGGGGAGCCATGCTGATCAGAAAAGCTAACTGCCCAAAGTTTAGCAGTGCTGCTTGCGTGACATCAGGGTCTGACTTGCAGGAGGGGAATTTTGGAGCTCTGTTTGTCCTTACTGAGCTTGCTTCACAGCAGGGCTCTTTTCTGAAGAGCTGGCTACTGCATTAAAGATTTTGCTTCCCAAGCTGCACTCCAGTTCTGGTGACTGGAATACTAACTTAGCTAGAAGCCATTTCTGGACCTTCTTGAGGTGTATGTATTCTTTTCTTCCCATCCACTTTCTTCCTCTCAACTCCAATTGAAAACTGATGTATGAACTAGCGTGCATGAAATACACTGATGCTGAGATATGCACCACGTTTGTAGAAGTGTAATGATTTTTAAATTCATGTTTGATGTACAGAGAGGTATGAACAGCAGTGCATTCTGGATGAGAAGGCATTTGCTGATTTGTGACAGTTAATCCAAAGTTGTTTCGTTTCAAATGCAGCTGCCAGGAATTTGCAGCCTCTTGGTTGGCCTCCAACAAGCCAGTGTTTTTCCTATTGATCTGCAGGGGAGGAAGGGGGCCTGGTGATACCAGGAGTGATGGAGCTGCTGGAATGCAGGCTGTCAGGCTGGTGCTCCAGTGACCCTTCTTACATGTTTATAAACAACTCGCATTCCACACGCTTGCAGCGGGTAGAAGAGCGTGGTGGATGTTGGTACGTGTCTGCAGATTAGCAGCCAAACATGGTCAGGTATTTATTGCAGGAAGAACGTTTGTGTGTGGCACAACTCAAATAGCAGAGGAGCGGGTTCAGTTAGCAGCATGAGCCAGCCTTTCTTGGGATGCCCTTGTGGAAAGCTGTGCTGCTTTTAAAGGGCTGCTTCTCTTGTCATTTTGAACAGTGACCAAAGAGAAATGCAGCATCTTAGCCTGTTCCATTTAATTAGCTCTGAAGAAAGTAATCAGCATGCTTAATTTCCTGAATGATGTCTAAAATTCCTACTTATTTATCAGACTTAGATTTGTATTTGGAGGGATTGGGTACTATAAGAATAACGGGATAGCAAAAGGTTGCTTGCAAGCTCTTGACAGATTTTCTTCTTTTGTGCGTGTGTAGAAGTATTTTTGATCCATTTAATGAACAAACTGAATGATCTGTATCCTTTAAGACAGGAGACCAGGACCTGGGTATGGGAGGCTGATATATTCAACAGGGAATATTAATCTGGCTGGAGAAGCTGAGCAACTTGTATATAAATAACTGATGTTTCCCAGAGGGCTGAGCACATTCCTGTTCTCAGATGATCAGGACCTCTTTGTTAGCCTCAGGTGTGCTTTGAGAAGCAAAAAGTGAAAACACCGCCTTCAGTCTTCCTGAAAACTGGGTTGGGATCATCCCTAACTGATCTGAAGTTGATATTTTGGGAGCATCCTGCTATTGCTAACACTGCAATCCTGAAATGTAAGGCTAGCAGGAGCAAGTGCAGTTTGCTTGGGTGTGAGGTTTAAAATAGTGTTGCTTCTGAATTGCCTTCATGTCATTAAGCACAGCTACATGATGAAAGTAAACTGTTATTTCGACTCTGAAGAGGAGTTGCTAAGGGAAGCAGTTGGAGAACAGGCTTTCAATACGGTGCTATTTTGGTGGAAATTATGCTTGTCAATGTTCTTACTGTTACACGCATAAAGAAAGTTAGTTTATATAATGGGCCCATGAAATCTGAAGTTTGGGCAGTATATTTCTGAATACACCATGCTGCCTTTTAGTAAATAGGAGCATACAAATGTTTGAGGCTGGTGGGAAATCTTAATTTTGGGATGATTTAGGAACAGCAGCACTGCAGGCTTGAAAGCTCTGCCCATCCACCTCTGCCCTGCCCAGAGGGCGTTTGTGTCCCGCACCAATTGCAGACCATGTGCTCTCCTGCTCTCCTTACTTCTGCTACATGCAGAGATTTCCACTTAACCTCTCTGTTAAAGGTGACAGAACAGAAGGGTACAACGAAGTAACGTCCTTGCAACATCCTGCATGCATTTAGTCCCAGAGCAGACTGCAAGCACAGTGCAGCAATATTGCCTCAGCTGCTTTGCTTTTGAGGAAATAATTGGCTTTTGTGATTGCATCAGTGCAGTTGCAGTGCTGAGGGGAAGGTGTGTAGCACCTAATGATTTTCTTTGTAAAGAGATGCCTGTCATTGAGGGAAAACACATGCGGCATCCTATAATGTACACCCTGCTTTATCAGGCTGCTAAAGAAGTATTGGATGACACAATTTGGTTATTTCCTGCCCACAAAGCTGGACTTGAGATAATTTCTTTTTTAAAACAAATCAGTTCTATTACAAGCAGAGAAGCAGCATTTGGTATATTTTATGTTCTTTTGCTCTTCTAATAGCTCCAGTTCTGGCAATGCACGTGCTGCTTTGACCGACATGTCTCTTATTGATTGCTGTGCCATTCTTACACTGCAAGTTTTCTTCTCGTGCAGTGTTGGTGCAAAGGAAGATCTCTCAGTATCCCATAGTCTGTACAGCTTTTCCTGTCTGCTCTGCACTGTGAAAGAACTGTTTGCCACGTGTGGAAGGGAGGCAGTGCTTAAATCAGATAGAAAATGTTGATGTGGCTGCAGTTTGCTGTAATTGCACACGTAATCACACTGTAATAATTCTCAAACGATGCTGTGCTGAGGAATGATGCATTACAAGAGCTGGTACTCTGGTGGCACACAACTCGAACAGAACCAGCCTGACTTCAGAGCCCAGTGGAACTGACTGTGAGCAGTTCTCAATACTGTGTGCATTCTTTAGGGAAGAGAGGCTCTGGGCTTGCTGTTAGTCTCTTTGAAACTTTCAAGTGCTTTGTTGCTGTAAGCACCAAGCTTGCCAACTTCTGACGTTAATTATTTTGTTCTCTTCCAAACTGAATGTGTTCAGCTCAGTCCTGCCTTTCAGAACAACAAATTCTTGGGTTTTTTTTTTTTTATTTGCTTGCAGTTCAATAAACCCTTCCAGCAGGTAATGTTGCAATTTGCAAGTGTTCACAGGGCAAATGAGCTTTCTGAGGACTGAGATGAGAAATGCATCAATATGTGCAATCAATGAGACAGCAGAGGCTTATAGGGGCTCCTCAGTGGGGATGTTTCATTGTCTTATATAGTAGCAACAAACAAAAATAGAGAGAAATGCTAGATATTTCATAAGCTGAGGAAGGAGTGCCTAATTGTTGTTACCGAGTCCTCAAATAGGATCATAGAACAGAATCATGGCCTGGGTTGCAAAGGACCACGATGCTCATCCAGTTCCAACCCCCTGCTATGTGCAGGTCACCAACCAGCAGCCCAGGCTGCCCAGAGCCACATCCAGCCTGGCCTTGAAAATAAGCAAACAACAAATCCATGTAGTTGCAGTAGTGATTAAATTAATTCTGAATGTTGGGGCTTTGTTATTCAGTGTGAGGGCTGAGGCATTCCTGTGCGACTGCAGAAACACCCGGGCTTTGCTCAGAACAGCACCTTCATCACACACAGAAGCAAACTCTTGTGTTTTAACAGGACCAGTCCTCCCGTAGAGCTGTACAAGGTTTCTGCTCCATGCTGTAGCCGCTGTGTTGCAGCATTCACCCTCTGCCACTTCTGTCACGTGCGTCTCTGAGCTCAGGAGTTATTTCTCTTCCTTAAGCAAAACCAGCTGTGCACAAATGAGAGGTTGGAAGAAAGGCGCGCGTGTGTGTGTGTGTGTGTGTGTGTGTGTGTGTGTGTATTCATTCTGGTTGTATTTAGAGTAAGTTACAGAGGAGCTTTATGAACTCGGGGCGGTCTTACTGCAAAAATGGTTTACAAAATATTAATGAAGAGGAGAAAAGCTGACATTGTTTCAGTGCATTGCACTGCTGTCACCACAGCAACGCTGCTACAGTTGAACTCTGGTAGCAAACTAAGCATTTTTATTCTTATAAAAGCAGAATTAAGAGCCCTTTTCTCTCCCAGGGCCGTGGTTGCATGCTTTCTGCAGCTGCTGCTTGTTTTCTTCCACACCCTCTCCCTGCTGATGCTGTTCCTGTGCTGCTGTGCAGCTATATTAAGAGCAGTTAAGAAGCTTTAAAAGGACAAAGTGCATATTTTAGCTCTTTTTAAAGGCTTTTGTTTCACGTTTGGCTCTCAGATTTCTGCACTGGGGCACCTTGCACGTCCTACCTATTTACCAGAGCCAAGGTTTTGAGTCTAATGGCAAAGAGGAAAGAACTCAGTGTTTGGAAAAGAGGGTAAAACATTGGTGATATCACTGCCCTTCACGAGAGGGAAGCAGAGATAGTAGTGACTGTGAAAAGGAGAAGATAACAGTGATGTTGTATCATCCAGTCGTGGTTGACTCTAAAACTAAAATTCAGCAGCGTTCTTAATGCAGATAACTCCTTTTTTTTTTTTTTTTTTTTTAAACCTGTGTTACTGATTCTAGATATTAAACTATATCCGAACGTGCCTAATTTAATTCTGTCTTCTGTATGTGTGAGAAGTATTTAAGGGATCAACTCATTTATATGACTCTGTCCTGTAACTGGAGGCACAGCTATTGCTGTCTGGCATGGTGGCAAAAAGTTCCAATTGCCGAAAGTGTGACGTGGCCTTGTCTTATTGGAAAGGCTCATCATATGTTGTGACATAACTGTAAGCTGATAAATGGTGCCGTGAAATCAGCGTTTTGCCCAGAGAGGCTGTGATGCCCCGTCCATCCCTGGAGGTGCTCAAGGCCAGGTTGGATGGGGCGCTGGGCAGCCTGGGCTGCTGTGAAATGTGGAGGTTGGTGGCCCTGCCTGTGATGGGGGTTGGAGCTTTGTGATCCTTGAGGTCCCTTCCAACCCAATCCAGTCTGTGATCGTGAATACGCCATGTGTAGGGAACTTGAGAGCTCCATTAGCTTAAGAAATAGGCTCTGAAATGTTTTTATTAGACCTTTGGGAGCTGTGTGGAAAACCCTGTAGACAGCTTGGTGAAACACCAATAATTAACATGTGGGGTTTTCTAATCCAACATGTAATTGTTCTTGTCTTGTGGTATTTTAGAACTAGAGAGTCTCATTTTCCTGTTATTGCTGACAAGTGGGCTGTCGTTATGTGTAACAGGCAGTTTCCTTTTGGGGGGAAGGCTGGGGAAGGGCCACGTTTTTGTGTTGTTCTACTCAAGGAGAGCTACGTTGAGAACATCTTAAATGCTTTGCTTGGAATGAACTCTTTCAACTGTAACACATATATATATGCCAGGAAGGATCCCTTCTGCAAAAGGTATCAGTGGTCTTTTGCCTTCAGATGCTGGTGATGTCAGCGAAGGAGCCCTGTCCACACCCTCAAGACTTAGCTGTGATGACAGCTTTTCTTTTTCTGTTGCAGGCTTATGAGAGGAGGTTTCCTACATGCCCACTGATTCCTATGTTTGTAGCCAGTGACACCGTGAGTGAATATAAGAGTGAGGATGGAGCCATCCATGTGATCGAACGGCGCTGTAAGCTGGATATCGATGCGCCACGGCTGTTGAAAAAGGTGATTTGAAGTGCCTGTCCTTACAATATTCATGTGAGATTATATCATAAAGTACATTGACGGAATCTGTGGCATCTTCCTCAGATTGCAGGAGTGGATTACGTCTACTTTGTCCAGAAGAATTCTCTGAACAGGCGGGAAAGGACTTTGCATATAGAAGCCTACAATGAAACCTTCTCTAACAGAGTCATTATTAACGAGCACTGCTCTTACACAGTGAGTAACAGGCTCTTGGTGGTGCTGCAGATGGAACTAAGTCAGTGTTTAGATTTGAGAACTCAAACAGGAGTTAGGTTGTTCTTGGCTTTTGCCTTGCAAAAAGAAATAACCAACATACCAGCATGAGTGATAATTGTTGTTAGTGTTAAATGTAACACGCTTGCTTGAAGAACTGAAACAAGTTTGGCACCCTCTTGCTTGAGCATCTTCTCAGTAGCAGAACACAACATAATTTGCTGTGTTTGACAGCTCTGTTTAGGCAGATCTGTGGTCTGTAATAGCAGTGTGAGCCTTGTCAAGGCTGTTGATACCCTGACAGAACTGCTAAAGGAAACTTCAACATAGCTTCATTTGCCTTCTGCTCAGCTCAAATGTTCATCATCAGCAGTGTTTCCACCTAACTCCTTCACTAGTGCCTGGCTTTGGTCTTCAGTGCAGGTGTTTTCTGATACAGAGGAGTGTGGTGGCTTCCTTGCTGCTGTTCTGCTCATGTTTTTTCTTAGCAGCTTAGGAAGCACTCATAGGCTGATACAGCACGTGTTCATAGAAGTAAAACTTCAAATAGACTTTAAAGGTTAAATGCAAGCTAGCAAATGTAACCCTCTTATTTGCACTGTAGTTTTTTTTAATGTGCAGCTAATATTTTTTCAGTTTTTTACAGAAATGTGGTTGAAATGTCACTAGAATTCAAAACCACTTGCCACCATTACTTTATTTTATTATTATTACTATTACTCTGTTATTAGTTCTCCATTATTTCCATTAAAAATACTCCTCAGTCTGCAGTTTTTGCTGTGGAAGATGCTCAAAATTTTAAAAGGCAAGATGGTAGCAAAAGCCTCCCTGATGGTTTGCTCAGCCAAATGAGAAGTTTACATTTTCTGTAGCATTACCATAGGAGAACAAAGTAAAATATTTCTCTACCTTGGTAGTTTGTAGGTCAAGGAAGGAGCAACCTTGCAGTTGTTGTCTGTTGCAAACACGTCTAGACAGCGGTGCTGGGCACTGCTTACCCTGTGCTTGCTGCAGTCCTTAAGCTGCCTGGCCTGGTCTGTCAGCCTAACCTGCAGGAACAGAAAGTTCACTGTGGAGTATTTTACGTTCCATGGCTACACTGCAGTCTCAACTCACCTCTGCAGTGAGATATTGTTAATTATTTAAACCTGCTGCTCTCTTGTATCTTGGCTCGTGCACTAGGATTTCTCCACCCTTCCCTTTGTCGTTAGGAACACGTTCTGTTCCAGCAGTGGGGGTTACAGGAGGGCTTCTCAGCCAATTGTTCTGTAGTGTTATCTTTTCCTATCTGTATTTTGCAAATGAAGCAAAAGGCTGCAAATTGCTCTTGTGTATTTTTGACTCTGTGAACCTGATGAAGAGTCATCTGAAGCACTGTGAGGAAAAAGAATACCAAATATATAACTAGATTGTATGACCTCCTTTTAAATGCTAGGTTCATCCTGACAATGAAGACTGGACCTGTTTTGAACAGTCAGCAAGTCTGGATATAAAATCTTTTTTTGGTTTTGAAAGCACAGTGGAAAAGATTGCCATGAAGCAGTACACCAGCAATATCAAAAAGGTGAGCTTGCAGCCATGAATTTGGTGCCTGGCTCTAAGTTATGGAAAGATAGTGTAACTGCTGCTAAGTCACAGGCTGCTGTGGTCAGAAAGCTGGGCCGTTTGCTCTATAGCCTAGGGCAGGGTGTGTGTAGGTCTGTATTTGGAAGTGGAATCCTTAGAGAGGTCTGGCCGCATAAAAAGTTTCCAGACCAATCCTTTTTGTGTCTAAAGGTATTTTTAGTAGCTGAAGTAAAGTCTCCTTTTTAAAGGGAAAGGAAATAATAGAGTACTACCTGAAGCAGCTGGAGGAAGAAGGAATAACCTTTGTTCCTCGTTGGACTCCTCCTGTTGCATGTAAATTGGAGAGCAGCACATCCCACACCAGACGACCAGTTTCACCTGCTATTAATGTGCCAGATTCTGCCACAAAGGAGGGCTTGAACAATAAGGAGATCCTCAACACCTCAAGCAGCCCCTCAGAGCTTACAGCAGGAACACCTGATGGTATGGTGGTTTGACTTGTTTTAGTGGGATTCTTTGTACTTAGAGGCTCTTAGCACTGTGCTACTTATCCAGGGTAGCTGAAAACTTGAACATCAGCTTGAAGAGCTGTTATCAACTTGTCTGTTTAGTGAATGAAGATCAGAAGAGTGGAGAAGCTTTTCTCTTTGTTCATTAGGTTGCAAATCAGTAGTCGGCATTTTGCCCAGAAATTCTGGGATGGGTTGAACTGCAGCAGTAATGAGGAGGAAAGTTCCCTGGTCACTGTATTCTGTTCTTTCTGCTGTCAGTAATGGAATTTGGGAAAATTTTTGCACTGGAAGGTTTAGGTCAGAGCTTCTCTAATATTTCCAGAAGAATCAATCAATGATTGCTGATTGACAAGTCTGAATATACTGTGGGGAAAAAAAAACCTTTCATAAATGCCTATTTTCACTTCTTTCTTAGTTGCAGAAGAGTGAGCCTTCTCAGTTTGACATGAAGATAACTCTCATTTCTTTGCTCATCTTTTCATTGACTCGGGGAAATTTCATTCAACTCTGCAGGGAGCACAAAGCCAGCACTTCTGTCTCAGATATCAGCACATGAGATCAGTTGCTGTTTAGGTTAGGTCAGTTCAGGACCACTTTAATTGCATGTACTTCTTTCTTTAGACAAGCTGGATGCAGACTACATCAAACGTTATCTGGGCGACTTGACACCCATGCAGGAAAGCTGCCTCATTCGGCTTAGGCAGTGGCTCCAAGAGACACACAAGGGCAAAGTAAGTTCCTGTTTATTTCTTGTGAGAAAACCTCACAAGAGGAAATCTCTTGTGAGAGAAAACCTGGGGGTTTTCCAGTTGCTTCTGACTTGCTTATCTGTCTCGGTTTCCAGGCCTTCCTGTTAACTTAGCAATGAGGTGCAGTCTGTGTTTTGCCACTACTTCATTTAAATTGGACTAACTTATGGTCACACAGATGTAAACCACTGTAAGAGTTCATGAAATGTTTATATCCTTCAAATGATAGCAATTGCAATATCTGACAGGGCTTAGGTTTAGCTGCAAAAGAGACTCATTTCTTAGATTAACTTTGTGTGTTCTATACCATCTTCTTGCCTTGGTGCTAGGCTTTTTCAGCTCCTCTTGTTCATCCTTCTGTTCTGCTAGTTTCAAACCTCGAGTACAAAGTTGTGGTGTTTGGTTTTGTTGTTTGTGTCCCTTGTAACAGATCCCAAAGGATGAGCACATCTTAAGATTCCTCCGTGCCCGGGATTTCAACATTGATAAAGCAAGAGAGATCCTCTGCCAGTCTCTGACGTGGCGTAAGCAGCACCAGGTGGACTATATTCTAGATACCTGGAATCCTCCTCAAGTACTCCAGGATTACTATGCAGGAGGCTGGCATCATCATGACAAAGGTATGATGATCTCTGCTGTGGTTATAGACCAGCCTTTTTATGTTCTGTGTGAAAGGATGCAATGGTTCCTCTGTTAGCTAGAGGTGGCTAGAAAGCTGGATAGGTCTTCTCCATTGCTTTGTGCTGAACGTATTTAAATTCGTGTTGCCAGCCTGTTAGGTGCTGGGAGCAGATTCCTAGGTCCTAATCTTTGACTAACGCCAACATGTTTAACTCTGCTAATGTCATTACCTTCAAAAAACAATGTAATTGCACTTCTCTGCTGCTCTGAGTTGCTTAGAATGGTGTTATGCAAATGCTGAGTGTTCTATTGTGGTGATTAAGAGATGTTTGTAAATAAATGTTTTTTCTAATCAACTCATTTCTGATGTTGGGTGAGGCTGCTCATGGCATAAATGCTTATTTGGCATTACAGTCAGCTTAATGAAAAGAAGTGGGATGTTGCAGAAACACCAGATAGAGCGGGTTTATTTAAGATGGGAGGAAACTCAGGTTGAATTTGCATTTGTATGCATGTATTTGGCATGGCCAAATCTTTAAAGCATGGAAGACAATACATGATATGCTCCCTTGTCCCTCAGCTGCCTTTATTGTGCACTGGTCTTGTTGCCAATACATGCACAGTAATGAAATGTTTTGGAACTCATTGCTTGAGGCATGCTGGGCTCTGTAGATAAGGAAATGGCTCTTACTGGAGCTATCTCTGTCCTTCTGCTGTAGTCCTTTCCCCATTAGGCACCATTGTTTCTGCCAATTCTTCCTGCTACAGAGAAGATAACAGGAAGCTGTCTGCAGTCCTGGCCAGGAGGACACAGCAGAAGCTTTATTGCTGTAAAGAGGCTCTGCCCTGCTGCTCTGGGTTGGGCAGACTCGAACTTAGAAAGTGGAAATTGAGAATATGATCGTAAAGACTGTAGGAAAAAGAATTGTGAATCCATTCCCCCTTTCTGTCACTCCTTGTCCTTGCTCTCCAGATGTAACAGGCTGCTGCCAGTGAGCAGGAAGCTGCAAAACACACCTGAGTTGTTACTGTTCTTCTAAGCAGATCTTCAGCATTGTGAACTTCGTGTGCTTCTCCCTTTCTCCTCACATTCTTTGTCCTTTTCTGGCCATTCCCTCAAATGTACCAGGGCTGTCAATATTGGAAACAGACTTTAAAAACCGAGCAATTCTCTACAATTTAAAACTTTAATGGGCAGCTTTTAAAAAAAAATCTTCTTTTCCAGTGTTGCTCCTTCCCTCCCACATGAGCAAGATGTGCCAAACTTAAGCTAGCAGAATTCAGCATAGTTCTTAGCGCTAAAACAGAGGCAACAGAGGTATGAAGTGTGCAAAGTCTGTCTCCAAGAAGCTGTCAGTGCAAAAGTTACTATCTTGGCTTTCAGTTAGCACAGTGTTTCTTTACATGAGTGGCTTTTAGAGCGTCAAGAGTGCTTCAGTCAAATGTTTATTTAAACGATTAAGCTTGAATTAAATATCCAGCACTGTCAATCGAGACTTCATGTGTCATTTGGGTGGAGCAGGGTTAGTAAGCTATTTAGTTTTGCATGCGTGTGCATCTGTGCAGAGGGGCACCTACCAGGAAGCTCAGCTGCTGCTTGGTGTGACGTTTCAAACACCAAACAAGATCAGTGTGTGCTGGGTTAAAGCGATATTGTTTTTCAGACCATCTGATTGAGTATCAGCTGACCCTGTGAACTGTCCTGGAGCAGTGTCCTTGCTAAAGCAGCAACGTGCTTTGGCTCTGCAATTTGTTTTTAATATTGCATATCCTGACGGTTTCTTTCCTCGACTCCCGAAGGACTTCATGACAATTTGCTATTCTGTTTGTAGTTGTTGAGCGATAGAAACAGACATACAGGCTTGAGGGAGATTTTTATGGAGAAAGCTGCCTTTTATTGCTGATTTCCTTTTTTTTTCTTAATAGCATATTTAGTTCTATAAGTTGATGATTATTAGCTTGTGTACTAGAATAGGTGGAGCAAAGTTTAACGAATACATCAGGTCTTTGGAGGAGGATGGAAAGCAGTTCGGACAACCAGCTCCTATTATAAAGAACCAGCAACCTTTCTTAAGTTCAGATAATGCAGCTGTTAAACTTAGTGCCACTGCATCCTGGGACAGAGCAGCGTACTGTGGCAAGAGGACTGTGAAAAGGCAGCCTCTTGCATACAGAGAATCACCTGAAGCTGATCCCTGGATCAAAGTCTGTGTTCTCCAGGCTCAGACAGCATAAGGGAGGCTGTGTGCCAGTTCCACACAATGTCATGATACAGCTGAGAGGTGTGACTTCAGCAAACACTCAGAAAGCAAAACTGGAGGCTAACATTTTGTTTCTTTAGCTCTTAGCACTTAGTGTAGTGTCTGTCCAAAGTGGTTGCTGTAAGCAGATCATTGACTGATAATCTTGTGGTATAACTGGGCAGGGTTAAGCTCTTATTGCCATCTATTCCAGGTACTCCTCCTTCCACTTGTACGACAAAGTTAGAACTGAACATGGCTCGTTTCCATTTGGATTTTTAGCATAAAGCTGCCTCGCTCTTGTATTTCTTACTGTAAAAATGTTATGTTGATGTGATTGTCCTTGCTGTTCAGATGGCCGCCCGCTGTACGTGCTGAGGCTGGGACAGATGGACACCAAAGGCTTAGTGAGGGCTCTTGGGGAAGAGGCCTTGCTTCGATACGTAAGTATTTTTGGAGCCAGCCAGTTGCTAACAATGTGATATTTTCATTTAGAAACTTCCTTTTCTGCCAGAACATCCATCACACTGGGTATTCTGATGTACTCCCTGTCCGTCTGTTTTCAGTTTGAATACATCTGAAAGCTCCTGGTCTTCTGCATTCTTTCCAACTGCAAACTGATGGTGGACAGGCGTAGTTCTTGGCAGCTCCTGCAGTCTCTGGTTAGCACTCTTGTAGATTCTTCTGCAGTTTGGGTGCTGCTTCGAACTGAAGTCTCTGCATTTGTGCGGAAGAGAAAATAACATGCTCAGACTTGCAGACTTTATCACTTGGATTAGAATAAGCTATTTTTAAAGGCAGAATACTTTTAATGTTACCTTTCTAAAGGCAGCACTCGTACTGTTAGTGTGGATTTTCTGTTTCTAGGCAGGAAGCTTGCAGAATTCCAGGCTTTCAATAGTAATGACAGTCATAGCCATAGTAGCCTCTAGGTACAGGGGTTGGATTTCATTTTTCTTCTCCAGCAGCTTTTCCAGGCACATTGTTCACCTGTTTTAAGGAAAGGCACTTTGTTTTTTTTTTTTTAGCAAGATCAACCAGTGAAGTGAACACAGTAATCACTAGTTCACTCATTGGAGTTAGGTGGACAGTTGGACTGGATGACCTTAGAGCTCTTTTCCAACCTTGGTGTTCTTTGATTCTTTGGAGGGGAAAATATGATGCCAAGTTAAGTACTACATTTTTGTGTAATTTTTGAGGAAAATCAATCATGTTATAATTTTTTTCACTTAAGTTTGTGCTGGTTTGAGCTTGGAGTTTTAATTAGACTTTGGTTGAACATTTTTTCTTTATCCTACCTACTGAGCGTTCTCAGTGTCTCCTGACTGCCTTCTCATGGCAATTTTCTTGTGCAGGTTCTCTCCATAAATGAAGAAGGTCTGAGGCGATGTGAGGAGAATACAAAAGTGTTTGGCAGACCAATAAGGTAAAAGACATCCATTATAGATCTGCTTTTCAGGAATTACCAAGTGTCACTGTGGGGGTGAGGAGGATGGGATGACATTGTGCATTGCAATGCTACTGAGTTCCATTTATTAAATGGGCCAAGCAAAGGGCAGTTGGTGTTTCACACACAGATATGAGCACAGCTACTGTTAACTGAGACCTGCCCTCATTACCACTTGAGTGACTTCCAAGCCTGATGGAAGCACAGCACTTGCTGAAGGGCTGCATACGAAACAGCAAACGCTGCTTTCATTCTAACATGGCACGTGGTTTCATGGGTGCGAGCTGGTACAGCACAGCTGTACGTCTTGAGTCTGTGCCCAGGGTGAGACCAGAGCTTGGAAAATAAACAAAGCATATGCTAAAGCTCAGTATTTTGTCTGAAGAACACATTTAATCCTATAAAAAAGCTTCTCTTCCTGAGATCTCATAGCAGAACTAGCTTTGAGCTGCAATCACGCTTTTACGTGCAGTGGAGTCCAGGGTACTGGATGTGTGCGTAAGACACGTGAAATAGGTATAAATCAATGCATCTCATCTGCCCCTGTGCAGGCTGAAATCTGTCTTCCCACCTGAACCAACAAGTAGAATATTTTTTTCTTCCATGCGAGATTTATTTTCCCTTTCTGTCTCTAAAATTCAGCTCTTGGACCTGCCTGGTAGATCTAGAAGGCTTAAACATGCGGCATTTATGGAGGCCTGGTGTCAAAGCATTGCTAAGAATCATTGAGGTGGTGGAAGCAAATTACCCTGAGACTTTGGGTCGTCTTCTTATCCTGAGAGCACCTCGAGTATTCCCAGTTCTTTGGACACTGGTATGTTTTTAATTCAAGGTCTTTCTCAATGCTTTCAGTACTCTGCTCTGCATTTGTAGTTTGTAAAAGCACTTTTGGGCTTTATAGGCAGTAAATGTTTCCTTTGGATGTGTCTCTTTCATAGGATTCTCGGGATGGATTTAGAACTCCAACCTAAAAACTTTATTATATAGCCAGTGAATTGAGCTGAACAGCTACGGTGTGAATTTTCATAATGAAGGTAGTAATGCTTTCTCGAGACAAACTTGGGAACCTGATCTATTCTATTTTTCTTCGTTTATAGGTTAGTCCATTCATTGATGACAACACTAGAAAGAAATTCCTTATTTATGCTGGAAATGACTACCAGGGTCCTGGGGGATTGCTGGATTACATCGATAAGGAAATTATTCCTGACTTTCTTGGTGGAGAGTGCATGGTATGAATTTAAACCAGTGCATATGGAGGCTTGGGTTGGGTTTTTTCCCCTCACTGCTCTAAACAAAGAAGCCTGTTGGTTTTGGTCAGAATTCAAAAGGAAGCCTTTGAAGAGCAGAACTGAATTGCAAGCTGTGGAGCCGCAGTGGCTGACATTGGCCATTGTGTGACCACAGTTCTTGACCTTAGCATTTGTTGTGTGCAATATAGGTGCCTGGAGCTGTGCGTGGTTCTGTTGTTTGCATCTTTGTGAGGGCATAAGATGCAGTGTAAGATCTTTTATTTCCTCTTCATGGCAGCAAGATGAAAGGTTAGCTATAGCCAGTGTGCTACATCATGCCATTTTATGGTCTACCATCATGCCAAGATTTCAAATGTTCTGGAGATTCAGAAATATCCTTACCAGTCTGCTAGAGGAGCAAAAGCTCGATTGTCGCCATCGGTAGCCAAATCATACCATGGATTAAACGTGCCAAAATGATTCTGTGCCCATCTAGGAGCTGTTCATTTCTTTTCTCACTTAACAGTGTATCAATATTGGTTTCAACTGTCCAAGGAAAGTTGATGGTCAGGGAAGATTCTGACATGCATGGGCCCAATTGAAAACATTTCATTGTAACTACCAGATCTCACTGGCCGTGTCACTGCCAACTAATCAGAAAAGCCTGCATCCTCTGAACAAACTGATACCATAAGGAGCACCAGGAGGTGGCCCAGCTGCTAGCAGGGTTTAGCAAACAGCTGAGTCTCATATGTGCAATATGTTGGGATCTGTGCTGACCACACCAAACACAAACAGTGTTTTGCTGGAGTGTAGTGCAATTTCTCAGTCTCATGTCACGTGCCTTAACAGCTGCTTCCTGCATGGGCTGTGGTGTCAGTCAGATCCACCAACAGAACATAGAACATAGAACATAGAACATAGAACATAGAACATAGAACATAGAACATAGAACATAGAACATAGAACATAGAACATAGAACATAGAACATAGAACATAGAACATAGAACAGTGCTGTAAGATTTTTTTTTGCTCCATGATGTTTCTGACTGCCAACTTGTTTGTTTCACTGCAACTCAGGCGCTTTCTGAAGCTTCCTTCACCATAACATTTAGATTTTGTTTGATTGGCTTATGGTTAGCTTTTTGTACTCAGCTGTGTTGAAGCATGATAATTCCAGGCTTGCTTATTAAGCCCCTGCTAACATTTTCTAGATTAATTTCTGTACTGTTCTGGAGAATGCATCTAGTTCTTTTCAGTTGCAGTCTCATACTACAGTGGAGCACTGCTAGATGTTTTACAGTAGGCCATATGTTTATGTTCAGTGGGCTGCCTTTTATAGCAGCAGTAGCTTTCAGTGCAGAGTTCGTACCGTGTAATTCAGAGCTTGGGAAGTGGGTAAAATCTACTGCCTGAGTAAACAGAAGTGAAGGTTACCAGAAAGCAAATTGCTGCAATACTTCCTGCTGGTCGCAGGCAATCACAGGGTCTTTTTCTTCTTTACTTTGGATGTTTGGACAAAAATGACTTCTGGAAGGTTCTTTCAATTCTCTCCTGTAATTCAGTTATGGAATATTTCTGCTGCCCCAAACACTTCTATGGAACCTGTTCCTGAGCAGAGTGTTGTCAAACTTTGTTGCTGGAGGCTTCTTAATAAAGAACTGTGCTTCAGGATGTTGTGTAATCAGTTCCAGTACTCAACTGTCAAGACTGTAACTTGAAAACTGTTACCTTCACTGCAGTATCTTGCTGTATCTCTCCTCCATCTTCAGTCCTTGGATTCAGCTGCATCAGTTCCTTCAGCACTCTGGGCTCAATTTTTTCAACTCTGAGTTGCTGTAACCGTGATTTTTAAGCGGCTCCTGCATGCCTTCAGCATAGGGCAGCCTAAGTGATGACAATGCCATTTGCACAGTCATTTTCTGTAAAGGCAGCTCTTGTGTATAAAGTAAAGCTGCTTCTCTGGCATCGGATTCTGCAAATTTATGCAAGCTAGATATTTATTTTAGTGGCTTGTGCAAAATATACATGTGCAAACTCTGACATTCCTTTTAAATTCTGTTCATCTCATTCTTCAGAACACTTGCTGGCTGCGAGTCGTTTCTGAAACCAACAGGCAGAGAGAGCAAGGTGGGTGTGCAGAGGGGATGCTTCTTAATGGCTATCTGTATTTTCAGTGTGAAGTACCAGAGGGTGGGCTGGTTCCCAAGTCCCTCTACCGGACAGCAGAAGAGCTGGAAAATGAAGACATAAAGCTCTGGACTGAAACAATCTACCAGTCTGCAAGTGTCTTCAAAGGAGCTCCACATGAGGTATGGCTGCAGCCTGCGCTTCCATCTCAGCTCTCTGCTTTGGAGTCTGTCTCCTGAATTGAAAGTGGTTCAGAATGAGATTATTTAGTTGTCCTGCATTCACCTTGTTCTTCTGTAGCTCTGATATGTTGTAATACTTAGCAGCTGAAGTTTGTGGCCATTTCTGGTATCATCTTGTTGCCACTTAGAAGATATCATTGCTTAGAAGGACACGGCTCTGGATGGAATGAGCAGCAAAGGCAAATAATGTTCTCAGAAGCTACTCAAGAGTTTCTGAAGGTTGTGTGTTAAAATAAGGACACTCCAGCAGAAGGAAGCTTCTATTTAGGATGCCTTCTGACAGTCTAAATTAAGCCCAGCAATAAAAAGCTCTCTTCTGCTAAGAGTTTCTGCCTTTACCAACCAAACTGCTAGTGTCTAATACGACTCTTCTCCTGTCCCAGGTTCTCATTCAGATTGTGGATGCCTCATCTGTGATCACGTGGGATTTTGATGTGTGTAAAGGCGACATTGTTTTTAACATCTTCCATTCCAAGAGGGCTCCACAGCCTCCTAAAAAAGACTCTCTGGGAGCTCACAGTATCACATCTCCTGGTGGGAACAACGTCCAGTTGATAGACAAAGTCTGGCAGCTGGGCCGCGATTACAGCATGGTGGAATCTCCTCTTATCTGCAAGGAAGGGGAAAGCGTGCAGGTAAGGCTACTGAATTGTTGCGTGGAAACAGATTGAAGTAGCTCCAAACCTGCATGTTCTCATTCCCAGGCATTACTGATGGCTGAGTGGTGATTCAGCTCTGGACTGTCTGCTCGATTTTGGCTGACATTTCAGCTTCTGTTCTGAGCTGCACGCTTCGTGGAAGGGGGGGTAGTATTTACATGGGATCTGATGGAAGGGCAGCTTGCATCAGTCTGATAGTGATCGGGACTGATCAGCAAGGAGCAGAGGAAAGTTACCCAGAACAGTGCAGAGCATACCCAGGTGTGCTTTGTGCTCTAACTATGAGGCAAACATTCTGAAGGATATGCTGGTGTCTTCTCTCAGAAATGAGAGAAGTCTGGAAAAAGAAGACTGAGTTGTGAGTTTGTTTCTGTAACAGCAGAACAGGGAGGAGCCTGTGGCCAAGGTCCCCAAAAGGCTCTGTTATTTCTTTTAATGGCATTTGCAGCCTTATTTATGAAACGTGCTTCCACATGATACATGTTTACAGTCATCCTCTGCCACCGCTACTCCTTACGGCTTGGAATGAGAGTTGGACAGCCTTACTGCAATCGAAACTGTTGCACCTTTGGAAGTATGGACAGTGACTTCTTGAACTATGCTTTCCTATTCTGAGAGGCAGAACCTTTTGCTCTTTTCACAGCCTCAAAAGGACAGCCATTGATGAAAATAAATGGGGGAGAGGGGGGGAAAGATTGCTTTAACCAAGGAGTTTGTACTTTCAAGTGAGTATAAACCCTTGTCACTGTAAGGAGGGGGTGTGTGTGAAAAAAGGCACCTCTGATATTCTGTTATAAATGTATTCCATGTTCAGAGATCCCAGCTGACCACTGCTGGTTGGATGAGCAGCTCAAATACTGGCACTGGGGGGACAAAATAAGGGTGTATTATGGGCAGTCTTTCTAAGCTGTGAAAACAAATTGCAAATGTACAGATCCGTGTGTTAACCAGGTTCCATTTTGGCTGTGGCTGCTTCTAGGGATCGCATGTGACCAGGTGGCCTGGCTTCTATATTCTCCAGTGGAAATTCCATAGCATGCCTGCCTGTGCTGCAACCAACCTGCCTCGTGTGGATGATGTGCTGGCATCTCTGCAGGTCTCCTCTCACAAATGCAAAGTGATGTACTATACTGAAGTGATAGGATCTGAAGATTTCAGGTACGTCTGGCCAGGGCTCGTGAAGGGCAGCCCATGTCAAACCCTTTTGGTGCTACTATCAAGCCCACTGAAGTAGAAATAAATTGTAAGGGCTTGTATTTCTTAATGGAGCATCGTTAGTGTTGTAAAGCTAAATAACCTTTAGTTGGCTTTGGGGAAAAAAATGGTTAGCAATAGGAGCACAAAAAAGGGACCAATCAGTTATCTTTCTAATCATCATTTGTTACTTTGCTCTTCTTGGGAGTGCTGTGAGCTGCAGGGCTTGGCAGGTTGTGCTGACACAGATGCAGCTCAGCATGGAGCTGAGTTGGTTCAGTTGTCTGCCTGTTGAGGTACCTGCTGAAACTCAGCCTTTTTAAGCAGCATCTCTTCTTTGCAAGGCTTTCTGCCATTGTCTTACATGGTAAAGTAGGAAAGCTTTTAAGCCCCTGCACCAAAATGATTTTTATTCAGCGTGCAAAGAAATACAATGCAGGAAACCAAATCTTGTATGTTCGGAAGCGTACATCTACTTGGGTTTTCATTGCAGAGGATCTATGACCAGCCTTGAATCAAGCCACAGCGGATTCTCTCAGCTCAGTGCTGCCACCACCTCTTCCAGCCAGTCCCACTCCAGCTCCATGATTTCCAGGTAGTGCCACAACAGATGAAAATGATGACGGCCGGACCTTCGCCTGTGGCAGCTGACTGCAATACAACTGGCAATTGTGCAAAAAACAGCCACCCCTACCCCACAGAAGCCTTTTGTAGATAGTAAAGTAGCTGTTTGAATTTTAAACTTAGTGGTTTTTGGTCCTTGTAAGATCCAGCCTCCTGTCTCTTAACCCGAACCTTTTTCCTAACTCAGCCATAAATATTTTTAAGCGTGCTTGCACGAATCCTAACTCTCAACATAAGGGCTCTCCTGGAAGGAAAAATGATCAGTGCATCAGTTATTTTTTTAAATTGTATAAATGTTAAAGAGGAAAAAAAAAAAAAAAAAAAGAGGAAAACCCTACCAAAAATGCTCCATAATGCATTAGAAATTAACTGCGAATCTCCTGTCAGGACATCTCTTGCCATCTTAAATCCCCCGTGATCTTCCAGTGCTGCAAACTGTTCTCCATTGCCACTAAGTGATGTCCGAGACAAAGGAAAGCAGTTGCTGGATACTTGACTTTGTGAGTCCATTTTATTCAGGGCATGCCCACAGCGCTGCGGGCAGGCAGGGAACACTAATGATGCCTTTTGTACGGGGAATCTGAGCTCTGGGTGTCGATGGGTTAAAGCAGTTCATTCTTTCCTCGGATTTGTGCTTGAAGCACTACAGAGAGAGGCAGAGAGCAGGCTCTCCCTTGCTGATCTAGAATTGGCCTGAGGATTTGTTTCCAGTTCTGTGCTGGAGCCTCACCCCACTTCCTTCGTACGCTCCCCATGAACTCATCTTACTGCAGCTTTGCTATTGTGAGGAATTCATGCAGAGTTTGTTTGCTGCTTAAATCAGCCAAGAGGAGGTATGGGTTACATCCTTCCCGTGCGCTTCCCTCTCTCTCCTGCCTCCCCTGCTTTTTGGAGTACGTCAGAAGCAGAGCACTTTAGTTCTAAGCAGCAGAAGCCCTAAAGCAGGCAGGGAGCACAGGGACCCTCGTGCTGTGTTACAGTGGCAGACACTTCGATCGGGGCCTGCTCAACCATCCTCGCTGCTGCCAGCAATGAATTGCCATGTTGGATTCTGCCCCTGTTCTACCCGCACCCCAGCAATCCTACCTGAACTCTTGTGGCTCAAGTTGGTTCAGGTGTTCTCCAACTTCGGGCTGTGTGTCCCAAGCACAGTGAAAGGCACAGAAGTGCTGAGCAAAGGGCTGTCAGCAGGTGGCTACAGACCATAGCTGGCAGATTTTTGCATGGAACACAGCAGCGTTTGCTTGCTTAGACCCTGCCTGGTCTGTCTGTTTGAGAGCTAAACTATTCATCCAGGCAAAAAGCAGCTTCTGTGCTGCTGAAGTCCTTGCTAGGAGGCTGTGTTGGCTCTATTAAGTCTTGGGGAGTCGAAGGTATGTGGTAGAGGAGCATGCTGAAAACTTGCACTTTGAAAACAGAACTCAAGATAAGAATTCACTGAAGATACTGAATGCCCTGCCTGAGGAAAACTGGTTCTGAGCTGAGTATAAATGTTTTTATCCTTTTATTATTATTATTATTATTATTATTTTTAATATATATAACTCAGAACTTCTGAGAGGTGGCTCCTGATCTGTACCGAGGAGCACCTTTCCTGCAGAGCAGTTCTGGCAGTGCAACCCATCGGAGCTAGCCAATGTATTTTACTAATGAATTTTGATGTGTTGAGGTGCTGGTCTCCTTACAAGGAACCAAACTGCTCCAGTTTGTCTTTTTATGAACTCAGAAGTTGAGGATGGAGGTTAGACTTGTCGCTTAAGCTGCCGGAGCTGCTGCAGTGTGAGATGGACACAGCTGTGTTGTCACACCGCTCCCAGCCTGGGCCTGCACACAGCCTCTGCCGTGGCTCTCACCCCCTGTGTGATGTGAGCAGTCTGCCTGCGAGGAGCCCAGCTTCCCCCAGAGGTGGTTTGATTTGTGATGTGCAGGACCCAGAATTCCCAGTGCAGCAGTGAGGTCAACTTCATGGCACTCCGCTCTTTGCAAATGCCACTTCCCATCTGCCAGGCTGTAAGGGTAACGATGGTCCCCTTTCTTCCTTCCTTCCTTCCTTCTTCCCCTCTCTCTCCCTCTCAGATGGTGGCTTTGCTGACAACTGTAAGGAAACTGCTCCATTAACACTCCCCATGTCTCCAGAGGTGTCTGGCTTTGCAGACCCTTTTTGAGTTGCAGTCACTTTTCAAGTCTGAAGATCTGTTCTGTTTTTCACTTGAGCTGGCTCAAAAGTGACACTCTGGGTTTTTCCTGCTGTAAATCTTAACACTTCTTTTAGAGCTCAAAGCACACAGCAGCACAAAGAGCTGGAGGGGATAAAATGCCAGACAGACCATAGTTAATCCTCCTCTAAGCAAAGTGCTGTGGCAATATGACTTGATCATCGCAGTCCGACTAATTAATTTCCCATCCCCTGGTCTTTTCTTGTGTGATATTGTTGTTTTACTTCCTCCTCTCAGCCAATGGCTCTTGTGTTGGCTTTTTTCTCTGTTACCTGTGTCCATCTGCACTTACCTGTCCATACTCATGAACTGCATATCAAATTCTGTAAATGTTTTGTATACATAATACCTCATTCTTGGTAATAAAATATAGTCTTTAAAAGATTTTTTTTTTTTAATTGTTACCAATAATAAATGTGAACTGTTTGGAAGAAGGGGGGGCCTGAGCTCTTTTATTTTGTTCCTCTGCCTGCAAAGATTCCAGGGCATTAAAGGGAAAGCAAGGCCGTGCTGCTGGGGGAGGCAGGAGGCATAAAGTCTTTGCTGGAAATGGAGACCTGAGCAGGTACAAGGGCTGAGGAAATGCAGGGCTGGAGGGAAAGCTATCCCTGCTGGCACCACGTAACAACATCTCATCAGCCCCACGCACAGGTGCACGTTTGTTTTCTTTGCTAGCAGCACAGAATTGCTCAGGTTGGAAAAGAACTTGAAGATTGTCACATCTAACTGTATCCTACACTAACAACCCTCTGCTCATTCATGTTCCTGAGCACCACATCCAAATGGGTTTTAAACACATTCAGGTGACTCAACCACCTCCCTGTGGAGCCCAAGCAGCCCTGTCTGTAAAGAAATTTTTCCTCATCCACCAAAACCTCCCTTGGTGCAACTTGAGGCCATTTCGCCTTGTCCTGTTACCATTGAGAAGAGAGCAGCCTTGCCCTGCTGTAAGCACCTTTCAGGTATTAGAAGAAAGCAATCAGGTCTGCCCTCAGTCTCTTTTTCCCCAGACTAGACAGCCCCAGTTCCTTCAGTCTCTCCTCATAGGCCATATTCTCCAAGCCCTTCCCCAGCACTGCTGCCCTTCTTTGCACCTGCTCCAGCACCTCCATGTCCTTTCTGAGGTGCCCAAAACTGAACGCAGCACTTGAGGTGGGGCTTCACCAGGGCCGAGTACAGGGCACGATGACTTCCCTGCTCCTACTCACCACCCCTGATCCAAGCCAGGATGCCACTGGCCCTCTTGGCTGCTCTGACCCCCCACTGCCCCCTGCTTGGCTGGGAGGCTGCGGCTCACACGTGGAGCTCTGCTCTCCGACCGGCAGCCAAAGCTGCGCTGTGTGTTATAGATAGAATAATGGACCAGAGGTTAAGGAGTCAATTATTGAATTTATTAATTATAATGAGCAAAGAACAAAGAGGCAATGCAGTGCTGGGCGACAGGGGACTCTGCGTTCCACCAACTGCCGCAAGGTTCGAACCAGTCCACGATCCTTTGATGCAGTTCGTCTTCCGTATTCGTGTCCTTCCGCGTTCCTATTGTGGTGTGCTCTGCGCATGATCTGGCTGTTGCTAGGGGGTCTTCTTCTGCCTCCTGGTGGTCGTATGGGTTGAAGTAAGTAGTCTTCCTCCGTATCCTTTTCTTGACCCCTTCTGGTGGTTCCCAGTTAAGGTATACTGCTCGTATAGGTGAATCTTATTGGTCGATTATGCAATCGTTAACCTTTGACCATGTTTGTGTAAGTTCCCCGTTTGCGCATGCTTCCAGTAAGGCAGGTTTGGGTTTTCACAAGCTAAGCTTATTAACTCTGGACAAACATTCTTGCTTTTTGACAATTTCCCCCCTTTTCTTTTATCGTTGAATGTCTGTCCTCCAATTTTCATAGTTACAATCCTCCTCTTATGATTATGGAATATCACACTTTCTTTATTTACAATTTCTCTATTTCCCTCTGCGGAGTCATTTGCATTAAGATTAACAATTTCGTGGTGTCAAATCGCTTCTTTATCAGTTGTAATAAACATTTAATTATACATGGTCCAAATATTAGCCCCAGAATAATCGTAATCAAGGGTCCAGCCAGAGCAGACAGTAAAGTAGTGAGCCATGGTGATACACTGAACTAACCCTCATACCAGGATCTTCCTATTTCCCTATCCCTTTTTCGTTGTTCCAATCTTTTACGAAGTTCAGCCATGGAATCCTTAACTATCCCGGTATGATCAACAAATGAACAACATTCCTCTTGTAGTGCTACGCACAGTCCTCCTTCCTTTAGGAATGGGAGGTCTAATCCTCTTCGATTTTGTAATACCACCTCTGACAATGATTTGACCGAAGTTGCCAACTTATCAATTGATTGTTCTATTCTGTCTACATCTTCATCTACAGCTTGTTGTAAACCTTGTATCTCGGTACTTTTGACGAGTGAGGCTATGCTGGTTCCGGCACCCACACCTCCGGCAATCAAGAGGGTTGCTAAAGTAATTGTTGTTATAGGCTCTCTTTTCTGTCTGATGAGGCTCCCTTCCAGTTGATACATAACCTCTTCATCAGAGTGATACATTAACCGTGGGATAATTACTACTTGTATACAAAATTCAGATCTATTAAACACCTCCAATGATATACATGGTGTCATTCCGATGTCTGAACATACCCACTTTGCACCTGCTGTGGGGATTAGCCATTTAAATTTTGCGTTCGTCATGTTCGCTATTCTACTTGCAGATATTGTGCTGTTACAAAGACTTTTATATTGTTCTGGTACGGTTCCAATACACTTTCCTTTCCCTGTGACATGTTGTATAGTCAACCCCTGGGTGTGATTACTATCCCATGGGCACGCAATAGGATTCGTTCCATTATTCCACGTGACCCTGCCTGGTTCCCCTACTGCCTCGTAATAAGGTGGTCTAACACTATAGCACAACCAACATTCGTTAGTTAGGTTTGGTTGTGTTTTATTCAGGGCGGCATATGCAGCTTGCATAATGCCCCACAGTGCATCACTGAGTGGAGGTGGTGGTGTCTTATACCTTCGACCTGTACTATTAGGGGTAATTGTTGATGTAGGAACAGCAGGTGGTGGGGTTCCTTTGGTAGAAGGGGGCGGTGCCAAAACTATATTTGGGCCCATAGGCAGTGGGGAATCATGTGGCATACTTCTTTTTGCTATTCTAAATATACCACCTCTATCTGGACCTGGTTCCCAAAATCTAATTCCCCACATTCTTCCAACCAACCAAGCCTCTTGCATAGGCTTTTGAACCTTTATATTAATCTCCTTACAGTATCCATCAGCCTCACAATGTCCGTAAACGTGCCCATCTCTTCCTATGGTGGGTCGTTTGCAACCAGGAGGGAACCATTCCACCTGTATATCTGGGTCTTTGATATTTGTGGACCAATCAGATGCCCATGTCTCACATCCCCAATAACCACAGTAGTAATGATTTGGCAAATTACAATAATTTCTCCCTCTATTTGAAGCGGGACAAACATAAAATCCCATACAGTTATCCGCCCTGTCTTTGCGGTGTCCCGTAATTAAATCTCTTAAAGAAACGGTAAAATTTACGTGGGTTTGATTTTCACAGCTTTTCAAGGGTTGGTCAGGTTGTTGTATGTTGAATAATTCCCATATCATGGGCTCGTGTGGATTGCTGGCCTGTACCCCCGGGAGTAGAACAGATGCACAGACCAAAATGATTGTCTTTGGGGTCAAGTATCGTTCCTTCACCCGAGGTCCATCTCTGCCTCGCCTCTCAACTGGGTTGCAGCCAGCTACAGGGGTCTTTATCTTCTCGGCAGCAGAGGACCTACTCGAAGGTGAACTTTTCCCCATCACAGTCTGTTTTATTCACTGTTGAATCCCTTGGGGTAATCTAGGCACTTGTCCACAGAGTGTCTCTGGAGTTTGATTCCGGAGCCTTTTCAACAATCGGCCAACCCTTACAGCCGTGTACCCGTTGTACTCAGGGCAGACTTGGTAGGCTGATCTCACTTAATGTTCTGTTAAAGTATTTAACAAGTTTGCTTTTCAAAGTCCCCAAAAAAATGATTTTCATTCCTCTCTATCCATAAACACAAACCCCTTTTCCACACTTAACAACTTTCCACAAAAAATATCAAATTAGTGACAAGATTAATGCTATTACAAACCCTATTAAGCGCTGTACAGCAAAAGGCAGGTGTTCAAACCATGCCCCAACCATTTAGCTTCTTCAGAAGAACTGAGGTTTCTCCACCAGAGGGATTATATTGGTTTCTTCTGTTCAACTGTTTTACGCTGTTGTCTTTGCAGAAGTCCCTGTGGCAAAATAAATTCCCCCGTTTAAGTTTTGTTTATCGCGATTTTCTGGACAGCTTCACCTTCAAATCCCCCGCTGGACTAGTAACTTCCCATTCATTGTTGTCTACTGGTCCTTTAATACGGCTGGCCATCCTTTTTCTGCGGTTCGAACCGCTGTATTGGTAGTTAAGAGTACCAAATAAGGTCCCTCCCAACGGGGCTGTAAAGTGGCTTCTTTCCATGATTTTATAAGAACCCAATCTCCTGGCTTAACCTGGTGTAATCAAGGGGAGGTCTTTGGGTTATTTGACCTTTCTCCCACAACTCTTGTCTATATCTCATTAGTTCACTGATATAGATATTAATGGTCTTATCTGTGATATTTGGATGATCAACAGGAACCCCCGCATCGTAGGGCATTCCGTATAACATTTCAAAAGGAGATATTCCTATATCAGCCCTAGGTTGCGCCCTAATGTTTAACAATGCTAAAGGAATACATCTTATCCATGAGAGTTTGGTTTCTAATGTCAGTTTAGCCAATTGTTTTTTCAACTCTCCATTCATCCGTTCCACACGTCCCGAGCTTTGGGGATGCCAAGGAGTATGTTCTTCCCATTTTATTCCCAAGGCTTCCGCCAGGTTCTTTATAATTTTAGATGTAAAGTGGGGACCCTGATCAGAGTCGATAACTTCAGTGACCCCGTATCTGGGGATTATTTGTTCTAAAAGGACCTTCGCCACAGTTTGGGCAGTCGCTCTAGAGGTAGGAAAGGCCTCAATATAATGAGTGAGGTGATCTACAATGACTAAGACATATTTGTAACGTCCTACTTTGGGAAGTTCCGTGAAGTCAATTTGGACTCGAGAAAATGGTCTTACTGCTAGGGGTCTTCCACCCATGGGTACCCATCTTTGTACAGCTCTATTAATCTTCAGGCATGTGGGGCATCCTTGAGTAATCTTCTTTGCTAAGTCGTGGAGACCTATAGTCATATATTTGGTGGCAAAATGGTCTACCAAACCCTGACTTCCCCAATGGGTTTGTTTATGTAAATTAGTCAAAATATTAAAGGCTATTGATTTTGGTAGAACTTCCCTTCCATCTGACAGATACCATCTCCCCTCCTCACTCTTGGTTACTTCCATTTGAGTAAGTTTCTATTCTTCCTTAGGGGTGAACACGAGAGGTGCTATTCTTAGTTCTGTATGTCGCGGTTTATCTTTTGTTAGTACTGATACGCGTAACGCAGCTTGTTTAGCCTCTTGGTCTGCCATGTTATTTCCCCGCGTCTTATAGTCAATTCCTTTTTGATGGCCTCTTAAATGTACTACGGCTATTTTGAGCAGTCCCCTTAATGCTTGTAACACTTCCCTTATTAATTCCTGATGTATTAAATCCTTTCCCTGGGAGTTCATTAATCCCCTTTCTTCCCAGATTTTTCCAAAAGTGTGTACTACTCCATAGCTATATTTATCATCAGTGTATATTGTTCCTGATTTTCCCTCCAGTCTTCTTAAGGCCTGTAGGACTGCATATAGTTCACAGGCTTGTGCTGACCAAGAGGGGCTCAACGGCCCAGATTCTAGTACCCTTAACGTTTTCCCATTTATCAGTGCATATCCTGATTTCCTTTTTCCGTCAATCACCCTAGAAGACCCATCCACAAAGATTCTTTCTCCTTCATCTAATTCTTCCTCTTCTAGGTCTGGTCTAATTTTTGTCTGGTTCTCAATAGTTTGAAGGCAATCATGTAATAATTGTGATTCCTCGGGTCTACCATATAGAAATTGTGCAGGATTTTGTAAACTAGTAGTTTCCAGGGTTAAGTTTGGCGCTTCTAACAAAATACCCTCACATTTCAACAAACGAGAATCTGAGATCCATTTTTCAGCTTTTTGTTGTAAAACACTCCTAATATTATGGGGAGACAACACCCTTATGTCGCTGTTAAAGGTAATTTTTCTAGCCTCTTCCACGAGTAAGGCACACCCTACTATTGCCTGCAGACAAGTGGGCCATCCCCTACTCACTGGATCTAATAATTTTGAAAAGTACCCTATAGGCTTTTTCTTTCCAGCCCATTCCTGAGTCAGGACCCCATATGCTGAACCATCATCTATATTGACAAACAAATAGAAAGGTCTCTTAAGATCAGGGAGGCTTAAAACCGGGGCATTGACTAGATCTTCTCGCAATGCCTGCCACTTCCTCTCATCATCTTCACCCCAAGTTATCCATCCCTCGGGGGTTAATTTTTGATATAAAAATTTTACTTTCTTACTATAATTCTCGATCCATTGTCTACAATATCCCACTAGCCCTAAAATCTGCCTTATTTGTCTCTTACTTTGGGGGGTGGCAAGGACAATATCCCTCTTATTCTTTCTGGATCTATCTACTTTTCCCCTTTGTTGATATAGTGACCT
Organism: Lagopus muta; assembly: GCF_023343835.1. Taxonomy (NCBI): domain Eukaryota; kingdom Metazoa; phylum Chordata; class Aves; order Galliformes; family Phasianidae; genus Lagopus; species Lagopus muta. The sequence continues at coordinate 4,077,143 of NC_064450.1, read as the reverse complement.
AAATACCTGACTTCTTCTTCCACAAACTGTAATTTTGCCTTTGAAACTTTGAGGCCTTTTAACCCTAGAAAATTAAGAAGTTTGATACTTTCTTCCCTAACCCGTTCCTCCTCTTTTCCCGCAATTAACAAGTCATCGACATACTGGATAAGGGTGATTTCTGGAGCTGGTTGATATTCTTGTAAAATCTGTTCTAGGGCTTGTCTGAACAAATTTGGGGATTTGGTAAAGCCCTGTGGTAATACTGTCCACCTCAACTGTTGTTTCCTCCCTGTGTCCGGGTCTTCCCATTCAAAGGCAAAATAATCCCGGCAAGACTCATCTAGAGGGCAGGCCCAAAATGCATCTTTTAAATCAATTACACTATACCATAAATTTTCAGGGCCTAATTTGCTCAACAAGGTGTAAGGATTAGCAACTACTGGGAAACGAGATATAGTTCTTTTATTTATTTCCCGTAGATCATGTACCAAACGATACGTACCATTAGGCTTTTTAACCGGCAATATGGGAGTATTGAATGGGGACATGCAGGGTTCCAATAACCCCCGCTTTATAAGTCTATTTCTGGCTTTAGGCCTCTCCTTCCCTCCAATGAAATGGGGTACTGTTTTATTTTTATAGGGATTTCAGGATCTTTGAGTTTAACTGAAAAAGGAGGTATTTCCAGACGCCCCACACTTTCGGTTTTATACCATACTTCAGGGTTAATCCTTTCTTCATCTTCCACCCTTAAAGGGCAGAGCTTAATCCTTATTTCCCTGTTCTTTACTTCCAAACTTATTCCCAATTCTATAATTAGATCCCGTCCCAACAAATTGAATTCAGCTTCTGGTACTATCAAGAAATCTCCCAACCCTAGCTTAGATTCTGCTTCTATTTCTACATTTTTAACGATCCCTACCTTAAAGGGTTCTCCCTTAGCTCCTACTACTAAGGCTGTCTCTCTGGACAATTCACATCCAGAGGGTAGTTGTTGTATGGTGGATCTCTCAGCCCCCGAGTCCACAAAAATTCTACTTCTTCTTGTTGGGGACCTATCTTTAGTTTTATCAAGGGCTCACGGTGTTTCTGGGTCCCCAAAAGGTAAAGCCCCTGACCTCCCTAATCTTCTTTAAACATCTTTTCATCTTGTATTCTACTTCTACAATTTTTCTTTAGGTGACCTTTCTTCCCGCAATAGAAGCAAGTCCGTTCTTCCTTTCTATCCCTTGCTCCTTCGCTCTTCCCCTGACTGAAGGGTGATTTCTGTAATGGCCGCCTTTCCTGCTTATCCAGTTCCCGACTCTCTCTAACTGTGGCCACCATCATCCTAACTTGCTTCTTCTGGTTCTCATCATCCCTGCGAACATAAACCTTCTGAGCTTCCCTTAGTAGTTCATCCATTCCCCTGTCCTGCCAATTCTCAATCTTTTCAAGTTTCTTTCGTATATCGTCCCAGGCCTTCGCTACAAACTGCGTTTTTAACAGAGCTTGTCCTAATGGAGTTTCGGTATCCAACCCTGAATACATTTGTAGATTCTTCCGTAACCGCTCCAGCCAATCATTAGGGGATTCCTCTTTCTTCTGCCTTTCGTTATATCAATATCAATAAATGCTTTATTGATATTCTGGCCTCTAGGGACTGCTTCTCTAATCCCTTGGATAACTATATTTCATAAATCCTGCATATGTATTCGGTGATTTGGGTCTTGGTGGTCCCATTGGGGTCTTTGTAGGGGCCATTTTACATCTGCCTGAGGTCCCTGGGCATGCTGGGCGTCCCAGACTCTCATTCCTGCAGTCCTGATCATATGTTTTTCTTCAGTTGTAAATAAGATGCCTAGAATGGACTGTAACTCATCCCACTATATATATTGGGGCCTAGAAACTGGTCTACCCTTTCCGCAACTCCTAATGGGTCTTCCAAAAGCTTACCCATCTCTTTCTTAAATTCCCTAACATCCCCCGAACTTAAAGGTACCGAAATAAATCCCATCTGTGGATTGGGACCCCCCATAGGTACTTCTCGTAGTGGATATAGATTTTGTTGACGTGTCCGTCTCCTGGTTTGAGGGCCCAAATTAGGGTCTATTTCCTGATTATTTGAATTATCCTGGTTATCTACCTCGGGCTGTGGAGGAGGAGGAGTCGGTGGTGGTGGAACATATGGTGGGGGTCCCATGGGGATATCCTCCTCCTTCCGAGGCTTCTGTTTCTCAGTCTTCCTATCTGCTTGGGACAATTTGAGAATCAGGATTGCTGGTCCCCCTGGGCGTGTAACCCAAACAGCTGCATATTCGCTCTCTTCCTGACTGAAGGGAGTCTTAGCGTTAACCCAAAAATTTAATTGCTGCTGTACCCAATCTTCGCTGGATCCAAATTTCGGCCACCAGACAGCTGGGCCAATCTTTTGATCTCCCCATACTTCTACACAATAATGAATCATCTTGGCTTTACTTTTATTTCCTGTCCCGGGATAGTACCTCCACATTTCTAACATGAATGCTAGAGGAGAATCCTTTGGGATTGGAGGACGTTTCATGGCTACAGGGGCCTTGCTCTTTCCCTGTCCCATCTTCCGGAGTGCCTCCACTCAACTGTGTGTGCGTTCCACTCGCTTCCCCTCGTTTGTGGCTCACGCCTTCGCAGGCAATGAGAACCGCACTACTAGAGGCTCCACACTCGCTTGGGTTAGTCCGAGCTACCGGCCCCCTCTCACACACACACCACTCATCACACTCCGGGAAACCCGACCCCGACCGAACGGAAAACCCTTGCCAAAACGGCACTTACTTACGCGTCCTGCGTCTTCGTCCGGACCTTTGTGCACAAAATTTAAGGGGTCGACCGGTCCTTTCTTGCCTTGTTATAGATAGAATAATTGACTCCTTAACCTCTGGTCCATTATTCTATCTATAACACTGCGGGTTTTACAACCCATTTACAGCTGCTTTTATCCGAGCTGTAAGGCTGCTAAAAGAGAACCCTGAGCCGGTTGGGGTGCAGGCACTGAGAAATAAAAGCCTGGCGTTTTCCACATTCAGCCGCTTTCTCTCCATCCCCCACCCCGGAAAAGAGAAACTAACAAAACGCACCACAGCTTCCAACCCCACGCCCCCCCCCCCTTTTCCCGCCCCTCGTCTCCCGCCGCCTTTTGCACCCAGCCCGCTGCCGAGCGCCGCGGCCAGATCCTGCGCAGCCGCAGTAGAGCGGGGCGGAGCCAGTGGGCGCCGTGCGGACCCGCTCAGCGCGGGACCGCGCCGCGCCGCAAGGGGGCGCCAAAAGCCTGCGTACTGCGGCGGCCCGGCGGTGAGCGCGGAGCAGCGAGGCGGGGACGAAGCACGAGGTCACTGCGAGAGCGGGGCTGCGGCCGCTGCTGCGCCCCGTAGGAACCTGCAGCGAGCCGTGTGTGCCCGGCCCAGGGGGTGGTTCCGTCGGAGGCCGAAAAATGGCACTGCGCGGCACGGAATGGCTGCAGTACCTGCTGGTTCCCCAACATAATGCCCCGACTCTGATTTTTGGAAAGCGTTTGGCAAATGAGACGCGAGCGGGTGGATGAATCCGGATGTGGCCACGCTGGGTAAGGCCGCCCGGGGCACGCAGGGTGTTCTGTTGGTCATTCCCTTCAGTAACACAGCCTCGCAGCTCCCTGGGGCTGGCTGAGCTGGAAGGGGGCAGCAGCTCCTGTCCGCCCGCAGCCCCGCACGGAGGTGCCCGCAGGCAGCAGCGCCATTCGGCACCCCGGCTCCGCTTCATTAGCGCTGCTGATTCTTTTCTTTTTGCATAGAGAGCCGCAGCCTGTGCAGAAAGGCAAACGGCGGTTCCCATGGTGAGGCCCCAGTCTGGGTGACAGAGCACACCCTTAAATGAGCCTGGAAAAGATGCAAGCGAAGCTGCTTTTCCATATTTCTCTTTCTGCTTTGGGGCTTTTATGGCTATGATGCAGCAGCTCTTCCTGGAGAAGAACAGCAAGGGGGTGAGCGCTGGGCACAGCGAGGCCATCAGGGACCCCTGGGAAAAGGATTTGGGAGCAGGGCACTGCGGCTGCTGCCCACTGGGTGCTGCTGAGGCCCAGCACCCCAAAACAAAGCCAATGTGAGTTGAAGGTGGCACTCAGGCCAGTGGCCCCCGTCCCATGACAGACTACAAAGCCATCACCTGAAATCTTTGAGCTGCAGACCGGCTGTGGGTGAAAGCTGGGGCAGCCCCAGCCCTGCAGTGGGGCTGCACTTGAGGTCCCCAGCACAACCTTCATACAAAGCCACGTGTTCCCAGCAAGGCACCATCCCCTCTGCAGCAATCTGGCTGCGTGCCGTGCCGCTCTTTGTTTCTGAAGATCAAATAGGACACATTGCATGCTAGCACTGATGCCGTGAGCCAGCTCCGGGCGGCCGCCTGCCTCTGTTTGTCCTTCACGAGAACCAAAAGCAGCAGCAGAAGATGGCTGTGAGCCCCGGGGCTGCTCTGTCCGCTGGCCACATTGGGACAAGGCGGTGGGGCTGGGAAGCTGCTCTGCACCACCACCACCGTCATCATCCTCCTTTCCGAGCGCAGAGCTCCCCATGCCAGCAGCTGCAATCAGCAAGTCTCTTTGAAGATATTTCATGCTCTGCTGTGCCACAGAGAGAAATAAGCCTGTTTTCTGCCTGCCTCTCTCCCGAGACCCTGAATGCTGTTCAGCCTCCAAGGAGCTGCACAGGGAAGCAGGAGAGCGGCAGAATCTCACATGCTGGGACGAGCAGGAGCCTTCCTACCCCTGGGATGCTGCTGCTGCTGCCCATAGGGCTCATGGCAGGGTAATCCCAGCTCTGAGCAGTGTCAGCTGCAGCACTGCAGCAGATCGGGACAGCACCCACAAACAGTGGCCCCAGAAGCTCAGTGGGTGCAGGGCAGCTCAGCGCATTGCCCTCGATGGCTCGAGATGCAGCCTCCTGCTTCAGGGAGGGCAAACCTGCCTACCATTGCACAGCAAATACTGCCAGAAACATGCTGAGGGTAGGGAGAGCACAAACCTGCAGCCAGCACCGCCTGGAGGAGCCTTCCATCTCTTCATCACCTCCACCCCTCCATCCCACTCTGTCCCAGCCGTGCTGGGGTGCAGAGGACAGAGCCAACTTCCCTTTGCAAAGTGCCTCATGGTGCCTGGGGCTGTGCCAGGTCACCCCGCACCGCTGGCACTCCATAAACAGACACAGGACAAACCTCCTCCACGCCTTTGTTTTCTCTTCTTTGGCACCACGAGCGGTCTGGGTTTGTAGGGCAGCAGCTTGGGAACACGAACTCACCGTAGGGTGATTTTGTCTTCATGCTGAACTCTTCCTGGAGATGTCAGCTGCCAGAACGCGTCGTTTCTGCTTCATGGGACTGCCTGAGTGCTCCGTGGGCACAACACAGTGACAAGGAGGAAAGGGACACTGGGAGGAATGCTTCGTTCTGAACAGCTCTGCTGACAGCTGCTGGGCTGAGCTGCTCCTTGTGGGGCCCTGAGCGATGGAGGACAGTGTGGGGTGGCTGTGGTGGGCAGAGCCACCGCTAGGTGATGGCTCACATGGACACAGATATGGGAGAGGATCCTGGGACCCTGCAGCCATACACAGCTCGAGGCAGATGGATTTGGCAGCTATTGGCCCCCTTCTGTTCTGCCATTCACATATAAGGTAGGGATGGCTGTCTCCTCCACTGCCTGTGCTAAGCTGGGGGTGTCTGAGAGGCAGGAGGGCTGATGTGTGCCATGCAGCCATGAGGAGTGACTTTCAGAAGCCGCATCATGGCCTTACCCAGGGCTCTGCCCCCAGCTGGGGGCTGCTTTCTGCCCAGGGGGTCTGAGCTCAGTATTTTCCACCTGCTCCTTCCTTTGGAATCCCTGTGCATGCACAGAAGGGATGCGATGCTGGGGATGACTCTTTTGCCCATAAGGAGGTGCAGGGAGTGCACAGCTGCTTTGGTTTCTGGCACATTGTTGCCTTGCCTTGGTTTACTTGGTAAAAACCCTTGCAGCTGCTCCAAGGGAGGTTCTCAGCAGCAGGGAGGGACACACATGGTCCGGGGAGCAGAGTCCAGGCTGTGGGCTGAGACCTTCCTCTTTCCCACGTCCCTGTGGTGCAACAAGCAGGAACCGAGCCCCATCCATCAGCCCACAGACAATGGCTTCAAATGCTGTTGGAAGGGCTATGAATCACATTGCACACACACACACACACGGGTCACTGCACACTGGAAACAAAGGCAGTGCACCTGGCACAGGTGGCTGTGACCCTGTTTGCTCCAATAGCGCCGCTGGGGTCACCATCCCAGGGGGTGAGCCAGAACCGTGGGGATACGGCACTGAGGGGTGGGCAGTGGGCATGGTGGGGGTGGGATTGAGGTCTTTTACAAGCCGAGTGATTCTTTGAGCTGAGCACAGCGCTCCACACACTGGCTTTGGCTCAGCACCTCCTCCCAGTGCTGCTGGGCAGAGATGAGACCTGACCTTCCCCAAATCCAGCGCAGGGCCGTGGTGCAGCTCCCCGCAAAGCAAAGCCAGAGGCAGAGGTTGGGTGACAGCCGTCAGATGAGCCGCGCCGTGCTGCTGCCAGCATTGCGGGGTCACACGCTGCTGCTGCTGCTGCTGCTGCTCACCGACAGAATGCATTTTGGGGACGTGGGGATGAGGTGCTCTGACAGGCGGCAGTGCCCCGGTGTGCATGGAGCCGGCAGATCTCCTGCAGCGCTGTCAGCAGCACTCAGGGTGATCTGCTTGGCTTGGGGTTAAAGCCCCCCCTGCGCACGCCTGCAGCAGGAAGGAGTTTGCTCACAGACATGGCAGCAGAAGCAAGGAGCGAGGCATGTGGGCCAACACTGACGTCGTTTTTTTGTCGCGGTGATGCAAAGGGGTTTTGGCTTCTGAAGGACAAGGGGATATTGAGGCTGTGGTGGCCCAAGGAATCGTGGCTGTATGGTCAGAGGGACTGCGGGTAATGGCAGCGTCACCGGGGGGTGTTTACAGTGTGACATTTCCATGCAGTCTGAAAAAAGAAAGCGCTCGGCTTTCAGGGCAAGAGCGGCACATCTCCCTGCTGCTGGAGGGGGCACGGAGCAGAGCGCTGCGATGGGGCAAGGCACAGTGGGATGGGAGCCTGGAGGTGAGGGGGACACATCCTGCACCTGCATCCTGACCCAGAACAGCAAAACCGCTCCTTCTTTGGGGTGTTAGTGTCAGCCATGGCATCAGCCATACAGCCACCTCACCTCTGGGCTGCAGCCCCTGCGTGGGGGAGAATCTCAGCCCATGAGGATGCTCAGCTCCAAGATGGAGCCCTGTGCTTCTGGCTAGAGGGATCACATCACGCACCAGTGCTTTGTGTCCTTCCCCAGTGCCACTGCAGTGGGCAAAGCTAAGCAGAGGTGGCTGCTGGGAGCACTGGGAGCATTGGAAGCACTGGCAGCCTGCAGCACATTCCCTGTCTGTACAGAGCATGGGAAGGGGCCAGGCTGCACCCCTGCACACAAGGGACATGGACCCCAGGACGCCCAGTGCCACAGCTGTCACCTGCTGATGACCCCATAGCACTGCTGCACAGCCTCACCCGGCGTCACCTTAGGAAATGCCGTGTCGGTGGCCCAGAGAGAGGCAAGCTTCTCTCTGCCGCTGCTAATCCTGGCTGGAGCGAGATAAGAGATGCTATAGAAACTCCTCTGAGCCTGAGAACAGCTGTGCTAAATCCCTTTAGTCCTAACAAGAGGTGTTTCCAGGCAGCCCGGCTCCCATTACCCTGCTGGTACATGCTGTCCGCACCTCTTCTGTCCTGCACATGGCTCCCACTGGATCAGCAGGTGCTGTGTGGGTCTGGGCAGGGAGGATGCCCTCGAGCAGTGCCCTCAAAGCAGTTGGTGCCACCAGCAGTGATGTCCACACCTGGGCACCTCATTCCCATCTCCATTCCCATCCTAACCCATCCTCATACCTTCCCCCATCTACATCCCCATTCCCATCTTGATCCCTGTCCCCACCCAACCCATGCTCATCTCTTTCCCCATCACCATCCCCATCCCCATCTCCATCCTCATCCCAACCCATCCTCATCCCTGTCCCCACCCCCATCCCCATTCTCATCTCCATCCCTGTCCTTATTCTCATTCCCATTCCCATCTCCATCCCATCTCCAACCCCATCCTCTTCTCAACCCCAGCCTTATCTCATCCCCACCCCATAACCTTCCCATCCCCATCCCCACTCCCATCCCCACACATTACTCGCTCCACTGATGCCTGGCCAGGAACACAGGCAAGCCCCAGCCCTGGTGCCACCCCGCAATTAGAGCCTTTAATTAATCACCAACCCCATCCGGCTGTGGGGTCACCGTACGGCCGAGCCCTCCCCGTCGGGGCAGCACGTACCCAAGAACAGGGAACAGGATCCTCCACAACACACTGTTCCAGACGGTGACACGGAGCACATATAGCGTCGGTACATCTATGCATCAGGGGCTGCAGAAAATGTATGGAGTTTCAGATTTCTCCTCTCACCTGTTGCTAAAGCAAAGGCCATTCGGATTTAATCTCCTGCTGGGGAACGGGTGGCTTTAACCCCCTCCTGTGTGGCTGTGGGTCGTGCTGGGGGTGCTGGCTGCCTGCTGGGGGCACTGGGAGCACCGGGGGCAATGGGTGCAATGGAAGCACTGGAGTCATTGGGAGTACTGAGGGCAGTGGGGGCACTGGGGGCGCAGGGAGCACTGAGGCCATTGGGAACACTGGGGGCAGTGGGGTCACTGGGGGCAGTGAGGTCACTGGGGGCAATGGGGGCAATGGGAGCACTGGAGCCATGGCACCACTAAGACTGCAGCTGCAGCACATCCACTGCCCATTCCCCATCCCTCACCCTGCTGATGCCTGGTCGACCTCAGCCCTTGTACCACCTTGCAATTAGAGCCTTTAATTAATTCCAGCCCTATTCAGATGCCCGATCCTCTCCTGTTTTTGCCACATCTCCAACTCAGGACTCAGTTCCAGAGGGAGAAATGATGCCTCTCACCCCAGACCCCCATCAGACTTCTGCCTGCAGAAATGGGAGCTCAGGATGCTCTCGCTGGGGTTTCTCATTGCCACCCCGCTCCTGTCTCGGTTGGAACAGCAGCACACGCAGCTGCCCTCACGTACACCATGAATTTATCCATGGGCAGAAGCAGGAGGCAAAGCAGGCAATGTGGGGTGGGAGCTGGGTTGTCTGGCAGGTGACAGCCTCCGCTGTCCAAATGCTGCCACGGAGCACATGCTGAAGCCAGAAGAGATGGGCAGCAGGGCAAGCTCAGCATGAAGGCACTGCTAGTTGTTCCCATACCCGACCAATCCGAGCTAAAATGTCACATTTAGGCTGGACACAAAAGGCTGCAATGGCAGCAGAGCTGTTCTCCCCCCCTCCCTTGGCGCAGGGTCCCCCCGCTCCGCGCTCTCTCCTGCCAGCAGCCATCAGCTAAAGCGTAGAGAGAATCGTGCAAAGGGCCTTTGGAAATATTCATTGCTCATCTCTTAACGAGATTACTTCCGAAATCCTCCGTTGCTTTGAGGGAGATTTAGAACCTTTCAGGCTCTTGGTAACCATGGCAGCGCAGATGTGAAAACACACAGTAGACAGCTGATGTGAAAAGTGATGGGAGATGCAAAGAAGCACGAACAGAATTCCTTCCTGATGAAAAGAAATGTATCCATTTTTGGCTTTAAACTGTTCACAAAGCTGGGCTAAGGTTATGCGTTGTGCCCTGCTGACATACCATCTTTGGTTCAGCTGATGGCACCAAGATGTGGTCACTGTTTCAGCTACATGCACCCTTTGCCCAAAGCTGGCACTCCCTGTGGTTCCATCCCTCCTCCCAGATTTTGGCTCACCGAGCTCCTATGGTGTCTGCTGCACCTCAGCTTCACTGTGGGTGAATCCTGGGTGTCGCCTTTGGGACATTATCTGGGCAGAGCACAGCGTGAGCAAAGTGCTGAGTGCCAGAGAGTCGGGCACCAGGGCCTCCCTTGGGGACCCAACGCTCCCCTTACCCAGAACAGACTGCTGAGGAAGGCTGCTCACCTCAGTGAAGCTCTTGGCTGTTGCCACAATGGATAGGGTGAGGCATGAAGAGGAGGGAGAGGAGGGAGACCCTTCCTTCTTGTGGAAGGGACTTTCCAAATCAGCGGACAAACTCAGCCAAAACTGAAGGGCAATTTGCAGTGGAAAGAAAATCAACTGCATTAATATCACAAAAGCTAAGTCCAAAGCTAAGGAAAGAACCCATGAACACAAAATCATGCTTGTTCTGCCTTTTCAACAGGTGTCCTCTGGACTTCCATCTTTCACAAACCAACTTCATGATTTATGACTCTACCTTGAAAAGAAGAAGTGACCACCGAGACCATGCCTTCAATCCATGTGCTGATGAACAACCCTCATCCTCCCAACACAGTGAACACAGGATGTTGGAACCACAGCATGGTTGGGTTGGGTTGGTTGGAAGGGACCTCAATGCCCACCTACTGCCACCCCTGCTGTGGGTTGGCTGCTCCCAGCTCAGGCTGCCCAGGGTCCTCGAGCACCTCCAGGGATGGGGCACAAACACTGAGCACCCTCTCCTCCACCGTTTGCCCAGGATAGCAGCGAGCTTCACAAGCATTTCCCAGTGCTGAAGGTCTGTGCCCATCGCCCTGGCCCTGCTCCAGCTCTGACCCAGTTTTTCTGTGCCACTGCCTAAGAACGTGGCCTGCATCCAAACTTTCTCTCCACAGCTGATGCCAGGGACACGCAGCGCTGCCCATGGTCGCCGTGTTCACAGCTGTGTGCCATGCCCCAGTGCTCCGGGTACCAGCAGGGACGCAGGTCAGAGCGTGGCTGTGGTCAGGGCAGCATTTGCAACGCACCACCCAGCATTGGCTCGCAGAGGTGACAGGGTGCTGTTTGTGGGCAGATTTTGTTTTTCCCTCAGGATAAATATTTTATGAAACCACCACATAACTGACAGTTGGACATGAAGGCTACGACGTGTGGTTTTCAGCGAGCTCTCACCATTCCCCTCCGGTCAATTATCTCAGCGCAGCACAGAGCGGTTGAGCCCATCCACAGCGATTTGATGTGCAACCGAGCTCCAGGACGCACACAGGGACGAGAAAAGCTACAGATGCCAGTGGGCATCCCCTGCCACGTCTGCCCATGAGCCACCCAAGCGGAGGCTGAGCCCCCATGGCTCCCTGCCCAGCAGCCCATGCCAAGAAGCCAGAGCAGATCTCCCAGCGCAGCGATGCTGCCAGCTCCCGGCGCTGCCGGCAGCGGTGAGAGTTACACACGCATTGCGCAACGCAGCGCGGTGCTCTCCAGGGCCGCAGTAGCTTTCCTGGACTGCGCGGCGCGGATTGGCCCGCAGCACCCTGCTCTCCTCCCTCCCTGCCCTCCCTTTCTTCAGCACCCTAAACCCACAGAGATTGGACAGCCGGGTGCCACATGGCAGATCGGAACCAGGATAAAAGATGAACAGCGTCTGCTGGGAGTTTGCAAAGAGGTGGCACCAAACTTTGCAGAACGGGGAGCAGAGACGGACAGACAGACGGACAGCAGAGCTGCAGCCGCCCAGGGACGCTCAAACATTGAGTGGCAGTTGTAGAGCAGCCAGTGCTCTCTGCTCCCAGTCATGTCTCTGGTAGGGAAGGAGAAGAGCCACGTGCGCTTGGTCTTCTTAGGTGCGGCTGGTGTGGGCAAGACGGCCCTGATCCGCCGCTTCCTGCTGGACACCTTCGAGCCCAAGCACCGGCGCACGGTGGAGGAGCTGCACAGCAAGGAGTACGAGGTGAGCGGGGCCACCGTGACGCTGGAGATCCTGGACACCAGCGGCAGTTACTCCTTCCCAGCCATGAGGAAGCTCTCCATCCAGAACAGCGACGCCTTCGCTTTGGTCTATGCCGTCGACAACGCCGAATCCTTTGAGAGCGTCAAGAGTCTGCGGGAGGAGATCCTGGAGGTGAAGGAGGACAAATTCCCTCCCATCGTGGTGGTGGGCAACAAGGCGGAGAGCGGCGGTGAGCGGCAGGTGCCGGCAGAGGATGCGCTGTCACTGGTGGAGCTGGACTGGAACAGCCGCTTCGTGGAGACGTCAGCCAAGGACAACGAAAACGTGCTGGAGGTCTTCAGGGAGCTGCTGCAGCAAGCCCGGCTGCCTGGGCGGCTCGGCCCCGCGCTCTGCAGGAGGAGGGAGACCTTCCCCAACGAGCACGGGCTGCGGCCCCCCATGAACAAAACCAACAGCTGCTCCGTGTGCTGAGCCCAGCGGGATGCAGGTGGGCTGCCGGCCAGGACCCCACTCCTCCCCACCCTTCCCTCCTCTCCCGGCACTGTGGGGTCAGCGGAGCGCGGGGAGGGAGGCGGATGGGATGGTGCCGCTTTGGTTTGGTTGGGAAGGTGTGGGGAGAGGGCAGGATCCCAAAAAAGGGGGGTGCCCATCTGGGATGCAGAAAGCACTCAGCTGTGCTTGCAAGAAGGGGACAGACAGTAGGACGTGGGCTGCATGCAGCAGAATGCATCTCTATGGGCACTGTGCCACCAGCACCACTGGGTCCCCTCCGGGTTCTGTGCCCCAATGCCCACACATACAGTGTCCTGGTGCAGCTGTGGTTATGATGAGTGTCTGAGGTAGTTGTGTTTGGATAGGCACGTAGAGCATGTGATAGGGCAGCCTATGCATCTCTTCAGTTTTCTGTTTGCTTTTTTAAGCATACCCAATAAACACGGTGATTCAAAATGGAGCTGGAAAACGTGTGGGTTTCTTCCTAACTGTACAGATAGGTTTGTCCCCAGACCCTTATCGCTGCCTCTGCTTTCCCTGCTCTGGTCTCTGCCCTTATCTCAGTGTCCTGGCACTGCCCTACTTGCAGCCCCAGCAGCATCGCTGCACTCTGTGGGGCCACTGTCCCCATAACCCCCCCCAGGACAGCTTTTACCAAGCAGTGAGCAACGGAAAATACAACAGCTCATCCCACATCTGAGTACAGAAATAACAACAGCCCTTAAAAGGCACCATAATAAAAATCATAAACACCGTCATGGGGCTGCTGGTACCTTGTGCTCACACAGCCCTGGCTCCAGCACTGCAAAAAGCACTAGAGCCTTTGCATTCTTACACTCAAATCAAGAGGATGGGAGGCCCCCTGATGGCACCCTCCACTCATAATGTGAAGTAACCCCAACCCCTTGGCTATCCCATACTTGGCACAGCACCCAGTGCCATTGTCCAACCCCAGCTCTGGGCCCCCCTGGGCAGCAGGAAGGGGTCGTGGTCCTGTGCAAGGCTTGGGGTTGTGGTGCTGAGATGCAATCCTGAAGTGTGAGTCGGGTCAATAGGGTTGGGCACAGCCACAGCCCCTGGGAATTGGAGTTTGCAGTGGTGGCTGTGCAGGGCGAGGTTACAGATCAGGACGTCCCACATCTGTTTGCCTCTTTGTTTTAGGAGAAAAATGTGCTTGCAGTGCTATGAGGTGAAGAAGCAAAGCTCATGTTCTTCCCCCAGCAGCAACAAGGGATGTGGATTTTCCTTCCCTACTGCTGAGTGCAGCTGTGGGATCCAGCACAGGGATCCCCCTGTGTGTCCACTTCATTAAGTGGCCGTGGCTTAAGTTAGATCTGGGCTTTCATAGGCAGTCTGTTATAGAATCCCTGAGGTTGGGGAAGTCCTCTAAGATCACCAAATCCACCCCTACTGTGCCTGCTGCCTACCTACCTCCCCCAGTGCCACACCTTATAGGAGTCGTTCTGAACCATGGGGGTGGCACGCAGAATCACAGAATGCTCTGGGTTGAAAAGGACCAACAGTGCTCATCCAGCTCCAACCCCTGCTGTGTGCAGGTCACCAACCAGCAGCCCAGGCTGCCCAGAGCCACATCCAGCCTGGCCTTGGATGCCTGCAGGGATGGGGCATCCACAGCCTCCTTGGGCAACCTGTTCCAGTGCATCACCACCCTGTGTGAAAAACTTCCTCCTAATATCCAACCTAAACCTCCCCTGTCTCAGTTTAAAACCATTCCCCCTTGTCCTGTCACTACCCACTCTGGTAAACAGCCGATCCTCCTCCTGTTCATACGCTCCCTTCAAGCACTTCCCTTCAAGAATGAAGGCTGCTCTCCCCATCCCCAAAACGTTGCCGTGATCCTGAGCATCTCTCCATGGAAACTCTCCGTCCCCACCTGGTCCAGTGACCCCAGAGCATTCCCAGCCCCATCCATCCTCCCCCGCAGCGCAGCGCGCCGTTCCACATGACGAAGCACATCCCACAGAGATGCTCCGCTCCATTTACAGACACAAACAACCAGGGACCATCACAGCACTGCCTGTGAGAGCTGCACGGCACGGGGAGGGGCTCAGCTGCAGCAGCGCTGCGCCCAATGGGTGCTGCTGTGATGGATGGAGGGACGCAGCGCACGCACAGAAACCGGGGGCACCCAGCCAGAAAGCCAAACACTGTAAAAGGGAGAAGCGATACGTGCTTGTGGAGGGTGTAATTAGCAGTGTTTGTCTTTGGGGCCAATGCTCAGGGTGAGCACCCTGCAAAGGGCTGAGCAGCGCTGCGCCTTCCACTTGAAATCAGAGGGAATAATGCCTGCTCTGATTTCTCCTATCCCGGGGTACAGGCAGTGAAACACAACCATGAGCGCTGCACCCAAATCCACAACACTGCACACAGAACCAGAACTGCTCCTTTCCATTGCTGTTGGTACACGCCATATTTTCTCCAATATAAATGTAGATTGAGCAAAGAATGGGGGAGATGGGACCACAGAGAGGTCAGGGTCTGCTCTGGATCTGACCAATTCCTTCCCCCTGAGCAAAAGGGACAATGGAAGAGTTAACATGCAGCTTCCAACATTGGGTGGGTGGAGGAGGAGTCGGGCATAGGGGGGGGTCTCAGCATCACCAGCAGCATCATGGCAAGCCATCTTTACAGCAATTGTACTTATGAAAGGCAAAGGAACCTTCTGGCTCATTGTAACATTTTAATAGCCCTGACATCATGGCTGCTCTGGGACCACGTTCCCATCAGTATACAAGCAACTTGTTTTCAATGCATCAATCAGTAAAAAACGAGCAGCGGGAGCACCATCGTCACTTCCAACCTTCATTGGAGAGAGCGGTGGCAGTGTGGAAGTTAAGATGGTCAGTTTTGCTGTCTGCGAGGGCTGGATGGGCCGTAATGCAGCTGGGCAGTTTGCAACATGAGCTGCTAACCTGAGGTTGGTGTGAAGCAGACGCCACGCGGGCAGTCAGTCTGTGCTCCCTCAGGAAAGCTACAGGGGGTGGGCAGGCAGTGCAGGTGCCTCCCCCAACCCCAAGAGCACAACAGGACTGGAAGAGACCCTGGGGATAAGGGAGAGGGCAGAGGCTGTGCTGCTCCCAGGGCCACCAGGGTTTTGTGGGTACACTATCACTGCAAAGCCACCTGTGGGTACAGCAGCCCGTGTCCTATGGGATCTGCACATGGGCACAGGCTCTGCTGTGAGAGACCCCAGAGCAGAGCGCAGTGCCTCCCCCACGCCAGCACCGTGCAGGGCTGGGCTGCCGTTACCTGGGGCTGCATGCCATCCACGCTCACGCTTTGCTGTGCATCCAACGTTCAGAACTCCCTTTCCCCGAAGCTGGCTGTGCAGATCATCATCTGCATCATACAGAGCATTCGTTCAGCATCGTACTGAGGTACAACCGGTGCAGCAGGGGAATGCTAACGGACACTTGGCAGCAGCTCATGCACAAGGGCGCTGGGCGACCCACAGCTCATACAGCAATCTGTGGCCTGGAGCCACCACAGCTGCCCACAACCCCTACCTTAAGGTACGTCACGTCCAGATTCCTCCAGCTCCAATAACTCTTACCATATACAGATGTCCATATACATTTTTAATTAAAACGCTCCTTCACATACACAATCATATACTGAATTATCAAGAACAATAATAATATATATATATTTGGAGCAGAAGTAGCAAAACAATCTGCTCTGCCAGTGCCACCCACAAACTAGACATGAACTAAAGGGGGGGGATTGACAGATTTGGAGCACAGAGGGAATGCTCTTGGCCTAAAAATGGGGCAGCCATGCAGCAACAGTGCTATGGAAGGTACAGCCAAAGCAACACGGGAAAAACAGCAGTTTGTGGAAAGGTCCTGTCGTAAAGATTCTTGAGACCTAAGGCCCATCCTCAGCATCAGCAGCAACCTTCACTCCATTAATGGTTGACCTCACCAAAGCAGAAAATGAGTACGATGCAGAAAATGTAAGTTATACAGAACACCAACAGGTGGGTTTTGGCCAAAAGCTCAATTTCTCTCTGCACACCAGGGAGGATGCTAAGTTTTAAGTGTATCAGATACACAAAAAGGTGTTTTTGCTCAACTGTAGGGATGACAAAAGCTCTCATTAGCTCAAGATGTAAGGGATGCTGAGGTCTGGGCAAAGAGAACTCGAGAAGGCTGACACTGAAAACCTCTTTATAAAAGAGAAGGCAGCTCTGTTCCAAGAGTTTCAACATCATACCCAAAGAGGAAAAAGAAACAGAGGAAAGGAAAGGGGAAGCAGTTCAAAGAAACAACTGAGATGATAACTGGGCAGTATTGTGGCAGTGCTGGCACTGAAATCCAACGGGCTGCAGACTAGAAATTGTAGCTCTGTAACAGAACACACCCCAAAATCCAGGTCTGAGCTCTTGTAACCACATTCACCTGCCAGCAAATGCACTCCTATGGGCAGCCTGGCTTGCCCACTGGCCAGGACTTGCTGTGACACACGTGCAATCTCTGGCAATGCAGTTAAAGCCCCGAGGGCAGAAACCCAACTGCAGAGCACTGCCCAAGTGTTTGATCCTCTGCTCCAGCTCTTTGCATTGGTCTCTCTCTCAATGAAGCACAGTTGCCCTGCACACTCAGCCACTATGGATCTCAGATAAACTCATGCTGTGGGCATCCATCACCAGAATGGCCCCAGGAAGGGAAGAGCTGGCGTTATGGAGGTGGGAGGACATAAGGCTCACCTAGACAAGAGGCCATAGAATCACAGCATCACCAAGGTTGGAAAAGACCTCCAAGATGACCCAGCCCACCTGTCACCAACAGCTCTCACTGCCATGTCCCTCAACACAGCGCCTGAATGCTCCTTGAATGCCTGCAAGCTCGGTGACTGAGCCACCACCCTGCCAGCCCACCCCCCATCACCACACAGCAGGCTGCCATCCTTCCCACCTGCTGCTATGGGCATCCTTACCTCCCTCACTTCAAAGCCTGAAAGGCCAAACACAAACCCATCGGTGCTCCTATCTCGGGGCTGCTGGCTCACCTCTTGCAACTCAGCGCCATCAGCCATCTTTATCTAGAGCACCCAGGTCCCAACGTGGGGACGGATGGGCAGAGCTGGAGGAGCCCTCGGCCTCTGAGCCCAAAACTGCATTCAGAACTCATCACAGCACTGCTGGAGTCACAGATAGAGGTGAGGGGCAGCTCTCCAACAGCCACCACAGCCGCTCCCTGCATCCGCCGGGATGCAACACGCGCTCACTGCACTTACAGGAACCTGCTCCCTCCACGCATCAAACTCTGCTTTTTATTTTCTCCTTTAGCATCCCCTGCACAAAAGAAAAACGCACGTTATTTCAACAGCCAAGGAGAAAAAAAAAGAAAAAAAGAAAAAAAAAAACCCAAAAAACCAACTGCGATTTATTTAGTTTTCAAAGAATCTTCGTACTCTTGAAAGCAACTTTCGGTGCATGTTCTTCAACAATCACATTCTATGAGGAGATAACATTGAAAGCCACGTGTTTTGTTGTTTTGTTTTTTAAGGTTTTTTTTTCCTTTTTTTTCCTTTTTTTCTCATTTAATCTCAGAGTTACAGACATCTTTAATCCGAAAGGCCAAAAAAAAACAAACAAAAAACAAACAACAAAACCAAAAGCCCCCAAATCAAAGCCCCACAGCCCCCCTCCCCCCCCCACCCCCCGCCAACAGAAACGTTCCTTCCCCGTTCCAAAATACCACGAGTTCTACAACTCAATGCTAAAGTTCAGCATGGAAAGTCGTACGTCAGCGCGCGCAGACACACAGACATCTCTTATATGAGCGTGGACAGAGATATAAAATAGCTGTGCATGGCGCGGGCGCGCGGTGGCAATGAGATGCAATGACTCTGAGGAAAGGTAACAGAGCTAAATACACTACGGAACCTCGAGAACGAAAGAACAAGTCTTGAACCCAGTTTGTGCATAGTTCGTGATCCGCTATAAAACCAGCTTTTGTTAATTTTGCAATCTCGCAGGACCCCTTTTAACATCGGATAAAACCATTCAAAAGCTCAGCTTCCAAAAAAAATAAAAATAAACCAAAAGAGAAAGGGAAAGGAAATTGAATGTAATGCACAAGTTTCCTGACCCAAGCAGGCAGGAGCACAACGTCCGTGTAACTCGGGACACGCCAGCTGGATGCCGCTCGTTGTCTTTCTTCCTTTCAAAACAATCAAAAACATCAATCTTTTTTTTTTTCTTTTTTTTTTTTGTTAAACATAAAGCAATTTGTTTTTTGTTTTTTGTTTTTTTTTAATATATAAAGCACTCTTCAAACATCTATTTCTTTTTTGAGTCCATTATTTGGTAAATATGTAACTGCTACACATTAGATTAGGTATTTTCTTCTTTCTTACTGTCTTTTTTTTTTTTTTTAATTTTTTTTTAATTATTTTTTTTTAATTATTTTTTAATAATATCTTCAGTGCTAGGAGTTGGGTTTTAAAAATACATGAAATGGTGTGGAGTTGCTCCTCGGGAAACCCGGCTTTCCTGAGACATCTTCCACCATGTGCAAGAGAGTGACCACAACGCCTCGCCGCGCCGACGGAGAGGAAAACAACAACAAAAACAGTACACAGCAATGGCCAAGGAAAAGAATCATACAACAACACTGTTCAATCCCAGAGCTCTGAAGTAGCATATCTTCATTCTGAAAATAAGTTTTCTTTACGATGGAAGTCTCTTTTTTTTTTTTTTTTTTAAAGTTCCTTTTTTTTTTTTAAATTTTTTTTTTAATTTTTTTTTTTGTTATTATTTTTAAAGTCTGAAGGAGGAAAAAAAAAAAAAAGAAAAAAAAAAAAAAAAAAAAAAAAGGTCTGTAAACAGGTGAGAGCCGAACGCCGGCTCCTCCAAAAGCAGTCAAACCCCATGTCCAAGTGCTTGTTTCTGTTCCTGCTTGCAAGGGAACCATCCGCTCTTTACAATTATCTATGGCCACAGTTCAAGGAGAGGATTTCTTCTTCAGCTTTAGATCCCAAATGGAACAACGGTGCAATACTCCGGGAATCGTTTCCTTGCATTAGTCCACAATAAAAAGCCGCCCAAGGTAGATATACATATTATTCTCCAGAGATACACACTGTCATTTTTAAAATGCGATAAGAGTCCTTGAGTAAACATTTACACGTGAATTGTCGCCGGCCCCTTCTATCAGTTTCTTTCTTTTTTTTTCTTTTTTTTTTCTTTACATTATAGGATGAGCTACAAGAAGGGCTGCGGACACTCAGTGCAAAGTTAGAAGCTAATAACAATTAAACATCTGACCAATGAGCAACTCAAAAGCATATACTGGATAAAAGGAGAACACGCGTTTAGTTCAGCCACACGCGGGCACTCACTCACGCTCTCACACTCACACTCACATCTCAAACAAAAACAGAACGTCCGAACCTTGAAAAACAAATCCTTAGAGCCTGTTGTCTCGGTGCACTGATGCCAACCTGGAAGTGTAATCATCAGACGTAGCGAGTGTTCACATTTTGTTATTGGCCTGCTGGATTCAAGTATTTGCATGTTTGATATGTTCTTTTTTTGTTTTGTTTTGTTTGTTGTTTTTTTTTTTTAAACTTTTTCTGTTTTGTCCTTTTTTTTTGTCCTTTTTTTTTTTTTTTTTTCTTTTTTTTTGGAGGGGGGGTGGGGAGAGGTTAACAAAAACGACATGAAAAAGTAATGAAACGAGGGTAATGTGCATAGGCAGATCCATGGGAGTAGTGGACACAGATACCCCAGCCCGCCCCCCTCCCCCTTCAACCTGTACAGTCCATAGTTACCATTCAGATTCATCACTTGTCTGTACCAATGGTAAATATCACACTTCACCCTTTCTGATTATTGGGTCCGCCTCTGGTAATGTGCATAATAGTCACAGGCTCATTTTAAATAGGCTTTCATTTCCCCTTCCCCCCCCCCCCCCCGCCCCCCTCCCAAGCTGATAAAATAACCCTTTCCAGCCCAAATTCTGAAAAGTGCCCTTCATGATAGACCTATTCTAAGCAGCTTTTATAGTTTGTTTTTAAAATCACCATACAAACATAAAAAGACGACATAAAACAAAAAGCCATGAAAAAAAATATAACCTGTCGTTAGCACGTGACACTGACCAAAAGGAGCCCATACTGTTGCATTAACAGTTCACAAGGACTTCTGCAGTTTCATAGTTGATATAGGACAGAGGTACTAAAAAAAATAAAAATTCAAAAAAAAATAAAATAAAATAAGGGCTGCCAGTCTGATCAGTTAAAGCTGGATTCTTCATCAAGCCCGGGACTGGAAAGGGTTACAACTTTATATTTCCTTTAGTGCTGATGATTGTGATTTCCACTCGGTTCCTCTCCGCTTCCTAGATGGACTCCCCGCTGAGAAGATCCCCCGGAAGAAGAGTATTCAGAGGCGTGGGGCTCCCGATCACTCGCCCGTCGTCGGCGCTGGGGGGTCCCCAGAGGCTGCTGGAGTACTGGGGCACGCCGCCCCACAGCAGCTCGCTGCTGCCCTTGCCCCCCAGGCAGGGGCTGTTCCAGTGCCCAGCGTCGCCCCTCACCAGGCCGTGGGAGCCGGCTGAGCCCAGGCGCGGCTGCGTGCTGCCGGCGTTGGATTGCCAGCTGGAGGTGGGAGGCAGCGGCTGGCCCTGTGCGAGGAAGCGGTTCACCTCCTCCTCGCCGGCGAACTCGGCCAGGATGGTAGTGTTACCCAGGACACACCTAGGGATGAGAACAGAAGGTGGGGTGATGTGAGACTGGGCGCTTGGAACGATGGAGAATGGTGGTGGGGACTCGTGAGGATCAACCACTGAATGCACCAGCACGGGTTTCTGGAAATATCTCAGGTTTCTGTAAATCACCACATCGTAGAGGTTGGACAGGAGCTCAAGAGATCACCGAGTCCAGCCCCCTGCTTACAGCGGGCTCCCTGCAGTCACACAGGTCAGCATCCAGACGGGCCTTGAAGATCTCCAAAGGAGACTCCACCACCACTCTGGGCGACCCGTCCCAGTGCTCCATCACCCGTACCATAAAGAGTAAAGAACTGCTTCTGTTCAAGTTTTAGGCCATTGCTCCTTGTCCTGTCGCTATGCCATCTCTCTCTACTGTCTCCTATTTAGCTGTCTAACCCAGGCAAACGCATGTGGATGCCCTGTTCATCCCTGGAGGTGTTTGAGGCCAGGTTGGATGGGGCTCTGGGCAGCCTGGGCTAATATTAAAAGTGGAGGTTGGTGGCCCTGAATGTGGCAGGGGGTTGGAGCTTGATGACCTCAGAGATCCCTTCCAACCCATGCCATTCTATGACTCTATGAAACACAAAGCCAGCTGTGCGGTGCCCACCTCAGTTATCCAACATCCTCCACGGGAGGCAGCCTGCACTCTACTTAAGGAATGATTTTTCACAGAATTTAAAATCAGTTTTGAAAAAGTATTTATTCACTTCAAAAACAAAGCTAAGCACATAACTGGGGATGGAGTGAGCAAACCGTCCCATGTCTAATCCAATGGCAGAGATCCAATCTGAGCCTGCCCACCCTCTGATGGACCTTTCAGCCCACAGCAGGGGATGGAACAAGATAATCTTTAAGGCCCCTTCCAATCCAACAATTCTATATTTCTATAATTCTATGGCACCTTTTGGCACCCCAATACTGACTTGCTGGCTTCCAAAAATCCCACTGTATTTTGCCACTGTCACCCTGCCAGCAGGATAACCATAGGTATGCCATAGCCTATTAAAAACACAATTACATGGAAGCCTTCCAAATCACTGATAATGTAAGGACCTTACTGCATGTATTTTTAATGTAAGTACTCATCTTCAAAATCAGCTATCAATTTTGCTACTGGCATCATTTCTCTTACCTGATGCACACATCTAAACTGATAGAACTAAGATGGGGTGATGTTACTTCTCTGATTACAGAATGCAGCTTCGTAACATTTCATTAAGGAAAAGGTCATCCCTTATCATTTGGTCATGGAGCAAATGATATTTCCTCTACAATCAGTGCTTTTAATCACACTTGTGCTACAAACTGCTGATAAAGAAAATTCCCTTCTAACTCTAAGCACATAAGTGTTCTTTTGAAACATCAGTCTTTGTATTCTTCCTATTTTTAATCCTCCTTAATGCCACTGATTATATCACTCAAATTCTCCAACTCTTGCATCCTGTATCTATTAGTCCCATACAGCTAAAGAAGCCCATTTTCTTGCTTTAAAAAGTGGGTTCCTAGATAAAACAGGCTTTGTAACAGAAGAAAAACAGAACAGAAACATACATATGCAGAGACTTTTGGGCCTTGGCTGCTTCTTCCTTGGAACTGTATCGGACCACAGCATTCCCTTGTGTCAGGTTCAGGTGGAATGTTATCAGAGGGCCATGCTGCAAACACAGTGTCCGCAGTGTGGAACCATCAATCTGGTCAGAGAGAAGGGGAAAAGGTTACCTGTGGTTTTGTGATCTCACTTTAAATGCCTGCTGGCTGAACAAGTTTGTAAGCTAAGAGTAAGCAGATGTGAAAGGAAGTTTGTCCTCCGTAAGAAGAATTTCATTAAAGACTTCTCACTTCTGAAGACTTGCCTGAAGTCCAGTGCACAGCACTTCCCAATTCGTGTGATACAAACTATAGCTATCATTAGAAGTCTACCAGTGAGTTAAAGGGAAAACCACACGGCTCATAAATTAAATCAATTTTCCCCAAGATCACTTTGGATGCTTTGTAGCTCACGTCCTTCCTTGTGAATGATACCATGGGGAAGACTGGAGGGTTTGACTGATTCAGAAGAAAGACGAAACCCCACAGGAGATGCAGATTTCACACCTCTGAATCTGCCTTAAGACATCATTCACCTCCAAACTTACACATACAGAGACGGTGCATGCTGAACGGCTAATTGCAGAGCTTAAAGCTCTTACTTCATTTGACAGCACTTTAAACACCTAACAGACTCCCTGCAGAAGACAGGAAATTGTAACATACACAGAATAATTATTTTCCCTTCAAGTGAACCAAATCAGCCCAACTGATAAACCTTATTGTCTCCTGCACACGGCAAGTTGCTTTGCACATCTCACTGCATGCAGTTCCATTCACCTGAGGCGTGAGGTTACGAAGAACCAGCCAGCTGCTCGTCCTCCCTGAGCTGTCAGTACTCCATGCAGAACCTGCAACACAAATTCCACAACAAAACACTTCATCACCATGCAGTAGGCATATACAGCAAGGAAACTTATGGTGAACCACAACAAGCACTGGTTGTTCTCCAACTGAAGATACAAGGGCATAACCAGCAGCAAAATCTGCTCTTCCAGCTTCAGCATGGTGCGTTCTACAGTGAGAAACTGGACAAGCTGGATGTTTATTGGTGGCATTTGGGAAGCTGCAGTACTTGTGTAGCCACATGGGTGAGCAGTGTTCAGAGGAAGCTCTGGCACTAGCAGTGTCTGACCACCAGGTGGGGTTTTGGTGAAGAAAATGGACAAAATAAATGGTAAGAAGAGGGAAGAACATTTAATTTCCAGCTTACTGGAAACAGATCAATAAAATAGTCAGCTAGATATATTAGGTGTAACGCTTACTTTTGAAGCTGTCAATATTTCACTAATAAACATGATGTGCATGCTTCTATCACAGAGATCACTGTTTCTCATTGTACTGAAGCAAGACAATAAAAAAAAGTCTGCACAAAATACTACAGCGTTCCTTGAGGGCCCTGCAATGCCATCAGGCCCGACACGGCTCACACGTGCCATGCACCACCCATGGGGCATTTCACTACAGTGAGACAGAGAACCAACCAACAATTACAAAAGGAAGCTGCTGTGGTGCTATGAAAGACAGAAGCCAGGAGTACCAGAGGAGTAAGAGCTGGTCCAGCCCAGGGGACTGGCGCCCCACGTCGATGATGGCTTGGTGTTGGTTAAGCCCGGAGGTGGTCTGGTAGGAGCAGTAGTGTTTCTGGGTACCTTCCATAGTTCATGGGACAGAGAGGCTTGTGTGTGGGAGATTGGGCCGGAGGACCACGTAGACTTGATGTCTGACAGTTTACCTGCAACAGAAAATAAGAGATTTGTGTGTTTTCAATTAGCACCAATGGTTAAACCAAACGGTAATCAAGCTTCTGCATTGCTGTATTACTCCCACTTTCCAAGAGATGAAACAGCACTCTGTTGCCAACTCACTGCTACAAATCCTGCACACATACAACCTCCTTACACTGGGATTTACATTTTCAAAGAACTTTCTATTTGCTGATTTAACATCACCTACGTGCACAATTCCCCTTTTAAGAATACCTGTCTTGCTTTTCAGTAAAAGATGACGTGACTAAAAAAAAAGAACCCCAAAAACAGAAAATGGGCTTAAGTATTTGAAATCTCATTTCATCAAAATTACAATGAAAGCCTTAAAGATTATCTTTCAAAGGTTTAACAGAACGTAACCACTTTTTTTTTCTGTGCAACTCATTTTATATACTGTAAAGCAGCATTTCCATACGTTCTTCTCATATGCTATGAACATTTCAAAGATCAAAGACCAATACAAATTGTGTCTCTGAACATTCAAATAACATACATGATGTGGAAGCCTCCAGGAGAGTGGAGCAGATCACAATCTGTAACTTCTCACTGCTTAGTTTACTTCTCCTATCAGTTTTTAAACTACTTCAGTACCATTCCTGTCCCATCAGAGCTTTATAAAGTCATTAAAACAAAGCTAAGAATAAGCAGCAGTGTTCAGCAGTGAGTTGCACAAACCTGACTGAAGATGAAGATGCTGAACCAAAATCCCTTGTTCACCTGTGTGGCAGGTAGTTGTAGAAGCTTTTGTGTTAGGAGCCCTAGCACCAATTTACCAGTCACCAAATCACAGCCTCTGTTACATACAATCTCAAAACTGCCTCTGTTTATCATCCAGCTCCATGATTTCATATTGAATCACAGGAATTTCAGTGGAAGAGTAAGCACACTCCCACTTCTTGTGAGTTGTAGCAACAAAAATAACTGAACCATGATGATGGTGACATTAACAAGGGGGGAAAAACGTGGTGGTTAAGGAGGAAAGTCTGAGTTTTAGAACTCAGAGCAGCTCAGCCTGCAACACAGCACACAATGCATGCACAGGTTAGATGTTGCTATGCCACTAATTCTCATAGGGTTAACACAAAGATTAGATGAGACTGCAAAAAATACAAGTAAACAGAGCAGGAATGCATGGCACATACAAGAAAGCAAGCCATCCCTTTTCCTTTCAGTGAAGCAAAGCATTTCAAACAGAACTTTTCTTGCTTTGCAACCTGCATGATGCCTTGGGAGGCTGCGGCTTCGTTTGCTCAAAGAAGTGGAGATTCTTCACTAATTAGACATGAAAATGGTAATACCATCCATGCAATGGACCCTACACGTTTTTATAATGGAACAAATAGGATATTTACATAGCCAGTTTTCTATTATTTGCAAGGAGAAAAAGCTCAGAACGTATTACTCGTTTATTTCTCCTTAAGGAAGGGAACACATTAAGAGCATTTACTCTTGAGGAAGCTTTCCTCGATAAACAGAGCCCCAATTCCAACCCCCATTCCCAGGCACAGCATCCTCCTTGAGGTACAACCAAACTTTCTCCCGAGCTGAAGATATTTTACAGTTAGCAGCAAATTTGTGAACAAAAAAATCACATCAGCTCTCACTGGAAGGGTGTAGGACCTTGGCAGTAACTCTGTTGCTGGAGAACAGAACGTTTCTCTGCAAAGTTGCAGTGGAAATAGATTAAGACACCTGAATGCCAACACAGAGCTGTGGCATTTGGCATCAAGTGGAACAAACACATTTTCCTTAGCACACCTCCAGGCATACCATACAGTGCCCCCCAACTGAGCCTCCAGAAATGCTGCCTACCTCACGCAGGACAACAAAGCGTGCTTCTGCCTATAGCAGCACTACTGTAATACCACAGACAGCACTTTCTAGGGCCTTTTTTTTTCTCAGAATGCAGAGAAATGTGAAAGTAGAAAGGCCATTTTCGTACCTGCAATGCTAGGTGCGGATGCAATGCTGCTGAAAGAGCTACTGTAGCCGGAGGCACTAAGCGGCCAGGCACTCGATGAAGGCAGCGTGGCATTCTGAGATGATGTTGGGGATGACCCTGCAGAACCAGCAGAGAAGCAACTAAGAAAGATGGGCATAATGGTGTTTGGTGTGACATAAGCAAATCTATTATGTGCAAATACAAACCATGCAAGGCATTTTCCTTAATCAGCCTGGTCTCTGAAGTCTAGGAATGAAATGTTACAGAAAGCATGAGAAAGGGAAGCAGAAGTCTTTAGTAGAAGGGAAAAGAAAGCTGGCACGGCAGTACATGTATCAGTGCCTGTGCAGAAGATAAATTCTGCATTTCCTTTAAGACACACAACTAAAAAAAAATCAGCATTAAACTGTTCAGACTCAAGGAACAGGCTCCATTTATGAGGGTGCTTCACTGGCTGACTTGAGCAATGACAGCTACAGATGAACATAAATGTACATGATAAACTAACCTCTTACCACGGGTGATTTGTCCTAAATTACTTGAGGTAAGCACTTCTCCTATATTCTAATGCCCACAAACATCTTTAGATTTTTGCAGACTTTCAGTAAAGCAAGGATATATTTTAGCAAACTCTTCTCAAACTAATAACATTAAACAAAATAGCCTGAAACCATCTTGGTAAATCATTTACAATCTGAGCAGCTATCTAAGCATACACACAATTTCCTTCCTGGCAGTAAATGAAAGAAACTGAACATAAAATAAAATATGTTCATTATAAAGACCAGAAGAAGTGCAGATATTCTCTCTAGCCAGCAACAAAATTAAGTATGCATCCCAGGTGACTTATCATTCCTGACATATGCAGGTGCACTGTGATACTGAAACATCTTTACCTGACTAAGAAAGACAGGAGAGCTCTTTGGAAGAAGACAAAGTGGTCCAGTGGGGCAGAACAGAGGAAATTAAAGGGCAATCTTGACCCTCACAGATCAACAGAAGTCCAAAGGGCTACGAATACTCAACTGGAACAGAAACCAATGCAACCTCACCTTATCCAGACTCACTGTGCTCCTGGAGATGCACATACAGACATCAGACTCATGCAAAATAACTCCCTATTAAGACCCCCTCTGGAAATAATCTACTCCCCACACAGACATCCCTGAGGGAGGCTGGGGGTCAAGCAATTACACTAGATTCAGAGCCCCATATGCCCAAAGAGCTGAAAGCAGCCCTGGCTGCCCATGACTAAAGCATCATTAAAAACCAGGGCAAAACAACCACGAAACCCAACACTTTGGTGTTGCCTAACTGTTCTGTGTAGCAGCCCCAGTCTAACCCTGTGTAGGGATTTCAGCTCTATTAATACAAGCTGTGAACACCACATTCAAGATGCAGAACTCCAAGAGCCTTTTCCTGGCAGGATGTCATGAAAATCCTCATTTTGTTTGAAGGAGTACCAGCAAGGACAGAAACAAACACCCAGGTTACGTGAGCATAAAGAAACAAACTCAGCAATTACACTTTGCATTAAAATTATATTTTTCATATTTAGAAAGATAAAAAGCCAACAGGGTAAAGAAGCATATTATGGACCCCCAGCAGCCACTGCTTTTCATGGGGTTTTGTCTCCCAACAGACTGTTTATTCTGCAAAGACCATCTATATTGACCCTCTGCAAGTGGAGCAACTATTTCTTCATTCCACAGACAGATTATATACAGACAGAGCTGATGTACACCTACATTCTGTAAAGACAACCTGCACAAGGAACATCTCAGAGGCAACACAAAATCACTCAAGGCTGTGGAAAACCCTCCTCCCTCGTATTTCACATCCCTTCACTTGAGCTAACACATTCCAGAGCTGGAAACCAGTTTCTGACTGAATTCTGACTTAGGAGCTTTGCAGGTATCACAGACCTAGCTATCTACCATAACCAAATCCTGACAGCTCCTTCTTGACAGCCTGATTATAATACTCCTGTCCATAATAGTGTTTATTTTAATAGAGTATACAGAACTTGCCTATTAAGGCACACTGATCACAATTAAACCGAGCCATCTTTCCTATGATCCCCTTCCAGTACATCCAGCTAGTAAGCTGCATAGTCCCAGTGGTTTATTGTTCTCTTAACAGAATACTTCTAGTTCTGTCTGCCAAGACAAAGGGAATGGAAATAGCACTGAGAAATTGTAGTTTACAAGTTAATCCTGTTGGTTTTTTTTTTCCCCTTTTCTTTCTCTTTGATGGTTTTGGGGATAGAACAGCTCTAATTTATGTTCCCGAGCGATCTCCTAACAAAGCCACAATTACATGTGACAGAAGCCTGCTGTCTCCACAGCTGTGGAACTTTTTTATTGTGACTTCTTAAGTATTTCCTGAAGTGCAGGGGCTTGGTCAGAATGGAGAGAAGAATCTTGTTCAAAACAAATTGGTAGGAATTATATATGTTATAAAAACTTCCAGTGACCACAAAAGTTTATGTTACATCTTGCAGCCCTTCTCAACATAAAAATATTTGCATTCCCAAGGAAAACCAGGAACGTCCCAGTCCCATATCGTGTGTTTCTGGATTGTGAGTGAAAGTTCAGAGCAGAGGCTTCTGTAGATAAGGATTACATGCAAAAAACATCCTACACTCATATTATAGGAAGTCAACTTTGTTGGAAAGAAGAAAGTAAATACAGATGTGAAAGTAATGCGTGTGTTTACCTCCACTCTTGAGAAGATAGCGATTAACATCCTGTATCGTGGTGTTTATGGTAGGCCCTGTTGGAACACTTCCAGGAGTAACATCAGGGTCATTTTCAGGATCAATATTCTGTAGTCCTTTCCATGGCACTCCTGGATGAAATTCTGTTCCAAATATAATAAAAACAAGACATAAAGTCACAGTTCTCCCAAGTTTAATTCTTCCTATCAGCAGGCACAGGGATTCAATAAATGCAATGCAGAATGCACTTTAATGACATCAGATGAACACAAACGCTCTGCATTTTGTTACCTGGTGGCCAGTTTATGCTGGAGCCATTGGAGATCTTATCACTATCAGTTTTGGCACGTGACCAGCTGTGAGGAACAGCTACAGGTGGGCTGGCAGGCGACTCACTGTTCTGAATCAGATCATAGCGGCCATA
This sequence comes from Lagopus muta, assembly GCF_023343835.1. Lineage (NCBI taxonomy): Eukaryota > Metazoa > Chordata > Aves > Galliformes > Phasianidae > Lagopus > Lagopus muta. The sequence continues at coordinate 4,047,692 of NC_064450.1, read as the reverse complement.
AGAGTCATCAATGGAGGACTTTCCCGGAGGACCAATGCTCAAACCTCCAGGAATAGCACCTGTAGTGAATGAAATGGAAAGGCTTTGGTTAGGAGCTGGACTCATTTGGGGAACAGGATTTCACCAGTAAGTAACAAAATATAAACACAATAAGCAACAGCCTCTGAAACCTATGAATTATATCTATGAAGTAGACGGCTGGTAAGATCCAGACTCTCAAGCTAGCCAAGGGAACTCGGGTTACTGCCAGAAGGAGAGTAAGTAATTCAAATAATCATAGTGATGGTAAATAGGAATTTGCTGAGGCAGCACGTTACAGAATATCATTGCAGGCACGTCCCCTTCTTGTCACTCCCCAGGTATTTGCTACTGACAGCACAGCAGAGCAATGCACTGCTGGTCAAACCGAGGGATAAGGAGAAGTACAGGCAGTTGAAGCAGGGATGGGTTGATGGTCACATAGAGCTCTGGTCAACAGCTCTGTGTCCAAGTGGAGGCCAGCCACAAGTGGGGACCCGCAGGGAACCATCTTGAGACCGCTGCTCTTCAACATCTCTGTGGGATCAAGAGCACCCTCAGCACTTTGCTGATGACACCAAGCTGAGTGGTGTGGCTGACACAATAGAAAGGAAGAGTTACCACTCAGAGGGACCTGAGCAGGCTTGGAAAGTGGGCATATGAGAACCTAATGAGGTTCAACAAGGCCACGTGCAAAGGTGCTGCTGCACTGGGCTCGGGGCAATCCCAGATGTGCCGACAGTGGGAGAAGAACTAGATGACCTTTAGGGCCCATTCCAACCTAAGCCATTCCATGTTTCTGTGATCTGAAATATCGACAACTGGGCATAAGCAGTAGAGTATCTACAGTTTATTTTTTGCAAAAGAAGAAACTACTGTGAAAGAGCAATCATTCACACTGCTTATAATAAAAAACAGGATACAAGAGAGTTAACAGAGCATCGTGTTCTAACATAATACTTGCACATGCTGCAAACACTAATGACTTGTTTTATTTGAACTCCAAGTTCCCAGCAATAAAATTCCCTGAACGAAAGAACCAGAAAGGTCTGCCTGTAAGAAGTTCTATGTGCAAGAATTTCAATGTGGCTGCAGAAATCTTAAAGATGTCTTAAAGGGTGCTCTGTACCACTTACCAGCACTCAAAGAAATGAGCAAAATGGGAAAAGATTGATAACTGCAATGTGACTCAAATCCCAAAAAGCCAAACCGACCTGGAAACTAAACAGGACATACCGTGCTTGCTGGAGTTCTGGTCAAGAGAAGAAGCAGCACTAGACAGATTATCCATTGAGTTGGGATGTGTCCACTGAGGAAGGCGAGACTGGGACTGAGAAGTGTCCTTCACTGACAAACCACCAGTAATGTCCATGTTATTTACATTCATGTTCGGGTTCAGTCCAGCTGAAGGAAAACAGGTCGTTAGACATCCCTGATACACTGGAGGATTTAAGAAGGTGTCTCTGCTTACCAATCCAGCTAAAGGAATTATTAAATGTGTCTTTTTAGACATTTATACAGAGATTCAATATGTTTTCAATCTGCTCTCAAAACATTAATTTAGAATAACATCCCTAAGAATTCAGAAAATATTAAAGTATTGCTAAAAGGAAAAAAAATAAAAAGGTAGGGATATATTTTATATCTGTTGGTATTTCTACTTGCAGTCTCCCTCCTTGTCCCACAAAAGGCATTCTCAAAGAATGCACTGGAATGCTAAGTTTAAACCAGTGAAGAATTTGCAACATTCCACTGCTGAGCCAAAGTATTCCGAATGTCTCACCAGCGTCCTCCTGTGATGTCTGCTGCTCTGTTTTGCTGGCAACGTTTAAAAGATCTTCAAGTAATTAACTCAAAGGTAACACAGAGAGCTGCTACTTGACGGAGCAGGTATTCAACTATGCAAATATATTCACAGAAGTAGATTGAAAAAAACCACCCCAATGGTTTTCAGAAAGTATATGTATAATATATAAGTAGGGAATCATTTTAATCTGTTTCAGTGACACAGATCTGGGCCCTTTTTGATATACAATCCTGCATGCTAGCAGATCTCAGGAAGCTGATACGGTAAGAACCTCTCACACTGCAAATTCTTTTGCCTTCTGATGCTCCCTGCTATAACAGCTCCCCATAGTGGTGATAACCACCTTCTTAACTTCTGAATGGAAGACAAAACTAGGCAATTCTATCATATACTGCATGAACAGAGGCACGAAGAGATTATTACATTAATTCCCCTACTTCATAAAGTCCATAGCATACACAGTCATGAAGAACAGGTCTCAGGGGTTTTTTCTGTCACCACCTCAAGGCTCTGAGTACATTTCTTTGGACACGGATCTGTGTATCACCTACCACAAAATGCCCAGTGAAGAAGATTTCACAAACTTTCTGGACAATTTTTTTCCAGTATCCTACTTCCCATGGAGCAAATAAATGATTCTTAATGTTTAAGGATCTCTTTTTATCCAACACAAGTTGATTATTTCTTGCATTAACAACATGCACATACCACTTCTTAGAAGCTAGCTTTTATGTTTTTGAAGATGTCTCTTGAATCATGCCTTTAAATTGGCCAAACAACTGCATTTTAAACTCAGCAGCCATGTTTTCAAAACATCCAATCATCTCCACAACACTGCATTCCATCACACCCATCTGGATCTGTCTTGAAATACACTGACCAAAGCTGATGATTCACCAGTGCTGATTAGAGTGGAAAGGAGATTTCAAGAGACTGTTCGTAGATAATATTTGTTCATTTTAGATTTTAGTATTAAATTCACATTCAGGGCTATGTATCTAGATAAGTAAATAGCAAATCTTCTGTTCTGCAAAGCATGCAGATCACTGGTATCAAAGCCACAGTTTTGTTTAGGCATTTCAACAATATTTAATACACATTCATTTTGTATTTATTATACTGTAGAGCTCGTACTGGAGGATAAAATAATGACAAACACTCCCTCTGCCTTCTGCATATGGAAGTGCTTTGAGGAGGAACACATACCAAGAGGGTAAGGAGCAAAGGTGTTCGGTGAAGACTGTTGCTCTTTGGTCTGCAGGTCAGGAAGGCCGGGAGCCTGGGGATGGGGTGAAAAGCTATCCATGGCTGATTTGCCTGCAGAGGGGTGCAAAGATAGATGTGGAGGGGGAGGCTGCTGCTTCATAAGCAGGGCCTGGGCCAGCTGGCGCTGGTGCTGCTGGATCTGCTGCTGCATGTTATTGATTGTACGTGCAACCTGGCAACAAAGGAGAACAGATCAGTAACTGCTCAATTCGCAACGACTTAAGATTTCTTATGCCTTTCTCTACCCTTAGATAGATCTCTTTACAAATAAAAATTGACTGAATTAAGTGCTGAAGAGCTTTCCTCCAATAACTGAGTGCTGTGAAGTAAGTAGCTTTATCCCCCCAGCACCCTTCGCCTCCCAGTACTCAAACCATGCACTATATTATTGTTCCTAAGGAAGCTCTAACTGGTTTGGTATCATGTTCAATCTCTTTAAGCTTTTCAAGCCAAACTCTGATGATGGAATTGAATTGGCAGCCAAACCTACTTGCTGCTCCTGTTGTCTCATGGGTCCGGAAACATTACGCTGAGCCTGTAACATCTGCTGCTGGATTTGTAAACGTTGGTACGCCTACGGGACGGAAACCAGAGGTCAGAGACTCTAACGTATACAAGAACCCTAACAAACTTGCCTGAGCTGATCTGGTATGATACACAATAGGGAAGAAGCATTGGAGTTTTCTGAAAACACACAACGAAGCAAATGTAACGATCTTGTTAAGAACGTATTACAAAATGCATTTAAGTTCAGCACTGTTTCTCTTTAAATCAAACAGGCTACTGAGTAAGTTCACCAGCAATATGGATTCATTCAACATAGGAACGTGCTTTCCTTCTGAAAAATGTGCCAAACAAAGGACAAAATAAAAGATTATAAAGTTATCCAAATTGGGTAAATATCAACAGTTATTTTGTATTAGTCTTTTTATTCTGATAGCACATTGCATTCCATCAGCTGTGTGACTTTACTCCAGAAAAATCCCATAACTTTAATGGCATTCACTGGGCAAGGTATAATTTCCCTGCATCATCTGAATTAGAAATCCAAAGGAGTTCTGTACAGGTATTTCCCAAGTAGCTTTGTACTGTCCAACCAATGTCATGGCATGAGATCAGAGCTGTGCTTCTCAAAACTGGGACATACGGTCAGACATGAAATACCAAATCTTGTTACTAAGAGAAGAGTTAGACTAGCACATGACATCAGTAATGAAGGTGGTCTGTCAACCACAATTTTATATATTTAATACAAGCAAACACTAACAAACTGCTGGCACAGAATATAACTTTTAAAAAGACCTATAATACGTGATTAAATAAAACATATATTTGCAAATGTAGCAAAGATACACAACTTTCCAAAAGCAAGCAGTCCTTGCAGCGTGATCAACGTTCATACCATTAATAACAAGAAATGCACCACGCACTTTATTGTTTACTGAGGTAATGAATGCAGTTCTTACATAACTCAGGTGAGTTGCCAAGCTTTCTGTCTTGTTATGTTGTGACACTAATTTCCCAGTTGGTCAATGAGTTGCACATGTTTGACTGTAACAGGCAGATTTAGTGCTGTTTGATAATATACAGTTGCAACAAGACTTTTTAGTTCCCCTGATATGCTGTAAAGGATAATTATTCCACAAAGCCTGAGGCAAAAACCATGGTTTTGTTTCTTTTCCAAGGAAATCACTATCTAATTGCTTTAAATATCTGCCATGTCCATTTAAAGATTTAGCTGCTATTCTCTCATTTTACCTTCATGCCTTCCATTCACATTTAGAGCTTACTTGCCAGGTTTTCACACTTACCAGCTGCAGCTGATAGAGCTGGTTCAACATCGTCATATGCTGAGGATTAATTGGCGAGGTTAATAGTGCAGGGTTGAGACCAATGTTTTTTGCTGCAAACTGCAAAAGCTGTGCTTGAACCTAAGGAAGAGCAGTGTATTAAGCACTGTATATTCACTTTTAACACTGGTAGCTGTGTAAGATGTAAGAAAGAGTCACAAGGCATCAGTTGAATAATATTACTATTGTGTAATTGTGTAATAAATCATTAAAAAAATACCAACAGGCTCTAAGTAGGTCTTAGTAACAACACTCACACTTGTATTTACAGAAGGTAAAAGAAAAAAACAGAATAAAGTCCTCAGCTTTCTAGGAACACTGCTTTTTGCAAAAAGGAGCCAGAGAATCTGCACACACAGATAACAGAGCACCCAGGGAAGAACATTTCACCATGTAACATGCTTAATGGCTGCAGAGCCTCAGGATCATCACAGAGTGTGCAGGGCAGAAAGCACGCAGGAGAATTCCAGGAAAAGGGAGAACACAAGACTGGAAGTTCCATCTCACCTGAGGGGATAGAAACTGAGGCACTTGAGCACGAAGACTAGGCTGGGATGAATTAAGAGGTTGCACTGGCGGTTGCTGCGGCTGTTGCATGGTCCTGGCTTGTGCTGCTCCGCTATTGCCAAACATACCCAGATTGCCACTCGGTATCTGAACGGGACAAGAAAGACATCGGCCTTGAAACGCTTCACTCAACACAGAAGCTCAGAGTTCCTTATCCGTGCAGCCTTTATCCCCAGTGACTGTGACCGGCACAGATAAAGAATCCAGGACTGTTCTGGGAGAAGCCTTGCTGATAATAAGGCTCAGAATCAGGCACTGAAAGCACTGCCATACATCCTACAACACCCCAAACCTGCCAGAACTTTGTACAGGTGGCAGAACAAAAGGCAGCTGAAGGTGAAGATCTCTTTTATAAGGATGCGTAAGGCTGGAGGTCACAAGATGAACAGTGAAAAGTACTCACAAAAATATTTGTATTTATGCAAGAAAACAGGATAATGAAGTAATTGAACTCACATTCTAACCATTACGTTATCTAGAAGTTTTTATACATATTCATTTTACAAACCCAATGATAATAGATGTGCTATTAGAGCTGCCTCCTCTTCTGATATGCGTAATGGGTTTTAAGTGCTGAACAAGTACTGCCTTTAGAAAACTAACTTAGAATATGCATAATAGAAGCCACAACAGAACAATATATGTATATATATATATATTTTTTTTTTTCTTATTTTAACTAGTACTTCAATTTATATGGCAAAATTAACTTCCACACAAACAAGAGCAGTCCATGACCTCTCCACCTCGTTCTGTTTACGAATCTTCCCCTTCACCTCCTCTCCCTTCTCCTGTCCTTTCAGTTCTATCCAGGGGCCAAAACTTCCCTCCTGCACGATGCTGCATTTGACCAGAGAAAGCTCGGCTCCTTTCCTACCACCTGTCAAAGCTGCGAGCTGCCTTGACATTTATGACATGAATAAATAAAACCGCATCACTTCTCACCCATCTCATCACTGAATAATTACTCCAGCCAGGAAGGATGAATCAGAGCAATGTCTCTGTCTTAAAGTCTGTGACAATTAGTAGTGCCTCAAAAAAGAAACCTCACATCAATCAAGGTTGAGCTACATCAGGGTTTGCTGGTATAAATCCATAACGCTACAGTGTCTTCTCAATGCATGCGTGTAATTAGTAGGCTAATTACAACCAAGCAGTTGTTTTATGTCCAATAACATGAAATGTTTACACAGCAGGTAGCTTCTTCACTGATATTTCAAGTGAACAAAGAGTTTGTGTGCATTTTCAGTTCAAAGCCCCATTTCCAAGGGGAAGGGACAGGTGCAAGCTGCGAGTCTGAGCGCCGCAACTCAAGCTGTGACCTCTCTGAACAGCCTTACCTGTCGAGAAGAATTCAAGTTTTGCATGCCCAGCCCTGAGGCAATCCCGCCCAGGGTCTGATTAGGGAGTGCACTGTTTGAAAGGGGGAGCTTCAGGCTTGGTGAAGGCAAAAATGGTGAAGTAGTGGGCTCTTCCACTAGGCCGCCATCCTGATTGGAGAAAGAAAGGGTGAGCTGCGTGCAGTGCCCAGGAGTGAGCAGCACACAGAACAGTTGCCCATGAGAATATAAAGGGGCGTGGATGAGTAAAAAAAAAACAAAAATGGGTGTATATTAAAAAAAAAAAAAAAGAGGTATGAATGATGGGAATGAAAAGCATGGGGTGAAGGAAGAAGAGAAAGAGAAACAGCATTAAGGTACTGTTTTTCTTTACTTTGTCGCATTTAATCCACAAATGCACAACCACCCTCTTCCACCTCCCAGCAGGAAAGGAGGCTCGAGCCATCCAGAGCCCCAGGCAGCCCCTTGCTAACGCTGGGATGGGGAGAGACCTCACAGGGTTTGGGGAGGTCTGCATTAAAAGCAGAGCACAGACAGGCAGTGCAATGCTCCTGCTAACCCTGACAGGCTCGATATGTGAATCTGACACCAGCCTGCATTTGGTTCCACATCACAGCTCTGTTTGTAAGAAAACATTTTTGCATTAATCCCCTCTCCTAACTCAGACACATGAGCCTCTTTTAATATTCTCAGAGCGGTGACTTATTAATATCCACTCTGAAACTCTACCGCACCCACGGAGCACAGATACTTAAAACCAGTACTGACAATGTTGTCTGTGTGGCCGTGCTAGGAAAGCCATGAAGGCACTGCCCAAACCCCCAGGAGGAGGCACATAAGGAGCCCCCTTTCCTAACGGGGCTGCAGGGCTGAACACGGATGTGATGCACATAAAGCAGCCCCCGTGGGGGGCAAACAGCACAGCAGAAAATACAGCACATCCCATCATCCCCAGTCTAGCGGGTAGCACTGTGGGCAGCACTGTGGTGGGGCACTCAGCTCTCTCTCATGCTGGGCTTTGATGTGTGGGCAGCCTGCAGCAGGCACCATCAAACAGTGCTGGTGTACAAAGCGCGGCTCCAAAAGCAGGCAGAGGGCAAAGCCCTTTCATTTGCAGTGTACCAGACTGGTGTTTTTCAAGCAATGTTTTCAGTGCAAAGAAAGGCCTTTGTACAGGTGGGGAGTTAGGTTAGATCAGTCATTAAATCCAATCCTCCTTTGTTAGCAAAGCAGCCCTGTCCTCATAGCAGATACCCAAACAAACGACCTCATGCAGCACGGATCTCAGGAAATTTCACATCCTAAGATAATCTTGAGAAATGCATTTTCAACAGTTCTCCTTTGATGCAAAGAAAGTTTCTCTGCTATCAGGCACACTGACACTTGACATGCTATCTGACTGTCCTAGGGGGACACTGACATTTTCTAATGATATCCCCAAGGCCTTTCAGCTCAAGATATTTTACATTCTACTGGACATCAGTCACACTCTACAAACAACTGCAGCCTGCATGACAGTAACAGGTTCAAGGATTTCTGCTCTGATCACAGACACGTGTTTCCAATTCTGCCCCTCTCTCTTTAAAGTGAAAACCATTTCAAGCTCTGTGTGCACTCTCTTCCAGGTGCCATTGTTTCCTTTGTGAACAGAACTACTGACCAAAAGAGACCAATGCAATCCCTTCCCATGCCCCAGATTACTCAAATATTGTCCCACTGATATTCTTGTTCCTCCTTCTGGAATGAGGCACTGCTGGGGGAGGTGGAGAACAGCCATGCCAGAGATTTGGGCATCTGATTTCTGCTCTGTTCTGCTCTAGACCACCATCACCTTGGGCGCGTTCTCTGGCTGACCTACAGCACGTGTCTTTGGTTTTGTTTCTAACACACTGTTTGCATTCACTCGGGATTGATTTTCTGAATTTAACTTAATGCAAGAGGCAGACTGCTGCACAACTCTGTGCCCTACAGCTGGGGCCGAAATCAATTCATTCCACATCAAGTATTCAGCCACTCTCAATCCAGACCAGGTGATACCTTCACTGCATTTAGCTTCATGGAAAGGACTTGACACAGCTGCACAATGCTAGCAGAGGCAGTATTTCCTTCTACATTTATTGAACAAAATGCACCATCCTTATGCCCTTTATTTATTATTAATTATTATTATTAATTATTATTATGCACTACTTTCAGGACACTGGAAGGTCTCTCACAACAGTTCCATGTACTAGATATGACAGAATGCAAGCACTGTTAAGACATTTTGGTGCTACGAGCTATGGACAATTTAGCAGAGGATTCCTGGGTCCCTCAGCAGTCACGTGCCCACAACAACTGTCACCTCATGAATGAAGGACCTCAAAAAGCAGTCCTGTATGAGGATGAAGTACCTCATCTGTTATCCCAAAGGCAAAAAAACTGACTCTTGGGAATGACAAGTGGGACCAGAACGTGAGGAACTGGCTGGAAAAAAATCCAACACTATATTTGTATTAGAAACAAGAGAATAGTGCAGGCAAGTAGAGTGTTTGTGGAAAACCATGATGGCAGTGAACAACCACCAAGACTTTTACACCTCAACAACAGAGAATAAAAGCAGATTGAAGACCAAAACAACAGTGAAAGAGGGGCTTAATTTTCAAGGAGAGGATTTCCTACATGCTCAAGAATTTGGGAGGATATTTGCAAGCAGCATCAGGCCAAGGAAGACAGGATTCTATGCTGGTGATATGTGGGAAAGCATAAGAAACAGAAGGTAGAGGATCAAAGTAAATGACAAAATAAAACACACCAAACTTGAGTTCTAGTGCTCCAGAGCAGTACCTGAGCCCAGAAAAGAGCCAATGAAACACACGAGGCTCATTTCTGCTGTGCTCCAGGATGCTGCCAGGAACACCTTACATGCATTTCTTACAGATCTGATGTCTCCAGAAGACATCACATAACATCTTCAAGCAAACCTGATGCCTAAGCACAGCATGCTTGCCACCAAGTATAAGGTAATATGGTTGAGATCACGTAGCGGGGTACTGCTAGGCTGGATGTTTGTTTTCTCAAAGCCACTGGATTTTCTCCTTTCTCTTTTTATGGTGTTACAGAGCAAGATAAGATAATATCCTGAAAAAGTAATGCAATTAACAAAGCACTGTGTGCCAAAGACTGACACAGAATAAAGAATACACGAGTTAAGTGCTGACACAATCAGCTGACTGAGGCAGCAGTGAGCACAGCAACCTAGCTTACAACTTCCTGAAGAACCACCTTGCATAACTCATGGAAGACTAAAGCTGAGGAAAAGGATAAGGGCAAGACAATAGGTAAAATGAGGAATGTCAGCCAGATTGCTTTGTGCAGCTGTGGCACCAACCATGGAAATGATGACCTGATCAGAAAGAGAGGCAGCTCCACGTTTGTGCTCTGAAGCATTAACCTGAAGGACAAAAAGGCTCTGGAGAAGAGCTACTCCAGTGTCATGAGATGTAAATACAGAGAGAATATCATAGGGAAAAAAATCTGTTCTTAGTGAAGAAGCTGTTATTTGTTTAATTCACTTAGCAAGTTGCTCAACACTAACAAATATAGTTTGGGATTATTTCCTCTGTCATATTAAAGTCACTGTGACAGATTATGCCTAGACTGACAGATTTTACTTGCTGTATGAATACTAATCATTCTAGTACTCCCTTCTCAATACCTGTGTTTAACATATGTTTCCATAATTATGTGTTACGCTGCACATAACACACCCCTCCCTTCTGCAATAAATGTACTGCACAAGATATTGCTATTCAAGAGAAGAAAAGGCTAGCTGGCATGCATGCACTAATTCTGTGACCTCCATGATGAGAGGGATCTTTCAATTAACACACTCATTGAGGCTGGACACAAACAAATAGTTGGGTATTGTTAAGGATGAATTTCAAGTGGCAGGAAGAGAAGAAGAGCCAGGTAAAACCTGACATGTTAGGGAGCAAGGCTGTGATGGACACACAGTGATGCCTAGTGTCCTAGTGCACTGCTGTGCTGATTTTCTTAATACAGTACTTGGGATCTGTCACAGCTCACACCTTAACTTCAACCATAATGCTATACTTAAGTCTGTAAGAAGGGTGGACAATTGGAAAGAACGATTATTCCTGGTCAATAAAGTTTTTAATACAGTCTGTTAACAAGAGTAGGTATCATTCCTGTCTCACATCCTCTAAACAGCTTATGTAAAATGAGCTGCTTTCAGCACAGCTCGTAAAAAAAGGCACTGCTTTCTGCAACTGAAAAATAAAATATTATAAACTTCTACAGACATTTCAAATAACTCATGAAATAAAGACTGGCACCACAGAAAGCTCACTCCTGATGAACAGTTTTGGGTGGGAGGTGTTTTGGTGAGTTATTTGTAGGGCACTGCGTCAGGTTGTCACTCCCATTTCCTACTGAAGATCTGGCTGCACTTTTCCCTACATTCTGTTCTTTAGGCACTTTGAATCTTGGACACCACTAACGCCTGAACCCTCCTCATTCATTGCACAGTGCTGGAAAATTTGTCGTATGCGACCACAGGAAAGGAAGCTCATCTGAGAAGCTGTTTACAACTGTCTGCTCTTTGACTTAAAAATACCTCAGCTCCTCACTGCTGACTTTTCTAAAATCCTGAAGCATTCAGTAGCATTCAGTGGTATTTCTCCAGTGTACAGTCTTAACCTTTGTGTACCACACTCACACTTCTGAACCTACCTTGTCAAGGAAGGTGGGGCGGTCCATGGAAGACTCTTTGGAGATTGGTGGTGGGCGGCAGCCAAGGGGTTTGGTGACCATTCCATTATAGTCGGTCACTCCCATTCCACGCTTGTCCATTTCCACCTTCTTTTCCAGCAGAGCACCTTAGGAGAAAAGGAAAACGGATTCAAGAAGGTGGCACAAAGGCAGTGAATTTGCCAGCATCAGTGCTTCCTTTTACAAAAGCAAAAGCCCTCAGTAAAAACACGTCATCCAGCTGAACTGGACAAGATCCAATTCTCAGAATCATGAATTTGGGGTATTTTTTTCCATTAAAGGGAAAAAAAAATCAGTTGCAGAGACACTTACTCATGGCCTGATCGAGATTCATATTGTTGCTCTTCAAGGCCTCTTCCGCTGGTTCTCTCTGTCAAAAATACAGGTCACATTAAGACAAGAACTCATCGTGCTTATAAGATTTCAAAGAAAACTGAGAAAACACATCATAGTTCTGGATTTAATATTTACTCAGTGACACAAACGTCCGCATGTATTTTTCTTTTCCCCTCACTGCAAGAAAGATATTGAGGCCCTGGAACGTGTTCAAAGGAGGGCAACAAAGCTGGTGAGGGGTCTGGAGCACAGGCCATATGAGGAGAGGCTGAAGGAGCTGGGAATGTTCAGCCTGGAGAAGAGGAGCTCAGGGGAGACCTTATTGCTCTCTATAACTTCCTGAAGGGAGGTTGTAGTGAGCTGGGGGTCGGCCTCTGCTCTCGTGTCATTAGTGATAGGACCAGGGGGAATGGCTTCAAGCTACGGCAGGGGAGATTCAGGCTGGACATCAGGAAGTATTGCTTGTCAGAAAGGGTGGTCAGGCACTGGAATGGATGCCCAGGGAGGTGGTGGAGTCACCGAGCCTGGGGGTGTTCAAGGAAAGGCTGGATGTTGTGTTGAGGGACATGGTTTAGTAGGAGCTATTGGGAATAGGTGAACGGTTGGACTGGGTGATCTTTTAGGTCTTTTCCAACCTTGGTGATTCTATGATTCTTCTGCTTTTACTAATTCTCACAGCAGTTCAGTTTGTTAGGTGTGTACCACTTCTACAAGGTCAAGCCATAGTCTTCTGTTATTCCAATTTCTTCCTGTTTTCTATGGTTAACTTAAACATTACTACTCTGTGCCCATCCTTAAAAATACGGCTTTATTTTTGTTTAGTCTATTTAATAAGGAATTATTACCAAATTTCAAAGTAACACCATAAAACTCTCAGTTTCCTAAGTTCTATAAATATCATCAAGCAATCTCAGAGGGCACTCTGCTGGCTTATGGCAGATTCCTGAATTTGAAGTAAATTTCTAATTGTGTAACAGAACTGCTTCCCAGTCTGAACACGGCATCATCTTTCTGTAGTTACAGTTTGAAACACTGAAAAACAAGGAGTTCAAGCTCCCCATCCCTGCAGGCATTGAAGGCCAGGCTGGATGTGGCTCTGGGCAGCCTGGTCTGCTGGCTGGTGACCATGCACACAGCAGGGGGTTGAAAGCAGATGATCATTGTGCTCCTTTTCAAACCAGGCCATTCCATGACTCTACGATTCTAACCAGGCGTGCTGAGCTGTGAGCACTACTCACAGGGAAGCCCATATCTGTGAGCTGTTTTATCAGGCGGTTCATGATCCAGGCCTCATCTTGCTTGCTAGATGTCTTCATGCCCTTGGTAAACAAGCAGAAGATTCCATTAATGGTTGGCTTCCCATACCCATACTAATGAGATGTAAATCCAGTACACAAGCAGTTTTTCTTGTTAATAGTGCATACTATTGCAAGATATGTCAGTACATTAATTTAAAAAGTATTCAGAACCCTACAATCATTGCAACTTTTTTTTTCCCTTCCCTACAAATTATCCAAACTCTACAATCATCATCAAACTCCATCTCTGTTCAACAGGTGTTCCATGTACCACTTCCTGTTTGATTGGATGACCACTGAATTAAAGCCACCTTTGAATTTAAGTATTTCATGGTAATCTTTGGCAGAGAACCACAATGAAATAAAAAATCTGACAAGCTTAACTGAATCATTACGCTGATCACAGCCTGTGTTGGGTAATGGAGTACTAAGTGGACTGATTAAATGCATTCCCCATTTCTGCAAGTTCCAGGCTTCCCTTGTCCTGGAATGAGGTACACGCAACAGAAGATGTTATAATGTAACTGGGTATGATCTTCCTTAAGCGTGCCATCAGTACAGAACTGCTTCCTTCTCATACCTATACAAACCTTAAAGTTATCTACTTGTTTCTCCATACAGAAAATAGGTATTTTTTGCTGGGCTACTCCATCACAAACTGTTTGTTTCCTATCACCACACAAAGTGGCTGAAGGCCTCGTAACAGTTTTCCCATTGACACATCACCATTTCTTCAGACTTGCCCTGGAAACAAGGTAAGCTGTACTCCAATATGGAAGCAGTGAGCTGCGTTGGTGCTCTGGTGCCAGGGTTGTATTTATTGCCAGATGTAATGCAAGAGAACATTTCTAACAATGAATTCCAGAAATGCTGCACTGTACTTCTACTCATTCCCACAGACCATCTTTATTTTTTCTCACCTTTTGAAGTCCTTTCTTTGGGGCATTCCCCCAGGAATTACAGGAGGAGCTGCTTTCTTGTGAAGCAGTATTATTCCACATATCTCCTTCTTCATCTTCCCACTGACTAGTACTGAGATTCACTTCATCCCCACCACTGCCCCAGCCTTCTTGCATAGATTTTGAAGCTGGAGGGAAAGAGGGAGAAAAAAATCAGACTCAATTTTATGCAAATTTTACGGAAATAGACTTTTATACCATAGCCTACATGGTAACGCTTAAGTATTTTCAAGAGATACAGAGGTTCATCAAATAGCTTAATTGGCATTAAATGATAAGGACTCCTCCTTTGAAGCTAACAAAAAAGAGAAGTGCTCCAAATAGAGCTACAGAAGGAAAAAGTCCAGCAATGGCAAATCTTCCTTTCTCCTAAACAAGAGAGATCTGTGACCCTTCCCGTCTCCTAGGAACAAGGAGCCAGAAGTATGACCACACACTTGTTGTGTACAATTTTGCTTTCAATGAATCTCACAATTTCAGCCACCACATTCTTCCACTGAACAAAACCAAACTGCAAGGTTACTTAATGGCCAGAAATGCATTCACATCTTAGAAGAACGAGGAGCAAGCAGGCTGCAAGGAACACTGTACAGTAAGTGACAAGGCTGTGTCAGCTCAACCTGTTTTATTGTTTCTTCTGCTTAAAGCAGGGATTACTCATTCTAAGACCTCTCGTTCTTCTTTTCAGGTTTTCTGGGACTTTTAACTATCTCTCACTGCAGCATTTAGCAGCAATAACACTTAAAGATTACCACAGCCTGAACATTAGTTTAAAACCAGACCTGCAGCCTTCAGGGCATTTGGAGACTTAAGATTTTTATCAAATAACTTTTGTTAGAAATCAAGAACCAGAAAGCAGCTCATGGTGCTCCTGAGCCTGTGAGCAGCCATAACAGCTGAAGCACATATCCAGTCTTTCAGTTTAATGGATGAGTGACATTATGGCCAGTCACTTTCATGTGCTTCTTCCCTTACCAAAGTTGATCCTATCTCGACTGAGCTCAGTTTCTTCTCTCCCTAGTACAGGTTTCCTTCAGTCCTGCAGTTTCCTTCTTTCCTATGCCTGTTATTTACACTGTACTGTCCTTAAAGAATGCAAAAAATACCCTTAAGGAACGCACTTGAATTTATTGGACAAGTTTGTTAAATTCATGCTTTTAAATGAATCTGGTATCTGGTATCAGAAGGTTTCGAGAGACCTACAAGATTAAGAATGAAATTAAGAAATTCCGAATTAAACACACAAGAGAACGAGAAGCCCTGCCTGCCGATGCTGGCAGCAGCAAACACCTTTGCCTTCTTTTATCCCCAGCCCCTGATGCCCCACACGTACCTGGTTTGCACAGTGCCGGGGCAGCAGCTGGAGCGGCTGTTCTGCCGTAGGTCCCCGCTGGCTCTGCAGGGCTCTCTCCCCACCCCGTCCCACTGCTGGGGGGTTTCCCCCACGCCGACGTGCCGTTATCGACTGCAGCAGAAGGGGAGGATGGCTCTCCCCAAGAAGCTTCGCTCTTCGTGTGGACGTTAGGCATTTCTCCCCAGCCTGCTGGAACGAGGCAAGGAGGAAAAGTGATGAGGTTTCTTTTGTCAGTCATTACAAAGTCGGACATTTTATTCGAGCCTTTAACTGGAAAGAGCATGAAACTAATAGAGTAACTACAACTAGTTACTCTAACTGTAATTAGTAACTCTCCTATGAAGAAAGGCTGAGGGAACTGGGATTGTTTAGCTTGGAAAAGAGAAGGCTCTGGGGAGACCTCATTGTGGCCTTCTAATACTTGAATAAATAGGGGGATCGGCTGTTTACAAGGGTGGGTAGTGACAGGACAAGGGGGAATGGTTTTAAACTGAGACAGGGGAGGTTTAGGGTCGATATTAGGAGGAAGCTTTTCACACAGGGTGGTGAGGCACTGGCACAGGTTGCCCAAGGAGGCTGTGGATGCCCCATCCCTGCAGGCATTCAAGGCCAGGCTGGATGTGGCTCTGGGCAGCCTGGGCTGCTGGTTGGTGACCTGCACACAGCAGGGGGATTGGAACTGGATGAGCACTGTTGGTCCTTTTCAACCCAGGCCATTCTATGAGTCTATAATAAAATAGATTTTAAAATCTCCTTGGTTTAGTCTCGAAAGTCCTTCTCTTTTCTCACACTTGTATGCAAGACATTATTTACTTGCTAACACTTTCAACACAGATACATATGTAGATAACATTCCCTAAAGCTCTTATTACAGCTCGTGGCTGACTGTGTTCACTGCCTGCCCCTTCTCTGAGGCTCTGTGCAATAATCAATTTTTATTTTATATATATATATTTTTTTTTACAGCAGAACTAGACAAGACTGCAATTAGAATGAGGACTGGCAGGTAGCAGCCCCTGCTTTCCTGCAGAGCATTACTTTAACTCATTAAAGCCACTATAAAGAAGCTACCATATACACACAAGCTACTATAAAGAAGCTGCCTCAGTCTGCCTTGAACGTAATGCGCTTAAATCTGTGTGCCACTGAGCTTAGTGCTGGAGCTGTGTGTGCCAGGAACTGCTTCTGCAACCTACAGAGTAACACACAGCAATGCAACAGAATTGGAGTTGGAATTTAATGCGTCCCTTACCTCTTACAAAAAGGTTTTTTTTGTCCCAACGTTTTGTGTTGTGTTTTTTCTTTTCTAACCTTTCTTTTGTTGCACTTGGGAGTTCAGTAGTTTTGTTGAACATCAGCACTTGAGAAAAGCGTTTTTGGAGCTGAATGTTATTTAAGTGCGTGTGTTTTATTCCAATGAATGAAGGCCCTGCCCATCTGTAGCTTCTGGCTCACAAAATGGAAACAGGACTAGTTAAGAAGGAAACACTTCAGCTCCCAAAATCAGCCTTAAACCAGAACTCATGTATGAGAAAGGCAAAGTGTAATAAGCTGTAGACTGTAAATTCCAAAGAATTGGTCCTGCTGCTGCTCTTTAATCTACACTGAATTTCGAGTGCAGACCATGGACACGCAATGTCCAAGTTAAGTTCTTTAAATGCACTGAGAAGTAATATGGGATTACAAACACCGAGGGAGCCAGGCTTCATTGAAAGATGATGCTTGAAGGCACCCAACACCAAACAAAATGCATTAAATGGAAGTTTTCAGACTGTCACACCAAATCAAGTTCAGTGCAGGAACTAAACAAATACAAGCTGAAGGATGCTGAGTGCTGCAAAGACGTGCCAATTCTAGCTCCATTCTCCCCTCTGAGGTAAGGACCCCTCTGCTCACATCACTGTCTGCGTTACCTCTGTATGGCTCTGCTTTACAAACTTAACAAGGAAGGTAAGGTTACATATTCAAGCAGATGCTAAATCCTGAAGTGGAAAGAAGATACTTGCTCTGCAGCCTCCAGAAGAGTGATTTGTTAATGAGGTTTTTCCTGGATTTTTACAACATCTAGCATGAGTCGTATCTGAAACAGACATAAGTTCAAAGAGCCTGCGGTCCCAGTGCAGCAGATCCCAAATGTTATTGCAGAGGGCTGAAGCAACACTCAAAGCTACTTCCAAGCTCCCTTACACAGCCCTAGGGAAGCAAAACACCTTCCTAACTGTCTCAAATCTGAGCTAGTCTTCCACTTTCAAAAATTCTTACTATTTTCCTCTCTGAAAACAACACACATGTAGGCTTTTCTAAGAAAAAGCCCCATGCTTTTAAAACAAAAAATAAAACTACAAATGTCTCTGCATGAATGCTGTTCTGCAACAGCATAACCTCTGCTAAAGGGCTCCTTGGCAAGAAAGTGAAGCATTAATACTGCACTTTTTCAACTGTTAGAATTGCAAGAAACAAAGAGATCACAGTGAGTAATGAACACGGCCACATTGGCAGAGTTTTGTTTTATAGAAATAAAAACATAATTAACATTGGGCCTCAGCCAACAGGAAATCCTCAAGGGAAAGTGAAATGTTAACTGAGTTATGGCAGGATGCAGTTGTTTTCCCTCAAAATAACCCTATAGCCATTTAGATGATAGAAACTGTTCTCCTTGAAGTCGTTTGGTCTGTGATATATAGCAGAGGGTATGACTACAGTGAGGCAAACTGAAGTATGAGAGCCTTAGGAAGATGGAGATGGAAGAGATTTAGGAGAAAAAAAGATAGTGTATCATTAGTCTCACGCAGCAAATAAACAAGCTGCAGCACTGTATACCCATGTATGCAGCCAGGGGAAGGTTCCTGCACCCTTTAACCTCAGGTCCCATCTCCTGCTCGCTTCATGCAGTGGGGCTCAGTGCCTTCTTGCATGGCTCGGCACTGGGGAAGCTCTTAGTTGGCTCTCAGCAAAGTCATGGCTGCAAGAAAGCAGAGGTTTCTCAGCAACACCTGGCCATCTCCCAGAACAGAACTGTCAGGGAGCTGAGTACCCACAACTGGATTTTAGGTTTTAAATGAGCGCCCTGAAGGAGTGGATGGAAGTTTAAAGGGTGATGCACTGCTCCCATCTTTTGTTCCATGGAAATCACAGACTGCAAGTGGCACTGGAGCTGCTCCCAGCAGAACAGCAGGAGATCGCAGAAGCAGCAGAAGAATTCAGACTTCATTTAGATTTTTCCAAAGTTGAGCTGCTCATTCTCTAGGCTCTGATTTTCAACATGAAATCTCCATAGGAAAGCCTGCGTTATCTTCGAATGGCTTCCTTGCTCAGATGGAGGCCTGGCTGCTGGAATCCTGTCAGTCTGCCTACCCAATATCTCCCCTCTCACAGCAGAGCACCCAGCCCTTCCTAGCATTTGCAGGAAAGATCTCTCACTGCTTGGGATCCAAAAATCTCTTTCTCACTCATCCCTGTTTTGTCACTTTGTCTTTCTAAACAACCCACCGCTGGCTTGGGAGGGAGCTCCTACAACCAGAAAGGAGTACATTTATCACATTTATCTATCCTGGTTTTTGTGTGCATTTATCTACAACACAAAAAGAAACTCCTCTCAGAGCACGATGCGTTTCATGAAGTGCGTACCAACATCTGCTTCCCATCAACAGCTTTTAAGCTCTGCAAAGAATGTTGAGAATTTCTGAGGATGGGTGACAACTCGAATAACAAGGCTGTAACTTGGCCTGCATTTCGGAGCTAACACAGCATAAACTTCTATTTCAAAAGGAACTGCTACTCTTTTATGAATCATTACCTAGCTCTGTACAGCAAAACCACGAGCCACCTCTTGGCTGTCAGTGTGGGACTGCGCCATCCTACAGCTACACAACGGGCTTCCCTACTGAGACAGGAACAGAACGGGGATTCCTTATTCCCTGAGCCATTCCCTGCAATAAATGATAACCATGACTGGCAAAGCACATCACGATCCATGTGGAAGACCAAATTCCAGTGGTAACTACTCAGTTCAAATGCTGGAAGATCTCAGATGAGCACTTACCTAAGGCACAGCCTTTCATTATACAATCAAGCTTTGCACAGAAATAATGGACATGTTGGAAAAATGTGCCTTTGGTTCACAGAAGTGTCCTGGCTACAGGACTTGCTTCCCCTGCTGCACAGGTTGGAAAGGGATATCCCCCATCAATTGGAAGGGTAATTGGGGTTAAAAAAAAATAGCATTATATGGTATGACAGCACCCTGCATCTCACTGCTGTCTGCGAGAAAGGAAAATCACTCATTACTTACTTCTTTTTTTTCTTTTTAATCCTTTTTTCTTGCATTCTACCTTGATTACATTCTGAAAGTTGTTCTGATTCAGTATCTTAGAACATCTTATTTCTAATGAAAATCTTTGCAAGATGCAAAATGCGGTCACTTCAACCAAGTCATGTGGCATCCTGAGTGGGTGGCTTCAAATTAATACGCATTTCTGAGTGCACAACCACACTGCTTCCAAGAAACCCTTCCTTTGCTACCATCTCTGAGAGGCACCGCTGCACAGCAAGAGCTTTAGAAACACATGGAATCATCCAAAAATCAGCTTATGGGGGGAGAACCAAGCAACCAACCCACGCTAAGAAAGGACACCTTTGCTATAATCCATAAATGGTAGATCTCAGTTTCATGGCTGAAGGTCTCAATACAGATGAAATAAGTTTAAGGTAAATGGTAAATGGAGTGTGGCCACGTACAAACCTCTTACAGGATTCCTCTTTCTGGAGCACATTATTTGACAAAAACAGACATCCTCAACTGTTAAAATATTTGACTGGAGTAAGGAACATGAGACTATTTTTATAGAGACATTGCATTAAGTTTGAATTATTTCACAACATCAAAGAAAAAAAAAATGATGGCAATAAAAGGAGGAGAACAAATCTCACTTGGAGAGAAGCACAGTTAGAAAGCCAATATTTAGGCATGGCCAAGACAAAACAAAAACTTGGACACAAAATCAAACGAGAAATATTAAAGAGCACTGCAAGATTGGATTTGAGATGTCTGTGGTTGAGACACAGAGCAGGGCTTCCAGTGACATTTATTTAAATACCTGTCCTCTAAACAATTTTTTCTCTGTACCTCCCCCCTATTTTTATTCTTTGCTGCTCGCCTACAACAGCACCTTCTCTTCCATTAGAAAAAATCCCAAGCTCTTCTCAGACAAACAACACTTAAAACCTCGTCTCTGGAACAGAACTGGAGTGGAATGGCTTTTTTCAGCCACCCTGAATATTAACATCTTTAACCAATCCAGCTTTACGAGAACCTCATAAAAGCCCAGGCTACAGTCCATGCTTGAGACCTGAAGGATGGAAGAGAACCATTTCTCCACAAATGACAGCAAACAGAAGAAACAGCACCAGGCTGGATTCACGCAACAGCCAAAAAAACATCTGCTGCCAAGAGATAGGGTTTGTGGAAAAGAAACAGATGCTCAGCGTCTAAACAAGAATAGAGACTGAGTAATAGTAAGAGAAGACAAATAACAGAAGAGAGGTTAGCAAAAAGACATCCAGCTCTACAAGAGCGGACGGTGCTAATGAATGGTGAAAGACCTTACAATGAAAATATGGACCAACGTGCCAAGGACCCAGAGCTTCAGTGGCCTGATAGTGCCTAGAGCTTCTCTGACTTTCCCTGCACAGCCAGCCAGCCTTCTCTCTGGTGCTACTCCCCCCAAAAAATCTCTACAGCACAAAGGTAAAGCCAGCGGGTTCACCCAGACACACAGTTCAGGAAATGGCTCACCAGGACATGCTGCAAACACACTGCAACTATTCTCAGATTCATCGGAGCCGCGCTGCCAAAAAGATGACGGCAGGCAGTAGAAATTGGCAGAAACACAAAATACCATGCCTGTGTCTAGAAAGAACTGGAAATAAGGAGTTTGGACTTTGGAAATGTGTCTGCCAGGTTCTATGGGTTCTGTACTCAAGGCAAGCGGTTCACACCGCTGTTTCAGAGTACATACAAACATTTATGCTATGATTTAAACAGAGCATTCCTATCTTTACCACTCAGTTACACAGTAATGCTGGTACCGGTATAATGGAGCTTACAAAAGTGCTGTCATACCTGGGCCAAGCAGCGGGGACCGGTTCGGCTGGGCACTTGACTGGTGCGATGGCTGAGGTTCAACCATGTTTGTGTTGATAATGGTGCTAGTGGTGGTGGTATTGGTTGTGGTACTGCTCTGAATGATAGGATTATTTCTATCCCACATGTTTACAGTCTTGTTGTTGTTGTAATTTGGGTCGCCCCAAGCCGAGGTACCATCATCGATCTCCATCTTGCGGCGAATGGACGGTGGAGATGGCTCTTCCCAGCCAGTTGCCTCACAGTTCTCTTTTTGTTTGGCTGGCACTGGCCCACCAACCCACCCCGACCCCGTCTGTTTTACAGAAGCAGCTCCACCCCAGTTACTCACACTGTTGTCCTGGGGTTTATTAGCCCAATTTTGTTGGGGGCCTGGCTTTAAAGATTCCCCCCAACTTGTACCTGTATTAGCCTTGCTGTTTGTGCCATTTCCCCACCCACTGGTCCCAGACCTCGTGGAATCATTCCATCCAGACCCTGACCTATTGTCAGAATCCCACCCAGATCCATTCTTCTTCCCATCACCCAAGTGTCCAGGAACAGACGATGAATCTGTCCAATCTCCACCTCCTGAAGTCCAGCTCGGATTTGATTTCTGTCCGTCTCCCCAGTTTTGAGATTTGGGTTTCTGAGGTTCACCCCAGGTAGGTGATTTGTCCTCCTGATTTGCGGTCCCACTCCAAGTGTGGCCGCTTTTGGCAGCAGCAGCATTATTAACAGTAGTAGAGCTTGCTGACTCTCCCCACCCCCCTGGGCCATTTGGTGCTTTGTTGTTATTGTCTCCCCAACCTGTATTTGTTGGAACAGCTGCAGGTGGAGAGTTGACCCACCCAGATACTGAAGAGGTATTTGTACTGTTCATGATGGACCCATCGTTCTTCCCCCCTGAGTTTGAAGATTGAGTAGCTGCACAACCCCAGGCCTCCGTTCCATTGTCATTCTTTCGTTCAGACCTCGGGGACTCTTCAAATTCCCAGGCAGTGTTTTGCTTTACAGGGGTCTGTCCCCACCCTGTATTGGACAGGACCCTGGGGTCAAGGTCATTTCTTGGCAACTGAACTTGCCCTTGGTCTATCATCCCTTTGTCTCTCCTCCTGCCTTCTGCAGCCCCCTCCCTCCCAGTACTGCCTTCATTTTGACTTCCACCGCTGTCATTGCTTCCTTCGCTAGCTGTGGTGCCAGATGCTGCAGCTTTGGCCCAAGAGTTTATTTGTTCGTTGCCCTGCTGCATGGCAGGATTCGGACTGGTAACACTAGAGCTATCCCACCCCGTTGATCCTTTCCCATTGATGTCGCTATTGGAATGCTGGTTTGGGGGCTTGACCCATTCACCATTGACACCGTTACTGGCGTTACGGTTGGGGTGGCCCCAAGCTCCAGAATGCACACTACCAACACCGCTGTTGCCACTGCTCCTGCCCCACGCCAGTACCCCAGGACCAGACGGAGGCCCTGAATCCCAAGCACTCGCTCCGTTTCCTTCCTTTTGCACAGCACTGCTGGATCCATTTTGTTTAGCACTTAATGCTGAGTTCACAGTGTCTCCATTCCCCTGACTGAACCCAGAATTGCTGTTTCCTGCGGCAGGATTACCCGGGGACATCCCCCAAACTGAACTGCCCATTCCTTCACCACTGCCCCCACTGACTTGAGAAACTGATGTTCCATTAGCACCAGGAAGGCCTTGCAGGTGGGGCGGGATGATGGCCCCCATACCAACAGCCATCCCCCAGTTCGGCAGTCCATTTGTCTGCATTGCATTGATAGGGTTTGGTGAAGAGTTCATGGGGTTAGTGTTATTTGGTCCATCAGTGTTAAGGTTCTGAGGTTGTACGCTGAAAGACACATTCTGAGAAGTGGACGTTTGTGGTTCTGTGCTCTCTTGCGGCAGCAAGTTTCCCCAAGCACCTAAGGTGCCTGTCGGGTTCCCATTCTGGTTGCCCATGTTCTGACCTATGGCACTGACCGGACTGCAAATACTGGAAGGGTTGCCTGCTCCCACAGTTCCCTCATGTCCAAGTACAGGCCAGGCAGCTGGATTGGCATTAGGGTTAAGGTTAAGATTAATGCCAGCATTCGAGTTGGAAGCACCCCAGCAGTTTTGACTTCTACCATCTCCAATCATGTTGTCCATCTTGCCATCCCCACCGCTGGCAGAGCAGTGAGCTAGGCCAGAGCCAGAGCCTGCAGCCATGCCCCACACTCTGGCCGAGCTGCCGTTACCATTGGCTCCACCAGCTCCAAGGGCACTCTGGTTAGAAGTGCTTTGGACGAGTGCTCCGTTGGCGCCATTATTGCCATTAGTTTTCTTTGTATGTCCAGTGAAGTTGCCTTGGGCACTCCCTGTAGCCATGCTACTGTTCTCTGAGCCACAGTTGGAGGCAGAGTCAGTGTCTGTAGTACATTCTGAGGCAGATTCAGTCTCAGCTCCTGTGATGGAAGGCCACGCTTCCTTGTCAGTCCTGTCTATTATCACTTTATCCCAGCTGCAGTTGCCTTCACTCCTGAAAGTGGGCTGCTGTCCCCAGTGGGAATTTTCATAATGGTCTCCCAATCCACTGTGACTGAGATCTGAAAGGATCCAAAAAGGTTGAAAATGAGTGCATGGTTCAAGCACCACAAAAACACAGTTAAGTACAGTTTTACATCACTAGCTATGATGCTGTGCTCCGCACTGAGATGTAACGTGTCTAAGATTCCAAGCATGTTTTCTAACACGATACAGCAATTTTCTTCAGTACAACTAAATACCACGTTCATGTTTCGACTTTTTGTGTTGTTGCTGTTTGTTTTGTTTTTGTTTTTGTTTTTTTAAGCTGGCAAAATTCTCAATTAAAATGGAATAATTCCATTCTAGAAGACACAAGAACATTTTACATGCAGTGGTTTATAATTAAAATAATAATACACACCATAAATAGAGATAGCAAACACAATGACCTCCATGAAAAAATCTAAGAAGCAAATTTGTGAAAAACGCAGAAGATGATCTGTGAAATTTATTTTTTGACTCAGTTCTCAGAGCACCCAGTAGAAAAATGTAAAACGTCCTCCTGCCTTTACACACATTGCAGCCACAACAGCATCCACACACTCCATTCACACTTCATTTACATTCTCAGCCCTTCCTGTAAATAAAGGAACAAACACTGACAGCCATCTTCACTACACACCATCAATTATGCATTCAAACACTGCTACTGTAACTTTTACATTATAGCAGAGAACACACAGGCGTTTCACAGTAACAGTTTGGTCAAGAAAATCAGCTCTTAAAGGATTTACAAGGGATTTAGACGTGCTTTTTAGCTGCACATATCATCCAAAGTACATCCAAAGTCCACCCCCCACCCAATGAAACTAATGCTGTATTGCACAGATATTCAGAAGGCAGTCTTCAGAGCACATACCTCATGTAATGCACACCACATACCTACCCTCAAACAAAGATGCTAACCAAACAATTTCTAAGAAGCTCTTGAACCTCCAATTGCTTGCTAGGGTGCGAAATGATACTGAAAGACACAACCATTTTCACACTAAGGACTCCAGCTTAATCCAGTTTTTGCTTTTACTTTCCATCCCAATCGCTCTCTATCGTTGGTAGAGATTTCTCCTTTTAGTTTATTTTAATGGGAACCTCACGGCAAGTAATTCAGTCCCATCCTGGGGATACATGGTGGAGGCCACCTGCACAACACTTCTTCCAACTGCTGATCTAAAGAAAGCAGCTATACGTTACACATTTTGGATGCCAATTATTTTTACTTGTCGTAAATCTGTACTAACACGACTTTGATTTTTACAACCAATTAATCTACATCAGATTTGAGTAAGAAGTGCAAGACTGTTCTGAGGGTAAGATGTATACAACAAACCTCCCAAATAAGCTGTTTAACAGTGGATGACTAATATGCATTGATTTGAATCACAAATATTTTGGTGTGATTAGCTCCTCCAACTGCTTCCAATTAAAGGTACTCCTCCAACACTGTGAAAAAATTATTCCAAGAATAGAAAAAGCTCTCCTGAACAAAGTCTCATTATTCACACGTTTCACCTGTGGCTTTGCAAGCGAGAGCTGTGATTATTAAGCTGCCTCACGCAGGTTATCAGGATACAGAACGAACACACTAACCCAGGACAGACTGCATCTCATCTCAAAACCAACTGGAGACACTTTAAAGCAAGGATGGGAACACAGCCTTAGCTCACTGCCTGTCTGCTCACAATGCCAGGACATGCCTGGTGTTCACAGAAAGACCCAAACAATGGGCATTTACAGGACAAACTGACAAGAAAATATGAAGCAGCTGGTTAGACAATGCGGATTATTGCCCCCACATGCAATGGCCAGCAAGAAGGAAAGCATTCACGTTACACCTGCACGAAACTGACCGCTTACAGAGCTGAGGAAGAAGGCAGAAAATTTACCTGATAATCTACGAAGGTGTTAAACAGAGCCCAGAATCCCAGATAAGGCAGGGAAAGAGAAAGGAAGCTTGCAAAATGACCCAAACTGGGTTGACGGGGTCAAAAATATGAGCCAAGCAGCATTCGGAGCAGAGCAGAAACAAACAAAGGAAAAAAGCTGCAGCAGCCAAGGCCAGCAGATAAGAAGTTGAGGTAACCAAGGAATCAGATAAGAGGAGTTGTGTGTGATTTTTTTTCAGCACAGTGGGTGGTGAGCTTCAGCAGTGTGTTTCTGGCATGTCAAGAAGATTTAAAAGCGGCTAGAAATACAGTTTCAATAAAAAGGTCTCACAAAAGCTGAACCTGAAGCTCCACCTGCGAGTGCAGGAGCAGAGCAGCGCTGCGCAGGGCAGGCTGAGGGAAAGGGCACAGCACCTGCACAGGGCTCACCGTGCACACGGATGGCAGGAAGAACAAGAAAACAGCTTCCAAAGATTCCTCAGCAGGGAGCAAAATGGTTCATTGCATGAGTAGTGGGATTTGGAAGAGCAGCCAGAGAAACAGACAAACCAAAGCAGGAAGGGGGAGAATTACACAGAGTAAGAGCTGACCATTCCAGAACTGTCAGGTACTGCAGCTGGGCTGAGCACACTGCTGGGGCAGCAGCACACGTCTGGCTCCAGAAAGCATGCAGCTCAGAAACATTCCATTTTCAGAGGGCTTGCAAATCAGTATTTGCTCCTTTCCAAAAGCGTGGTTGCCAGGATTCCGATTATGGCCTCAACAACAGCAACCACTGACTAATCTGAAAGAGGTTCCTTCGATAAGGATTGTGCTAATTCCAGTGCACAGCATACAGTGCTCCCACTAACAGCAGCTCTAACGCTACCCTGTGCTGCTCGCTCCCTGCTCCGGATTCGGCAGGGATTCAGGCTGGCAGCTCTCACAAGGAACATGCTCAAAAAACCAAGTGGTCAAATCTAAATCCAGCCCTTCCCAGTGTGACGTGTGCTGCAGCAGGGTTATCAAATTAAAAACAACAACAACAAAACAACGACAGAAAAATGCACTCAGGGATGGTTCCTTGCAGATTCCAGACAGAAGCTGCTCCCAAAAGCTATGAGCAACAAGCTCTGCCTGCTTCCCTTCAGCTTCTGGGGTCTGAACCTCTGCTTTCACATCTGTTACAACAAGAGGGCAGCTAGCAGGGACCTGACGACCTGCCTTAACAAACGAGCTGCAGGAGCTGCTGGGAAGTTACAGCTTTCTTCCAGCCCCAGACAGGCAACATTTTCCAGAGACAGCAGCTTCACAGCCTCCCAAAAGGTACTGCAGCAATTGCTTTTAACACCGAGCGCTGCTATAAAAACACTAAGAAAGGGACAGATTAAAAACCCACAAAATAAACAGCAAGTTGCGAGAGCTGTTACTTTGCTGCTAAACAAAGATAGCGCGCTTCTAGCACAGAACAAGCTCCCAAAAAACTGCTCTTATACAAGGCTTCCAGAAGCAAACATCCAAAGGACATTTTTCCATTTTCTCTAACCTAAAAGCAGTTCAATCCTACAAAGCAAATAACCCGAGAGCAGCAAAGTTACACTTAGCCCACAAGGATTTTACACCAACAGGAGAAATAATGAAAGGAAAATATTTTTATACGATTAAATCTTGGGGTAATTTTTTTGTTGTTTGTTCGGGGTTTCCTTTGAACACAAAAATCTCCTCTGACTCTCTAGGAAACCATGTCTCCACAAAAACTGCCATGGCTTTATTTTATAAGCTGTTAAGGCTGGAATGGGAAAACCAATAAAATGCCAGTACTTAAAAAGCAGTTCCTCTTTACTCCTGCAAAGCTCTGAAGTAAAGCACCCAGCCTGCCAGGAGCATCACCATCCTTCCTGGGAGCTGCCATTGCGAGCAGAGCAGTAGGAGATGAGAAGCACACACCTCATGTCAGCACTGCTGCTGCACCGCCAGGTCCAACCGCTGTTACCACCAATACTTTGTGCCTGGAAATCTTCACTACACGTCCTTTGTGAATACAGTTCTCTTGGCTAGCAAAACCTCCAGTAATCAGGAAAGAAAACTAACATAACGCTGAGATTAACAGCACTTCTTGTTGATTAAAAACTGAAACAACAACAAAATACGCAAAACACAACGAAAACTCACAACAAATTGAGTCAAACTCCTGGCATGCAGGCTACCAGAAAATCGCACAGCTTTGACCAGGGCCACCAGTAAGCAGCAGGTGACTGAGTTTTGTTTTTGCAATGTAGTGGGGCAGGAAGAGATCCCTGCTATTAAGCACTGCAGCTGGCTGGGTTCACACGCTGCAGTTCAGAAAACGTTTCTCCTTATGTTAACATAAATAACTCCAAAATCAGGTAACTGCTTACATAGTCTGCAAATGTAAAGTACGAGCAGAGCAAAAGGTGAGGAGCTGTTGCATGCATTTCTCTAAAAGCAAAGTGCACGGCTTGCAGGAAGGCAAACACTTTTATCTGAAAACACTGTTTGCAATCATATTCCTCGCTGCTGTTTTGTTGCTGTTTTTAGCTCTACCTTTATAACTTCCATCGCAGTAATTACTTTGAACAACACGCAGCACAATTACACACCTTCAGCTATAATTTAACATTCAGCTGATTTACGAACCGAAGTAAGAGGGAGGTGCAAAACGGCACCGCCTCGGATAAATTTTTAATGAGAATCTTATTAATAAGTACAGATTTGATTTAAAGCAGAACAAACAAAACAGATTCCCCTCTTCTTACTCCTGGCTGTATTTCTCAATGCACGTTAGTCAGCACAATAGCCCTGGGTTCACAGGCTCTCGGTTACCTGCCACATCCAGCCATTCCCTGCCCGGGGCTGAGGGC
The DNA here is from genome assembly GCF_023343835.1 of Lagopus muta. Lineage (NCBI taxonomy): Eukaryota > Metazoa > Chordata > Aves > Galliformes > Phasianidae > Lagopus > Lagopus muta. The sequence continues at coordinate 4,018,687 of NC_064450.1, read as the reverse complement.
AGATCTGGAAGCTGTCCTCTACCTGATGCGCCTTGCTGTCCCCTAAATGCCAACAAGCTGAACTCCTGAGACCCATACATCATGAGTTAAGGCAGACAAAAGATGGAAGCACCAAACACAACAGCTTTACTTTAAAACGAAGCCCAGCTAAGCACACAAGTGGGAAAGCCCGACAGCACGTTCCAATTCTCTGCACTACGACACAAACACGTCGCTCATTTCCTCTGATGCCAGACCCTTTCAAACACATTCACGACAACAAGCACGAAACACGCAGCGCTGTGCGCAGGATGGCACAGCACACAGCTCAGCTCGGAGCTCTGCCCGGCGCACGGCTCGCTGCGGAGACGCCATTTTATCAAACCTGAAACGCAGCCAAGAGCTGAGCACGCCGCGCTGCTGCTGCTCTCTCCCTGAAACGTTATGTAATAAATTGATTTAACAGCAGCAGATGCTGTTTTCTCAGGGTTAGGGTTCCGTTTTTTTGTTGTTGTTGTTTTGTTTTCCTCTCCCCCTTTGGCTCTAAGAAGGGCTGACGGGTAACGAAATACCTGAAGCAAGGAGCCGCCCAACCATCCTAGGAGTCGCTACATTGCGTGCAGAGCTGCTCCTGATCTACGTCCTGCGCTGCAATATGTCGGCTGTGTGCAGCCTGAGCCTCATCCTGTAGCGCTGCCAGGAGTCGCGCCGTGCCGCGCTGCGCTGGGCCTGCCTGCAGGTTGGGCCCGGCCCCAGCCGAACGGTGCTTCTGAGCTTTGATTATCTAATTGCAGCTGACACTAAACCGATCTTCCTTCCTCTTTAAATTCTTGCAACTGTCACAAAACATTTTCACTTCAGGACCCAGCTACAATTAGCGCTCCGGCCGCTTTTCTTCTGGTTTTTTGAAAGTCAGCCAAAAGCGCGGGCGTGCGGTGCCAGCGCTGCCTCCCGCCTTCCTCCTCCTCCTCCATTCCTCCTCCCGCTCTGAACAAGTCCCATATGTGTATTGGCCCGCCGCCAGGCTCTTAATTACTTCCCTGCCTCTATCTCGCAGCGATGCAGGCAGCAAACAGCAGGGCATATTAATCACAGCCCCGGCTTTTTGTACGCTGCCCAGACAATGCAGCTCGGCTGCGGGAGGGGAACGGCAGCAGCCGCCCTGCTTGTCTTTGCCCATATGAACGCAGCACATAAAGGGGAGGGCGCAGCCAACATAACATCACACGTTATATAAGAGCAGCGTGGAGATCTGCACAAAAATCCACACGGCTCATTTACACACAGCGTTCCAGCGCATTTCACCATTATTCCCCCTCCCCGTTTCCCTTCTCTTCCTCCGCTCTGTCCCAAATCCATACTAATTGCACAGCACACTGTAAATCTGCCGCTTCCATTCCTGTCAGGTGTTTGTCAGAAGGCTCTCGGTTCGCGCTGGGTTGCACACAACCGATGGCTCTTTAAGGGTTTGGCTCTGTGCTCTGAATTGCTGCCACTTCACCACCACAGCACAATCGCTGCTGCTATTCCTGGCTGCAGAGCTGCTCCGCTGAAGCACTCCTGAAAATAGCCAGGCTCCCCATGAAGACATTTGCTCCCTGCTTCTGTGCAGCGCTGTCTGAATGCTGGATGGGTTCGACTTCATTTTAAAAACAACTGATGAACACCAATGAAATCTCTGCTTCACCCAGAAAATGCTCTCAAATGGAATGGGAAGAGGAGCCTAAGAGTCAATCTTGCAACCACCTTCACGGTCAGAACTTTGTGGTGAATGGTTATATTCTCTTAACAGCAGCAGCTACACCTGCTAGAAATTTTCCTTAGTTAAAATATATTAAACCTGAGGAGAATGTAAGGCGCGTTTTTGTAGGCCTTGTAATTTTCCTCAAAAATATAGCAAACCTTTTCCTACAATCTCCTTCAAGTGATGGAGGCAGCGCTTATCAATGGTACCAACTCATGGGGCAGGGAGCAGTAAGGCCATGCAGAACCCAAGGACACCCCCGTGTCCCAACTCCCAACACATCCTGTAGCGCCAGGAGTCACTATGGGCACCCAAAGGCAAAAACTGAAGATGTGAGAGGTTATGACCTCCCAACTGAGCTAAGCAACGATTCCCACAGACACCAAATGATGTCTCTTCAACCGACCAGTGAAGCCCATGAACATCAGACTGCAGAACCCCAGCTATTCCATCTCACTTTTTGAGACAGCTTTTGCACTGGCCGGTTTTTCCCAATGTGTACCCCTCATCTTCCTTGCTGAAATCTAAGCCCGTTATTTCTCATCTGATGCACCACAGCCATACAGAACATACCATTTTTGTCCTTGCAGCGGTCAGTTAGGAATTCCTGCATTCTTAACTCCACTGCTTTCTCTAGGCTTAGCCGTCCCAGTTGCCTCACTGCTTGCAATCTTGTTCCCGAGCTCTTCTCACTCCCAGTGCATTCCTCTACTCTTTCTCCAGTGGGTTCACCTCCGACTGCACAGCATCCCAGCCTGGACTCGATGTCCCACTCCTCAAGGCTGAGCACACGTGCCTCCTGGAGCCAGACCTCAGCACGCTGCGTCTTCCCTTCAGTCTGTGATACTCTTCGTCAGGTTCACCTCCTGTGACCAACTCCAGATCTATTTCTGCAGCACATTTCTCACGTAACCGTATTTCTGTACCCAGCTGTTCCTGTGAAAATAAAGAACCTTCCCCTTTTCTTTGCTTCTTATTTGATTGCACAATTTTGTCACCGCTGTTTTGTCTTCCGGTTGTCTCACATTCTTCTCCGGTTTGGCATCATTCAAAAACTTAATGAAGGCTGTTGTTCACAGCCAAATGACTGATGCAAATACCAGAGAGGACACATTTTCTATCTCAAAACTTAATTTTGTCAGTTTAGGGCTGATAGCTACTCTGTGCCTGCACCCTTCTGAGCAGCTATCACCGATCTTACAGTAATTTAATCTTATGCTTCTCACTTATTTACAACAGCACACATCCATCATGCCAAAGCCTTCTGAGGCACTGTCAAAAGCCAGACACAGACTTTATGACATTATTCCCTCCTGTTTTGCAATGCCTGTTGCTCTCCTCTGACATGATTTGCTCTCCATAAACCCATGCTGGCTCTGCTCTTGCTACTCTGTGATGTTCTACATGTATTGAAATAGCTGCTTTGGTTATTTTTTCTAGTTCTGTCCTAGAGGACTGCACCGACATATCTATAATTCCTCCTTTTGTGCTTTTAAAAATTGTTTATTTCATTTTCCTGTTCTGTAGCCCTCAAACACTCAAAGAGCCAGTGAGACAACACTGCTCCAACACATCCTCACTGTATTCTCAGCTATCGATTTCATCTGTTCCATACAATCTGAAGCACTTATGTAAGCATTCTAACTCACTACAGCCTTAGTTTTAAGCCACATATCACCTTACAGATGAGGGAGAAGACACAAAGTATTCTTGAGGCCATCTATTAACAGGTCTCCCTATTGAACATCACACCAGTTCCCTTAGCCTTCCTTGTATTATTTAAGAAAATGCTGTCTTTTTGTCCATTTTTTCCCCCAATACCCACAAACTGCTTTGCTAAGTTTGTTTCTTGCAGTATTTTCTCCTGAGCTGCATGAATTCACCTCTCCATCACTTTCCACACGACGTTACTTTCTCCTTCCCCAGGACCACATTCCCATTCCCTGCTCAGTCTGACCTCAGTAGTTGCTTTCTGCCCTTTGCTTATCCTGCAGCTCGGTCTCTCGACATGCTTTGTCAGGAAACTGCCATCTGCACATTACAGAAACCTGCCAGACTCTTTGTCTCTCGATGTTCTTTCCCAACAGACACTTGGACAGTTTATTTATCTGACTACCACTAAATCACAGCCTTCTACAAGAGAACTACAGATAGGGTACAGACCTACTGATTCCAAAGCAAATGCGTTGGCCTTTTGATTCATGATGTTTTTGCACAGCCGTGTTCTTCGAAAAGGAGGGCAGCAAAACATAAAGGTGTTTCAGTTATTCATCCCTTTTACAGATTTCTATTTCTCCTTCTCCCGGTGAAAAATTCCAATCACTGTCAAATAGATTTGAAACAGCAGATTTATTTTTCATGCTCTGCTGCCCGGTGTCAGAGAACATACACAACACAGAAAAATTCATTCCAAAGATTAGTTTGCTGATGAGTTTTAGCCATCATTTTTCATTCATAAGGCCCATATTTATGCTACACTGAGCCTGCTACTTTTCCATTGGCACTGAAGGCATTGTATGGATTTTAGGGAAATTTACATGGGAGACAAAAACCTTTGCTAGCTGTGACTCAGTCCCCACAGACCTTCCCATCACTGTATTTCAGAAGACATTAACCACTTGGGACTAAATCCCAGACAGCACCTACTGGCTGGATCCCACCTCCATGTCAACTGCGTGTTTTCCTCCTTGCACCATGTTTTTAAGCTTCCTCTGGCCTAAACATACACCTGACACAAGTGAGCTTGGACAACATGGAGTGAAGCACTGCTGAATGCTGAACAACGCCTTGAGGAGCAAAACAGGAAGGAAGCACAGCCACCATCCCTGCAGCCTGCTCAGGTACCTGTGCATCCTTTTACAATGCTAACTAAATGACACTACCAGCAAAAGGATTAATTAAAAAAAAATGGTGGTTTCTGTTTTCTCAACTAACATCAGAACATAAAATTTCACCCCACAAATAGAAAAGCTTTTACATAACTGCAGTGTGATTAACTTGTGAATGAGTTGTACAGGGAACTGTTCTGCAAATTACAACCAACACCTCATTGAGTGATGCAAAACCAAAAGTATCTGTAAATAAGCATCACGTATTTGTTATACACAGTTGTCTTTCACAGAAGTAAGGATGAAGAAAGAAGAAACAGCCAAATCTGGAGCTTACATCCTCTGAGTAAACTTCTTCCTCACATCTCACCTACACCACCCTTTCTGTTTAAACCCATCACCCCCTGTTCTGTCACCACACACCACAGCCAAGACTCCCTCCCCAGCTCTCCTGCAGGCCTTTATCTGATCCTTTACAAAGGATCCAGAAAAACAAAACCAATTTTTGAAAAACGTTTATTTTTATTCCAGTAACTTGCCAACGAGAAGCAAAGACAGTTTTGCCAACAGAGATATTCTGCTAACAAAATCACAGAATACGGGTCCATAAAGTTCAGCTAATCATTTCCATAGAGGCAGTTTTCACATGTGCACTTTTCATTAAAAACCAAACTCTTTGCCAAGCCTCCCGGAAACCAAGCTGAATCTAATTTCAAACTTGAAACGATCCTTTATTCACATGCTCCAAAACTACTGCACACACGCCTTACCTGCAGTGAGCACCACGTACAAAAAGCTGAACTGAGCTCAAACTCATGCTTAGTTTGAAGGTCCCTATTGCTCTGCCTGATCTGATGATACAGCTGTATACCAAAGCTTGTCTGTGTTTCCCAACTACACAGACTGCTTTTATGCAGGATGGTACCTTTCCCTAAAACACCTCTCCAAATTTCATGTGACTGCCTTACATGATCGCTGTTAGAAGGAATTCTGGAGCAACCCGCAGTTAAAGCACAGGATGTCACATCAGGGCAGGATGGAACTGGATCCATCAGACATGGATCTGCACAGCAATGGTTGGTTCTTTTCTCCTGCTTCCTCAAAGTTACATAAAGGCAAAGCTAACACCAACATGCCAACAAGAAGAATTACCCTGCCTCGTGACGGCATCTGGCAGCTCCCAGCTGCCCACAGTACTTACTGGACATGCACACACTGTGCTACAGGAAGGAATACACAAACTGCAGCTAAAGAAATGTTAGAACAGGAAATAAGTCTTCTCACTTCAGAGGAGAAAAAAGAAAAGAAGAAAAAACTTTAATGTGGAATCCAGCATCAGATCCCGCTAGGAAAATACATTAACAGCTCTCAAATTCTCACCTCCCAGAAAACAACAGAGCACAACTCTTCAGCTTTCACAATGCTTCTTGTGGGTTGCATCTCATTTTGACTGCTCTATGAATTACTTGCTTTCATTTCTTTTAAGACTCTGCAAACATATGTTATGGATCAGTTCCACAAATCCTCTGCTTGCCAGCACAAAAGCAGCTCAGAAGTTTCACTGCAGCTCCCAACTCCTGCAGGACACAGCATTTTTCTCTGGAGGAGATGGATGTTGGTCTGATGCTGCTGAACTGCAGGAAAGTGAAAGGCATCTTCAAGAGAACCTGATTACTTCTTTTGATCTTTGCTCTTACCACCATCAAACGCACAGGGGTTGCCTGGAGATTCCTTTACAAACTTCATCACTTGCAAAGAAACAAAGGAGGGTGCATCACTTGTTGTTTTCATTCTCCCATGACAGCTTCCAGAAATTACCTTAACTTCATTAGGTAACATGGCAAAAGGGCCATCCCAGTGATGGCTTGTACCTTAACAAGGGAGATAGCTGCTCACCGCATACAGAGCTAGCTGACCGAGTGGGGAGGGAAGAGATAAAAAGCAGCAGCACCTTTAAGTAGAAATAGCAGAGCGGATATTAGAATACTGCCCGTAAATTACACCAATAGCTTTCCCTGCTGTAATCTTGGAAAGGATTACAGAAGCAGTATGAGGAGAACAGGCTTTGTTGCTTCAGATAAAAGTTCTGGAAGAATTACTACGCTACAGAAAATGCTCTTACTGAACACAGTTTCATAATAGTTAACAATGAATTAAAGACTGTTTCAAAGGATAAGATATCTCAAATATTTTATGCCATTTGAAATGTTTCAGTATCTTCTCCTAGCAGTTTGCTTAGTTAATGTTTCACAGATTACCTTAAAAGGGAAACAAAAAATCAGCACTCTCATCCACTTTACTGATATTTCCAAATGATAAATCTGACAAAGAATATATTAGTGGTCATTAATTTCCACTTCCCTTACATTGGCAGAACATCCTTTTTAATTCACGACGTTGCAGTTAGAGTTCTGATAAGTGTCTTGGATAGGCCAAGGCAGCAGATAACAGAGACTGATGATAAGAGAATAAAGAGATAAAATAGGGCAATTTTCACAGTGAAGAGGCTGGCAGTGCCTCTCTAACAGCTTTCCCTGTATCTCCATAGCTATAAATAGGTCCTGGAAAGAACGTGGTTGCATAATTTCAAGTTAACTCTAAAGGAATACGACGCTGTAAAAATAAAAACTACAGGCATGAATTTATATTCAGCATCTTTTGGATACAAGATGCTAGCTTACAGCAGTCCTGGCTCTCTGATTAATACCAGGTCATCCATCAAAAGAAATCCACTACTGCTCAATGTAAGCATAAAAAAGCCACATACGGAGACTTGCTTGGACTGAATCCAGCGCGTGTCTAACAAGCTCTGCTCAGGCATTCAGGCTCTGAGGGCCCTCAGCAATGGATGTTCCACTGACTGCCTCTCAGAGAAGCAGCAACGCTTGTGAAGCGCCCTCCCTGCTGCAATGCAGGTGATACTCAGGTAGACCAAATCCCCATTCCCAGTGCATCAGACGTCTGTGCTCACCTGCACCTTGCATTATGTTGTTCCTTCCCTTCCTCTGGAAACTTTTACTTCCAAAGCCTTCAGTAAATGAAACATCCCAGGAGACAGACAAAGGAACCCAGTCCTCAGCGACAACAAAACATGCAGGAAAGCTTCCAGCTGACAAACGCACTCAAGAATGCTCACTTTAAAAAATCTTTATTTTCATATTCACAAAAATGTGAGCCAGTTTTAATTGAATTTCATGTAAAACTCGTAGTTAACAGCTGGAGTTTTTCAGAATATCAAATCCTACAATATTTCCAATCCTAACAGCTGAAATGAAAAGGTTTAGGCCTTCCCTGAATACTCCTCACTTCTTTTGTCTTTAAGTTCATCTCAGCATGGAGAAGCAGCCATTAAAGACAGACCAGGTTTGAATAAGACAGTCAAGATGCAAAGAATTTCGTGGCTACAAAGGTCTCTTGGGAATGAGACACTACTCCTGTCCCAGCCTCGCAAAGAAGCCAGGTGCACAGCTGCTGGTGCTATAACTGAGCTGCATCTTTCCCTCCTGTAACTGCTCCCAGTGGATGAACTGATGCTCCACCTGCTGGAAAGAGACATAAACGAGCTCTGAATTCAGCAAGTGTTTTCTAAGAGGAAGATGGAGCCACTTATGTCTCACAACATGAAACCTTGCTGTCAGCAGAGGGAAAAAGACCCAACAAAACAAAAGTGAGCCAAGCATGTAGCTTTTGTGAGAATTCCTTCCCTGCTCCAGGAACTGCTGCAGAACTTCTCAGGTGCCCTGTAAAGCTTTTGGTTTGACTTAACATAGAAAACAACCTGACAGTTCTGCCCTGTGCGCTCATCACAGCCTGCTGACAACAGATCAGTGTTTCCCAGTCATACTTCTACAAAGAATTTGATGTCAGTGAACACATTTAGTGCAATATGAAATATAACAGGATGCAGAAATGCTACTGCATTCCTCCCCTTGTACTACTTGTTACTGCATTCTGAACTGACCCAAAAGTTGACACAGAAGTAGCAGAAACACAAGAAAACAAACAAATTCAACAGTATAAACATCTGCTGACAGGTGCCAGGCTGAGAAACAGCAGAATTAAGTGTTCATTTTATACAGCAAGTTGAAATAGGAGTCAGGAAAAGAAGTCTAAAACCTCACAGTGCAAATGCATCTGGCAAGATCAAAGGCAGAGAGCAAGCACTGCCCTCCTACCAGGCAAGTTCTTTCATGGATTACGTTGTGATTTAGAGTGGACTTTGTTCCGTCAGACGTGGTGTGCTCCTTCAAGATCAAAGAAAGAAATTTGGGATACATCTCTGCTGATGCTCGGAGCGGTACCAGAGCCAGCACTGATCCTCAGCCAGCCTGAGCCACTCGGGTTCCTCACCCTGTCTCCACCGTATCAACAGTTACATCTCCAAAAAACACAACAAACAGGTACATATCAAACTAACACAGAAGATGAGTGTGGCAGTTAGGAAACATCTCCATTTCAAACAGAAGCCATGTATGCCTGCCACCTTCCCTGCTGAATGTGACTTGTACAGAGGATGAGAACGCTGCTGGAAGTTGTAGGAACCGACCACCTTTTGTGTCACTAAAGCCAAATAGTCCAGCATTCAGGAACAGAACCTCTTCCTCACTCTAAAAATTAAATAATTGCAACCACTTTATGTAAATACACAGTCGTTTTGTTTTTGGTTTGTGCTTCCAGGGAGTAGTGGAATCATATTTTCAAGTGCATCCATAAAGCTGCATTTCTGAAAGAGATTATTTCTTTATCTGACCAAAACTTCTAAGGACAATACTGAATCATTTTCACTGCTGGAGTTCAGCATCACAGGCAGCAAAACTTGTGAAACATTCCCTAATGCCCAGAGGGGAAAACTGCAGACAGCTCAGATCAAAATTTTGTGATGTCTGACACCATTAGTGAGTGATAATGAGCAGCTCTCGAGATCATGCAGAAATTACTAAGATTCAATTCTAAAAACAAAACGAAACAAAACAAAACAAAAAAAACACCTCCTTGTGGCTTAGTCCAGATAAGTTTTTCTAAGCCATGGACAACTGCAGCTCAGAGTGCTCCTGCTTTGCCTAACACAGCACACACAGCAGTGATGACAAAGGTGATCCGTACCACCTTCTGACAGAGCTCCTCTCCATCTGGCAGCTACCTGGTCTCCAGCACAGAGGGACAATTGAGCAGAGAGTGCCTCTTGTTTCCTTGTCAGCAGCTGCAGAGAAGAGAAAGGCAGCTGAGAGCCTTCCTGCTCACGGTGCTCCCTTCAATGGCCAAAAGGAGATTGAGGCATCTGCCAGAGCAGAGAACCAAGTGGCAGAAAAGGCCTGGGACACTGAACTACCTTTCCCAAAAAGCTACTCTCTCTACATGAAAATAATATTGAGAGCATAAGCATATAGAGGCACCGAAGTGTCCCAGCACAACACATAAGCAAAGTTCCCAATTTTTATTTACATATGCAAAACTCTTTAAAGATCATTAAAGTTGCCAACGGGATATTCAAAAGCTTGGAAAAGCCCAAATTAACAGTGCTTGTGAGGGTCAGTCACTAGGAATGTTGTCATGTTGTGGAGAACACAGCCAGTACAAGGACCAAAAACAAATCTGGAAAAAGACCCCATAGGTCTGAGCACCCAAAGTAAACCTACAGAACTGGGTATGAGGGCTGAGAACGTTCATTCGTAACTGCGAAAGAAAAAAGAGGATCAGCACACGCTTCACTTCAAATCCTGACCTTCTCAGACACATCACGCACCCTTCAGCTCCCACACCACGGCCGTGCCGACAGCGATGGCAGGTCCCGGCTCTCGGCTCTTACCTGCTTGGGTCTTACTGGGATGATGCTGTCCTCCCGCCCCTGGCTGTGGGGGAGGACTCGCCCCTGCTGGCCCAGTGCCTTGCGCCGGGCTGCTGCTCAGAGTCCCGGTGGGCAGCGGCTGCCCTCTCTTTAAGAGCTGCTTCTGTTCTTGCTGGCGGAAGCGTGGAGGCACCTCGCGGGGCAGGTAGCGGGACGCGGCTGGCTGCTGCCCGTTAGCAGATGCACGCTTGCCATTGCTGCTGTTGGTGATAGTGCTGGTGGAAGTACTGGTACCGGTACCGGCAGGTTGGGGCTGGCTTAAACTGGTCTTAATAGGTTCTGGCACTGTGGAAGAAAATAATAATAATATCATCATTTAACATCGGGGAAAAATAGTTTTTCTATGATTTGGGATGACCTCGTGGCAGCCTTTCAATACCTAAAGGGAGCCTGCAAACAGGAGGGGAATCAACTCTTTGAAAGGGTTGATAACTGCAGGACAAGGGGAAATGGTTTGAAGTTGAGAGAGGGAAGATTGAGGTTGGATGTCAGGGGAAAAGTTCTTTACTGTGAGAGTGGTGAGGTGCTGGAACAGCTGCCCTGAGAGGCTGTGGATGCCCCGTCCGTGGAGGTGTTTGAGGCCAGACTGGATGGGGCCCTGGGCAGCCTGGTCTAGCATTAAATGTGGAGGTTGGTGGCCCTGCATGTGGCAGGGGTTGGAGATTCGTGATCCTTGAGGTTCCTTCCAACCCAAAGCATTCTGTGATTTCTAAGATGTCTAACAGTACTTACCCCAAAAGAGGACATAGGAACCCAACAAACAAGAGGATGATAGAAAAGGCTGCTGCTGCTCTCAAACCACGTAAGGAAAATTGATTATTGAATGAGACCCGGGCTCACAGGGCTCTTTTTTTTAAAGCTGAGAGGGATGGTGATGGTGAAGCAGCAGCATGCTGGGAAATGCAAAGTTTAGAACGTGAATTGAAAAGAAGCATGCACTACAGCAGGGGGAATTCTAGGTAGTAAAAGCCAAGATTGATCTTCAGGATTCATTTTCTTTACTTCTGCTTTACTCGATGTAGATTCAGACAGATGTGCACATACTCTGTGACTATACTGATGCATCAATCTGTTCTATTCAAGAATTATAATGGCAAGTACAAAATATGTCATCATACTTAAAGATGCGGGGTGCATGTTTTCAAAAGGTATGATTAAAAATCTGATCATAATTATTTCCTTTAATTAGAAAGAGTGACTAAGCAGCACAACTCCCATGCTACAACAACTCTATTTCTGGAGGATCCTCCCTCATCCTGTCTCACAGAAGACCATCAGGGTCTGCACCACCCTGAGGAGCAGGAGCATCACCCCTGCGTGCTGCTATGCAGCACAACACCTGCTTCTCTGCAACAACACTTCCCATTTCTAACCTGACACTGACAAATCCAACCACATCTCAGCACTTTATTCGAGCTGCACACATGCACCAATGCAGGTGACTGTGCACAAGGACAAGCAGCCTGCAGCATCACTTCCCCACGTATCACAAGTGACCAAATGCAGGCCACCTCATCTACACTGAGCAACGCTCAGCTTATGTTTGCAAAATGGATTCAGAAGTGTAAAACATGAATGTTATTTCTAACAGTCAGCACTACTTCTCCAAGACAAATTCTTTCCCATCGTTACTTGCAGTGCCAACTCCTCGTGGTGCAACCACAGGCTGAGCAGTGCAGGGGGCAGGTTGAAACGAGGCACTTGTGAGCCAGGTTCACATTGCAGAGAAATAAATGTATGCAGCTGTTTGTAGGTACTTCAGCACAAGATTAACGCAAGCTTTTCTGCAATCTTTTAAGCTTTAAACCACTAAACATGCTACATACTGTCTTAACTTACTCCATTTCCACAGTTTTAACCTCTACTTTACTACCAGGACAACATACAATGTCCAATAAGCACCACTGGAACTAAAACAGCATTTAGTTTTAAAAACCAGGATAAATTCTGGTTATTCTCTACTTGTGCAAGGCACGTTGCCTGTTGCAGTGCTGGAACCTTTTACTCCTTGCTGTAACAAATTTCTGGGTGGGTTAAAGCAGGTGGAGAAGGGCAGAGATGCAACAAGTACTGATGGAGCAGAGCTCCTTTAAAGGGAACGGTAACACATCACCTCTGCAGCACCCACTGCCCTTTGGTTTTACACTTTGAGCTGCGAGGTGGCAAACATTAACCCTCTGAAGTACCTATGGGCACTATGAACTCCATGAAGTATCACTGCCTGCCAGCACAGCCGGCCCTCAGACAACTGTGCCAGGAACCAAAGCTGGCGTGTGGTTCAGGACCCAAATCCCTGCTTCCCCAATGCCCGCTCCTGCTTTGTTTGCCTTGCTTTGATGAATCAAAGGGATAACTGATAGAGAACTGCTTTTTATGTCGTTGAACAAAGCAACATCCCCGTTTCATTTGGGAGATGGAGAACGCAAACAGAGAAATGAGAGCTGGGGGCTATTTGTTTATGTATTCTGAGACATCAGTGTTTACCAACACTGAAATCTCACGTGCTCAGTCCTCCTGAAAGACAAATGTGTGCTCCGAGGATGCTGGGGAGAAAACAGCCCCACGGCAAAGGTGGGAGAGCGGTGCCTGCTCTGTTCTTCTGTCAGCGGAATTAAAACCATTACGTGGCACAACGCCAACAGCAGAGCCCGAATTCGCCTGGCCGTGGATTTTCTTAAGGAATATTAATGAATTGGAAACACATTTGGAAGATGGAGATGGGCTGGTTTTTATGAAGTATTATATTCTTAGTGCGATAGGGATAAATGCCAGCTGGTAACTCCAAATAGGCGCGTATATAAAACACATCTCCAATCCAAGCCACAGAAGATGTGCCAATTTTTGCTTTAATGTGAACTGAAGTTGTTTCACCACAGAGGTGTGGCCAGAGAAACCCAGTTTCAGCCTCACAATGTTTCCCTCTCAATATCTGAATGGAGATGAGAGAACAAAGACAATCCAAGTACCAAGCAAGCGCTACGTTACAGAACGACATCCCTGCCTGTTAATGGCACTGGTTTTTCTAAGCAGCTCAGCAAAGTGCTTTCGCTCCATGCACCAAAATCTCTGTCAGCCTGGTGAGATGGAAGGCAGCCCTGCAAGAACCCCATGCACACAATGGTGGTCGCTGGAAAGGAACTGCTGGATGACCCCAGCAGCAGGAAATAAAGCACCAGCAATGCAGAAAAGGCTCTGTTCCATATTCCAGCTTCACATCAGCCTGTTCACATGATATAATATATGGAGAATATCTGTTACAAAGACAATGCAATGACTGTACTCCTCCAAAAAACTCCATGCGTATTTATAAGCCATCTCTCCAGCAATGTTTAAGCAGCAATTTCCATTCGACATGCATTGAGAAACACCGACTGCTCAAAGCACCCATACAGATTTACTAATTATTAATTGCCACAAGGCGTTTGCTGCTCTGAGAGCTCCCCTACAAACACAGATGCCTCCCTTCCTGCAGGCTGTGCTGAGGGCTGCCCCGTGCCCAACACAGCCCCATGCACACAGTGCTGTGCATGCAGGCATCTCAGCACCCTGCAGGGCCGCCCCTCTGCTGCTCACCTGGCAGCAATGCACTGCAACCACTGGTGTGATGGGCAGCTGCTGGGAAGCTGGGAACTGCAAGGCAGCCCTCAACCCAAGGCTGGGTTGGTCGGAAGGCTAAAAACGTTATTTTGAGGAGATGGCGGAAAGGAGTGAAAGCAAAGTGACTTTTTTTTCCCACCCCCATTAGAAGCACACAGTCAAAGAGCCAAAAGACCGAGCTGCAGAAACAATCTTGCCAAAATACAGTGAAAGGCATCAAATGAAAGCCTCTGAATCGCTTGCTGCCCCCATGTTTGTGATGGCTATCTGCTCATTCTGCAGCCGGAGAGCTGTACATACGCTAAACAATGGGCTTGCTTGTAATAATTATCAGTACTTAATGGTATCTAAACTTCTTAATCCAATTTCACCCAAACAAATCCAATAATTACTCCGCATGCTTTCTGATGATTACAATCTCGGGAATCCCGACCGCATAAAAAATTGTTATGTGCAATTGTAGGTGGATTTTATTAATATAATGAATAGGATCAGTATAACAGATTTCAATTACAACAATAGCTTTTAAGTACGTTTCTATGACATAAGAAAAGAACATGCATAAATGAAAGAAACTGGTTAAGCCACATAATACTGATTTACGGCAGCTTTTTCCTTTCATTCCCCTCATTAACATCTCTCTGCATTTCTGAATCCCGCTCTCCAGCTCCATCAAACTTGCATTTCTAAGGGCTTCCAGGAGCAGACATTCCAGAAGAGAAACGGTTAAGCCAGAAATGCATTCTTGGCTGCTACTGTGACAGGATTTATTTACAGCTTCTATTAAACACAGCAGCTCCATTACAAAGTGCTGCATGTGAGAAGAATTTTTGATTATACAATGCCAATGCCTCACTGCGTTAAACATATCATGCCAGCGTATTATTTTTTTTTTCCTTCAGCAATTCGTTCAGGTCATTGTTTGATGGGTTTATGAATTCATTACAGGAAACAGATGGATCCCATAATTCAGAGCTATTCTCCCAGCCAATCATGTGGGCAATTTTTTTTTTTCCTCATCTCGCTCCCCCCTCCAAATCAACCTTAATGAAGCCACTTCCTCCATGCCCCATTCCCTGCACACAGACGCTGCTGTGAGCTCTGCTGCTTGTTGGAGCAGCACCCAAACAGAGATGCACGGAGCACAGCGTCGAGCAGCAGAGCAGGCAGCCCTGCTCAAGTCAGACAGAAAGGCAGAACTTACCCAACTGGGGGGGAGGCAAACAGAAAGCACTGAATGGTGCTGGGCAGAAACGGGCGTCCGACTGGTGAGAAATCCATTTTTACCTGATTCAAAAGGTCTTTTTTTTGCTGTTTTCAGAAAGAAAAAAAAAAAAAAGTTCCCCCCCCAATCTACTTTCAAAGGATGAATTTTCATTTAGCAAATTACCTCCTTTGTCTACTAAGCACTGGCATTTTTCATCCACAGTGACATCTACTGGCAAAAGCAAAGGTATTTCAGAAAACTTGCAGAAAACCTAATGCTTCTTAACATTTCTACACAAAAGTGGGCGCTTTCATGCTGTGCTCTTCCCCTCCCCCAGCACACAAACTTCTGGAAAAAAAAAAGAAACAAGAAAAGACAAACTGCAGAGCACGGCCCAATGCCAAAAGAAACAGCAGAACCTGCAAAAAGGCCACAAGCAGAAGCTGCAGTCTGACAACCAAGCTCACAACTGGGTAAAAGGAAAAAGGTAGCGCCTTATTAAGGCTCAGAACTTTAAGATCATTTCAGTTTAGTACTACCTCCTGAACACAACACTTATTACATGCTAAGGAGAAATGAATGAAGTCTTCCAGGTGTAATTTCATCCCCCCTCCCATTTTGTCTCCCTGCTGAGTGTTGCACACCTCCTCCCACTTCACAGCATCCCTTCTCCCCTTCCTTCTGGGTTTAGCAGTGCTCCATTCCTCCTTTCTTATTCCTTCATCAGTTTTTTTTTTTTAAACAAGGAATTCTAGAGTCAGGATGGAAATTAACATGGAGAACATCTCTACCAACTGTTAGGGTTTCATCCTCAGTAACTCAGTTGTGCTCAGCATGCTGGTAGCACATTACCAAGGAAGCTCCATAGAGAGAACAGCTGTCCCAGCCCTCGCCCTGCTTTAGGCAGAGGAACACCAGGTTGGGTATCAGGAAACATTTCTTCCCAAGGATGCACTGCCAGGGTGTTCCAGAACCATGCAGATGTGGCACAGCAGGTTGGGGATCTTAAAGGTCTTTTCCAACCTTGGTGATTGCATGACACAGCGGTGCTGAGCCTCCAGAAAGCAGCTGCAGCTCCACCATGTATACTAAGCACAACGGAACACAAATGACTGTGAAGTTACTCAAGTCCCTCTTGCACACAGCATGCTTTACTAGAACAGACAGAGCGTACGATCCTGGAAAAGACAAAGAAATCAAAGGTCTGAACACACTGCTGACGGAGCCCTCCAGCCTTAAGGAACGGCGTTTGGCTCTGCTGAGGTCTCTGCTTTGGATGAATTCAAAAGCTCTGCAGCTCCGATTTTCTGCAGCCTGATCTGTTCATCTGAGTGCATTTCACAGGCTCCATCAAGATAGGAGCATAATTTATTCTAAAGCTATATTCAGACACAGAATCGTTGCGTCAAGTTAGCAGATAACTACCCACCATAAATTGATAGATATTAAATGCTGAAATGTATTTGTTATCTATTCAGTGGATTTCAATTCAGTCAAAAATTAATTCCTAATATAGATGCTGGAAAACCTCCTTTGAAAATATGTCATCCAGAAAGATTTTACAACCATCTGTGGGAAATCAATATTTTATGAGGGAATCATAATAACTTATAGGGCCCACAGTGACAAGCCGGTCGCAAATCACCTTCCCAAGAGTGAACTTCCATATTACTTCTTATAAATTAAAGGTTTTATTTTAATCTTCGTTCCTGGATCTGCTAGAACCATATAAATATTAAAGCAAGCTGGAAAGCATATTCCATTTGGTTGTATTTTGTGAGTTTTGAAGAACTAAACAGTCTTTTCCTAAAGATATATTGGCATTAGCAGTACTGTGGCTTGTTCCACACCTCCGGCACGCAGGGCGACCTGCACAGATCCACTGTGCTCATGTTAAGGATGCACTGTGAGGGCTGAGCAGATGGGACAGGGAAGAAAAGGCACCCATCAGCCTCTGTCCTGCACCCAGCTGCACATCTCAATGGTGTTTGTGCCTCGTGTGGTCAGAATCCAACCCAAGTTTCTTAAGCTTTAAGTGGGAAGACCAACACGACCCAACCTCATCAGCCTCATTCCCTTAGGAAACCAGCCAAAAAATACACGCAGCACAATTCATTGATGAGAGCATTTTTCCCCACAGTTGTACCTAAAATGCCTCCAAAAAGATGAATTTCTGCTGTTTTTGTAGAAATTAAGATTGATAAACTTCGTACCAGTGAAGAGTGGGGCAATCTTTTTGGAAACTAAACTCTAACAATTAAATAAATGATGGCTTCACCCTTCCTTCTGGTGTGTCACCATCAACCCCAACTGCACGTCTCAACTTTGTAATGGCTTCTGACATGGAATTATTATGTGATGCTGTCATAAGCAAATTGGAGAAATGTGAGCTAAATGCAAAATTGGCTGAAATATTCTCTGGGAGAATCAATGGTTTGCTGTCAAAACGAAAGCGTATTTCAGACAAGATTCCATCGGGACTTGATCTGAGCCTACGCTGCTCAACATTTCCATTAACAACGGCATGATGGACTAGAGAATATCCTTATTAAATCTGCAAATGGCACTAAGCTAGGGAGAAACAACATGGGGGTGATGAGATTGCTGTGGGACAGGATCAGAATTCTGATAAACTGCCGAGAAATCAGTGATAAACTGGAGAAGTGCTGTGAAAGAAAGCAGCTGCAATTTGGTAAGGAGAGCCACATTATCAAGCAGGAAGATTTAAATGCAGAACAGCAGGCATCTGACCCGTAGCAGATCTGCAGAAAAATACATTTAGGCAGATCACAGACTAAACTGAAGTTAAAAGGTCAGGCTTGTAGGAAAACAAGCATTGTAACTGCATAAATACCAAGCTACAAGGCTCAAAGTAACCCTTCCACATCTGGGGCACGTTACAGCCCTCACTAAGCAGTGCCAGTACTCGTGGTCAACCATCTCCATTCAAAGGAGAGCTCCAAGATCTGGAAGTGGCACAAAGAAACAGTCTGAAACCTGGAGACACCGACTGCCATGGCACTGCATGAGGGCAGCTGCTCAGTTCAGCAGACTCTGTGCACACACTGCAAAAAATAAATACAGAGAAGAAATAACTTGTTCCATCACATGGTGAATAGGACAAGACTTGTTGGGTTTTAATTGCAGCCACAAATGGTAAGGATTACATTGCTATCAACAAGGACCATGAAGGACTACCTGCAGACTTGCTGCAGGCGCGGTGCAGGAAGCTCCTAATAAAAACATGCATCCTTGCAAACCTCTGCACTCCAATACCAAACTTTGTTTCACTTCCTTACTCAGCACCTACACACTTTGCTTTCATATCAGTATGCAGAGCATGCCAAATATTTCTCTCCAGATACAAAATCTATTTGTTTTATTGCTAGAAATGTGCATTTTTTAAAGCCTTTTTTTCCAACCCCACTCTACACTATTCTGGTTTGGCTGTGCATGCAGCACTCTTAGGAAGAATACTCACACTTTTAAGAGCTCCCAAGATTTTCCTTACTGCTCTCCTCCACGTTAGCACTGATTACAATTTTAATTTTAAATTCACGATTAATTAGCCGTGCCATTAAAAACGGTACAGCTAATTAGGTTGATACACTGTCACCAACAATAGATTGATAATCCAAAGCAAATACAATGCTATTTAGCATCAGATTCTTTCATGGCAAGACAAATCCTCGAGTGTTTATTGTAGGTTCTGAGTGCACACGCATGGTTTACCATGGCCTGGCTGATGAATGGATATTGGATCATATACATCAAGCCTCAAATTTAGAAGTCCAAGCCATGAATCAAAACCAAGTAATGGAACAGTTAAATTATCACAGCTACATTTCTTCAGGATGTGAACTGATAACAGATGGTAACTTTCAAGGCTTAACACTTGGTCTGCTTTCTTTCAAACAATATTTCTCCAATTTGCAGGCGACGTTAAGCAGTATTTATGGATTCACATAACTCCCAATTCCAGTATTCATCATGTCCATCTCTCTACTCTTGGATTTGCTCACGGGAAAGCAAAGACAAATCAGTAAACAGATGCAGGGTGCCAGAAGCTGCTTCCCAGCCTGCTGTTCATCCCAAAGAGCAAGCCCCCAGCACAGACATGCTTCACCCAGCACATCAGCATGCACTGACCTGGAATTCAGACTGCTGCAAACTCAATGCCCACCCAGAGAGCAGCACCATGTACGCTCTTCTCCCCCAACAACACACTGACGTTAGAAAGCCAGCTCGTCTACCTGGCCTCTGTCTGTCCATCTCATCCATCTATGGCACTGCAGCCCCATCCGTAATGGCAGTCATGGGCAGCAATCAGCTCAAAGACGAATGACACAGTGCTAACCCCACTGCCAGCGCTGCTGGGAGAATCCCAGCCTTGTAATAACACATTAAATAGCTCCATACAGAGCTGCATAAGAATTGTGGGCACAAGTGGGAACTCGATCCTTCAATTTTAAGCTGTGTGCATTTAATATTATTAGACAATGTTTTACATATAGTTTTCATATTTAAAGGATTTTTAAAAAGCAAATTTACAAAAGGTGCAAAGTCATCACACCAGTAACATTCTTCCTTAATTCAATCACAGCCACTCCCAGACTGAATGGTAAATATCTTCTGCAGGAGCAATCTGCTCGTGGTTGTATCAATTGTACAAACAGATAACTATGACAATTTACAGTAACTGGCATATTTCTAAGTAATTAACAGCTGGAATAATCTCCAAATTGATCAGTTTTCTGTACACAGGAGCCTAAAATTTCATTTCTATCTACAGTTCCCATGACCAAGCCCTGAGTCCTGCTAAAAGCCAAGCAGAAAGCAGGGCAACGTGGTGGGCTGCTGCAGGTCAATATGTAATCTGTGAACTAAGTAAGCTGAGGCAAAAATCTTCAAATTAAATTAAATTTGGATGCTCGTGCTGTGTCACAAAGGCTGGATATGTTATAATATGTTATATTATCCATACAGACAAGCTTGTATCAAATCTGGTGTGTCTTACACAGCACAGACCACTACACGCATGCACACATTTCTGTTTTGCAAACTAGGAACACAACTTCTCCAATGACTTATACTTTAGAGGCTGGAAGCATGAGGAAGGAGCTGCACTGGCATTTAGCTCCTTTTAGGCATTTCCATGTAGGCAGTTATCAACAGCTGCAGATCAGGTATCTGCAGGATGAGAGCTCAGCATGGTCAGGACATGACGTGTCGTTTTTATTGACACTGGCTGTGCTGCTGGAATCATGGGACTCTGCACACATGTCAGCCTGACTGTGTAAACACAAAGCTTCGGCTCTGCTGTCATGGACATTTATGGTACCAAATAAATATCTTAAGAGCTATACTAAAATAGTAACAAATTCGTGGGCGAGAGCAGGGTTTTAAATAAACCAGTAAAAAGACTCTGTAAGTTTGGCATAACCCTTTAAGTCCGTGTTTTATCACAAGAGAAGGCTTAAGAATAGCTCATGCTCCAGCCCTGGGGACAGCCAGGACCACCCAAACCATCACAGCACTGCACTGACCTCTTCACCAAGGACTGCGTGCAGCCAAGGCAATGAAAGACCAAAGTGACAGCTATATACTTGACCAAATGTCATGGATTTTATTCCTAGAGAAACATCTGAGGTTCCATATCCTACTTTGGATGCAGTCCCCAGTACTGGAAATGGAAGAGGTTTGGGGAATTGCTATTCTTGTGGCTTCCCCAAGTGATCAGATGAAAACAACCAGGACCCAAAAATGATTCCTTAGTCAGATAAGCCCAATTTAAAGCCCTGCTCTAAAGAAAAAAACAAACGCGGCTGAAGTCAGATTTCCAGCATACAGACCCAGACACAAAAAACACACTGGCATGAAGTGTGCATTTCAGTTCTTTTGATAGCTCCCCTTCCCAATCTAAACACGGTTTCAAACACGCAGCTGTGAGCTTCCCAAAGGCAGCCCTGCATGGGAAGCGCTCTGCTCCAAACTGAGGGCTCACCCATCTGACTGCAGCAGCTCAGGACACAGAGCAGACCCTACGCTGATGCTGCTCAAGCTGAACAGGTCTTTTGTGTCTTTCCAGGGCCATCGTGCATTAATCTCATATAAGAGAAACTGGATTTAAATTATTGAAAAACAAAGAAAGTAGTTTTCAGACTTTTTTTTTTTTCCCCCAAAAAAATCTACAGGAAAATGCCCTAAATAAAAGCCAACCAAGTTCTGATTGGGATTCTGCTGTCATTTTACAGCAGCCAAGACGAAGCCAAGAAAAGCTCCGTTCAATTTGTTGAACACAGTGAGACAGAAAACCTCCTTTGTGAGAAGGCTGCAGCGGGGCCAGTAATGACCAGGCATTCCCAAGGAAGCTTTTCAGTCCTTGCAATGCAAGTTGGGCATCTCTAAAGATGTAAGCAGCCAAGTTCACTGAAAGGACTACGAGCAGAAGGAAGCAGGGAGCAGTGCTGCTCCATCTGGCAGTGTTTACCTCCCACAGCAGCGGTGTCACTGCACCAAGTGCTGCGTTGGTTGGGACAGATGACAGCTCGGGTGATGGGGCTGTCACCATAGCAACTTCCAGCAAGAACTCACAATGCACCCAAACGAACTTGGAGCTAAATTAACTTATTGCATGTCACCAGTGAGAAATGACTGTTCAGAGGTAATTTTCTGTACTAATATGTAATAGAGTTAACTCTCTAAATTGAATTAAATTAATTAAATGCCACTCCCAGTAAATCAGATTCTATTACATGAATGTTAAAAGAAATTAAAGATGTTTTAATAAAGATTACTAATAATAATTTTATATTATTACTTCAATTCAAAATTTTCGCTCAGTTTATTTTAGGCACATGTCTTCCTCTCACCAGGAAGGAACACCTAATTACTCCACATTCACTGCACATATTTATATCAGGTAGAACAGATGTAGCCAAAGGAAACCACAGCAGCATTGTAAGGGCTGCTCATCAGTGAAATACTGCTTGGTTTAACATGTGAAAGCCCAACATTTTCTTTCACCACACACGCTTTGGTGATGTCAGTAACTTTGGACCATTTCCCAAGCCTTCTAAGTTCGTGCCCAGCTTCCACTGCAGAGGAAGAGGAAAATCCCAGAGCTGCCTAAGCAGACTGCAAAAATAACAACTTCATAATGGCTTTACAGAGACCTAACATAGTAACTTTGGGTTTTAATATAGCATTCCTTGCACATCAGAGCAAGACAGCCAGCTGGGAGATGCACCTAAGCCGCCTACGTTGTCCAGTGCCAATAGGGGCAGGCTGCCACTGCCAGCTAACAGCACTGCATCACCCTGACTTCACAGCTCCTATTAAACTCACCCAACACTTCAGGCCCAAGTGGGCCCCACCTCACCCCCATCATCCCCTGCAGTTATCATCCACCTCTGACATGAGGCGGTGACAGCAGGGAGAGCACACAGCCACTGCAGTGACAGCAGCACCAGCTGTGGGTGACCCAAAGAAGGAACACTGTGCCAAAAACACTGCGTATTTTGAAACACGTCCTGAATCACAAAAAACAGGCCTACATCAAATGTGCAAAGCACAGGTGCAGTAATGCAGTGAGGATGTAATGGACTGGAATGTCGTAACCTTCAGCTGCCTAGATCCCAACTAGCAGTGAAATGAGATTGTGGTTTGAAGTTTTCGCTGCTGTTATGTATCTGATTGATTATCCAGAAATTCTACGGTAGAATTAAATATTTTTCAAGTCCTCGTAGCCATAATGAGTTATCAAATAATAACGTCTCACCACTCAAAAGCATATTTCAGTATTCAAGAAACAATCTGAAGAAATACTACATTATTTCCTTCCTGTCTCATCCAGAAGACTTCCTCCTGTAGAGGAAAGAGCCCCTGGTGGGTGCCAGCCAGGAAGGAGTGGGGTCTGCCCCACACCTACACAGAAAAGAACTGGAGTGGAGGGGATGTGGGGGGTTGAGGGTCAGCCTCACCTCCTGCACCACCAGGAGGTTTTCTCATCTTCTGCCAATCAGATGCGAACAACTGCAATGGAAACTGGTAAGGAATTAAAGCAAACGTTGTATCTAAACGTCTGCTTCAGAGGACTCCCAGCAGAGAGAAAATGGTTAGTGAATGAAAAGGAGAAAGGGGGAAAGGAGAGTTAGAAGAAGAAACGCTGCACGATCAATTCAGGGGGTTTGAGGCACTGGAGAAGAGACCACCTGAAACTGGGAAGCTCCTTAAAGCAAGCTGCGTTCAGAGAGAGATAAATGAGCTAACATAACCAAATTAGAAGAATCAGCAGCAGCACTGCTAGGAACACATTGCAGAGCTGTACACTGGACTCAGCCTGAAAGACACAAAAAAGCCTCAGACTGTACTTACAAACAGCAGTAGTAAAATTACACAGGTTAACTCAAAACATTACTTAATAATCATTACATTACTGGAAGGATTTCTACAGGAGAGAAACAAAAACTATGGTTTGGAAAACGGTTTGAAAGCAGCAGCATGAAGTCAGACAGATGGAGCTGCTAAGTAAAGAAGATCAACAAAGTGCTGCTGCAGAGGAGGGCAGCTCTCCACATATCAGACAAGAACGGGCTTAAATTACAGGAAGGACTGTTCAGGCTGAGTAGGAGACTGCTCTCCAACAACAAACAAAATGCCTTTCAAGACTATCTGTTGGATCCGTCTGACAGCTTGGAGATGGACACGACAATCTCCTCTCGTTAGCCAAAAGGGCTACATGCAATGCCCTGAGCCCAGAGCTTCAGTGTGGCATTCAGAGCTTTTAAAGGAGTTGAGGTCTTGTTGATTCTGGAGCTCAGTAACTTGTCAGCTTCACATCACACATCCTGGAGAGGCCAAAGGTCTGGCTCCATGAAGACTGCTGGAAAAAGAGACAGCAAAGCAGCCAAATCCAAAGCGATGCCAGAAGTGCTAAGGGCATCCTGATACAGGAGGGGAATCTTCAGGAAGCTCTGTGTGACAGAGGAGAATGACTACTGCCAACAAGGGAAGAGGCAATCAAGAGGCTGAGCTGCACCTTGGGTACAGATGTTCCTCCTGGGCAAACAGTGATGGATGCTGACATGCCCCGTGCAGCTGAGAAGTGCCAGAAGTATTCTGTGTAGCTGTTAAACGCACGTCCCACAACTGTGCTTAGCATGAGCCACTGCAGCCAGACCACAAAAGCTGGGACAGGATGCTTACAAGGAACATTACCTCCTGTCCTAGTGATTCTGGCCCTGCAATCAGCCCTGTGAGTAACCATCCTTAGGAAGCAAACACACTGCACTGCCTGAACCAGGTCAGGGAGAACCAGAAGGGTCGGGCAGCTGCATGCTGTGACCACAGCCAGCAGCTAAGAGAGCGAGCTAGTTAACTCGCACTGCAAGTATGCCTGCAGAATTTGCTGTCATTAAGTACAGGCTACCATCTTTAACAACTCAGGAAAAGCATTAACATAATCTTACAAAGGAAGTCAGGAGGCTGACCAGATTCTCAAAGCAGAGGAATGCCAACAGCAGGTCCCAACACAAGGTCCCTCAAGCAAAGGCTCCACACTGTGTCAGGACATCAGAACGCTTTTTCATTTCCTTTGTTTCCCCAAAATAACACTCCAGAATCTGTAGAGTCACTACCTGAGGAATGTGCAGAGTGTCACAGAACAAAGCTGCCTGCACCCTTTCCAAGGAACGGGTCAAGCAATGCTACAAAGCTGGCATGCAGCACCTCAAACCCACCCAGCATCCCACGCTCCAAACCAAGCCTATGTTTGTCCCTTGCCCAATGAACCTCTCCTTCAAGTTTATAGTTTGCAGCTCTTATAGACATCATATTTACATGGGATACAAGCCTCCTGCAGGCAGTAACACAATAACCTACCAATGGAGAGCATTCATCACAAGGCAGGTAAAAGAAAGCTGAGAGCTTCTAACGGAGATGGCATCACAGCAGCAGTGTTTCCCATACAAGGATGACCTCATAAGGCAGTCCTTAAGTTAGACAAAAATGTACATGTAAGGCTAACGACAACCAACTAGCTCAGAACATAAAGGAGAATCAAACTGATGGAATCAGTTAGCTGTGCATAATGCCATGTGCAACAAAAGCAACCTGCTGCGTGGGTTAAACTCCAAGCTGAGGGTCCCAGTCCATCCTTCTCAGCAAATACAGAACACTGGGATGGCAAGCTAGCAAAGAAAGCCTTCTCTGCTCTATAGCACGAGAACACCTATCTTAGGTGGGCAGGAAATAACAGACAACATTCTATTTTTCACTGGTAAGTAGTTATTAAATAAGCAGACTGAAGAACAGAACACACGCTACTGTCCAAACTGCTGTGACACCAGAAGAGGCAGCAGTTTGACCGTTTCAGTCTACACGTTTAAACACACTGCATTAGGCAATGCCTGTTACTGAGAAAGAGGCCTATTGCTGAGTATGAAAGCACACACTGTGGGCAGATAAATAACCATAAAACAGCATGCAGTTTGATCTTAACAGCCACTATTATCATTGTGTAGCTGTGCTAAAATTTATATTCTATAATATACAGTTGTCAACAACTGTATTGGCAGTTGTTGTGTTTCCAGAATGCAACTCGGGGATTTTTATCCAAGAGGCATCAGCACCAAGGGGCACACAGAGAATTAGGGCTAGAAAAGCCAAACTGGTGTTATCTCATCTGTTCTTATTCTCTTCACAGAGTGCTCCTGTAGAGATAATGTCAGGATGTATTTATTAGACAATGGACAATGTAAAGAGACACCTGATGGAAGCATGCAGTCTGACTGCCTTCAAACAGGACAACATTTAAAGCATTTGACAAATACTTCTCATTGTTTCTCGTACAGGAAAGCTCACGTTTTCACCCTGTTTTAAAAATAAATACACTTGGAACTGTTACCATCCTAAATCTGGTAAGTTCAGATCACTTCCCAATTGAGGAGACTGAACAAAGCAAGCTACGAGGAAGAGCAGAGCAATATTCTCTGTGCACTTATAAGTACACATCTAAATTTCCATGATGGGCAGCTACTGCAAGCTGTCACTAAGGGCTTCATGAAAGGAATGAAGAGGAACTCAAAAACTTTAACGAGGCACAGAGGGAACAGAATTGGAGGTGCCTGCATGAGCTGTAAGGAAAAACAGCACCTCTGTGCAAAGAAGTTGAAGCATTTTTCTACTTCTTTAAGGATCAGCTGCCCTGTAAACCCTGCTCAGGACAGGAGCACATCAAGAATATTGCTTCTGTTCCATTCTCAAATAATCCTGGAGTGAAATGTTTGCATGTGCTGTTGTTTTGTTGTTGTTGTTGTTTTAAGACAAATATTTTTATCAACAACAAAAAAACCATCTACTTGTTTTGATGCCTAATTATCTGAAAACGTTCATCTGAAGGCTGAGGTGTCCACAGCTTCACAAGAGCTACGGAAGACTTCAATCTTCAAAACCAGCAGCCCCCACTTGCAGGGCTCAGGATGCCCAGCTCTCTTCTGCCAAAATCCACCAATGCTTACACACAACTGGCCTCTCAATGGACGTCTGTGATTAGAAAACCAACAGGACCCAAACAAAAGAACACAGGAGTTGTAGGAAAAGTTATCCATACACTTACTTGCCACCCTAATTTTTTCTCCTTCACTTCAATATGAGAGGGTTGAACTGAAGATACTCACAACGTTGCCTACACTTGTGAGAAGAAAAGGCGTATTAAGCAGCACTGAGCTGCTGTCACTAGAAACTGCAGTTGGGTTGTCACAGCCATCCCACATTTGACAGCGTGCAGGAAACCAAAGTTTCTCTACCAGTTAACTCCAAGCAGCCTGGGCTCATCTGTCATCTTCCACATGCAAATTTCTCCTCTAGATGTGCTGTCCCACCTTTAGGCCACCTTCTCTTTCTGACCAATGTTACGGACGGAATCTATGAATTATCTTCACATTCTATTCTTTTAGGTTATAAAACTGTAATTACTTCTCCTGTTAGAGAAGTGACGTATCAGCCAGCTATGAATGAAACACATGCAACTTGTTTAAAGACTCTTGTAATAGCAAAACAACACGAAGATAAGGTTTGTCAGAAAGAAAACATTTGTGTTACAAAGCCTTCACACATGGCAGTGGGTTATCACTAGGTTATCACATGACTACATATTATGACCTAATTGAAGAACTTATCACAGCATTTGCCTTCCTCCTGCAATGATGACTTGTGGCACATTTTGTCACCACACCGTTGAACTGCTCCGTGCAAACACAGCACTGACCTAATAGCAGGGGGGCTGGAACTAGGTGATATTAAAGGTCTCTACCAACCCAAACCACTCTAGGATGTTATGGTTTCTCCTACTTTGGGCCCTGGAGAAGGCCACAGAATTCTAAGTTTATGTCTGCAATCAGAAACCAAGAGAGCCTACTCCAGTTTGGAGGTCACAGTGAGACACATGAACTGGATTAACGGTAACCCATCAGTAGTAAAGAGATACCAGAACCCAAATACCAGCCAGTGTCTCTTACTTCCTCCAATTGAAACGTAAGAATCTTCTCCATTCTACATCTGCAGAACCACAAGGGCTGGAAGGGACCTCTGGAGATCATCATATCCAACCCCTGTGCCAGCAGGGCACAGAAGAAAGCATCCAGGTGGCTTTTGATTGTCCCCAGACAAGGAGAGTCCCAAAACATCTACAAGCAGCCTGTTCCAGTGCTCTGTAATCCCCACAGCAAGGAAGTTCTTCCTCATGCCCCAGTGGAACTCACTGTGCTCTTATTTATGCCCTCTGCCCTTTGTCCTGTTGTTGGGCACAACTAAAAAGAGCCTGGCAGCATCTCTAAAGTGATAGTTGAACAGTTCACATTTGTAACCTCTCAGTCTGCAGATATGCAACCTTCCAGCCTCTGCAAGCTGTACATTAACATCATGATGTTATGATAAGGATTCCTAAGAGACATGGCACAGACAGCCTGGGGGAGCAGAAAGCTCCAGAAGCAGACAACAAGCAGAGGGGAATGATGCTGCCCCACCACTCCATCACAGGGCAGTGCTGACAGGCTGCTGGGTCCCACATTCACTGCAGCTGTTCCAGCCATTGTAACCTTGCCTCATCCCGCAAAGGGACAGATTGGCCCCCTATGCTTTACAGTGAAGGAAAAAATGTTCTACAGACTACCTCAATGAAAGAGTTAGGAAAGAATGTTCTATGGCCAACTAAAAATGGTAGTTAACTCTTTTCACCTGTGCACTTGGAGATTCGACACTTACCTTCACTGCAGATGATGCTGGAGAATGGGGTACCTACATTGCAAGGGTAGATGCTTCAGTAACAGTATTATTACTTCAGCTACTTTCTATTTAGCACCTGAGCTTCAATTTAGACAAAGCACGTAGAATTCAGCTGGGATGGGAGCAAAGCAACCAGAGCCAGGGACTTGGGCACCTCTGTGCTCCCTGTATCTGCAGTGAGACAGCTGGACAAACAGCAGCAGCAAAATGCCTTCACCTCACAGCATTTGTCACAAGCACAGCTCTCCACAAAAAGTCTCCTGTAGTTATGAAGTAACAGCCGCTTCCTGCAGCGGGAACTCCGTACTGTACAGCACCAAGCTCTTCTTGGTAGTTACAGCTAAATGCTTTCATTACAAAAGCCTTTATGTATATGTAAAGTTTCTTCATCAAGCGCACAGAAAGCGGCGAGAGTTTACACATCTGAAATGAACACTAATGGGCTGTGCTCAATGGTGCTGCTCTCAAAAATTACCATAAGGCAGTAACATGGGAGCACAGCGTGCGATGGGAACGTGTTCATTTCCCACCTCATCTCATTCTGCAGCACTTCTCTCCGGCTTAACAGGAAGACTAATTTGTTTTCAAGTAATTGAGAAACAGCTCCTTATCAGTTCTTCAGATGTCTTTTTTCCTTTCACACATAGCCCAGAACTGTTGCCAACAGCGTACTCATAAGAGATTCAGCCTAGAAGAAAAATGCCAAACAATGCTGCAGAAAAAAATTAGAAACTGAAGAAGCTGCTAAGTAGACAAGACTTAAAAGAGCTGGTTCTTCATTTAAACAACAAAAATAATTTGTTTAAATAGACACGAGAGCAACACGAGGAAGCACTTCCTACCCCTGCACCAGTGACTTGAGAGGCAGCCACATGCCTTCCCTCTATTGGTGGAAGCACATGTTTATTTTGGAAGGGTTTGTGCTGCACACACAAATGCAAACACCCAGCCTGCTCTGAGCTGACAGCACACCATGCTCACACCCACAGGAAACCTCTTTCCTCCTTCCTGAGGCCTCACCAGAGACCAAACATGAAACAGCTTCCAACGAGCCACAACCACACACACAGAGCTAACAATTAATTGCTAGATGGAACAGCATCCTCTTTTTTTTTTTGACTGCTCCAAGAAAAAGTGAGAAATGCAATATTTATAAAAATTTTAGAAGCCTCTTTCTCACAGCATCAGTTTCCAGCACACAATAAGCCAACCAGAAAAGAAACCCTTCTCCACTACTCCAGTCCTGCAGTTTCTCCCATTCCAGTTACTTCCAAGAACTGCCTCCTCCTTCACAAATACAGCCAGGAGTTAATAAGAAACAGCATAAACATGTTGTCCCAACCAGCTGAAAAACAGAAACTGAAAACTGTCTCCCTATGCCATCTTTGTATGATTTTCTTCAGCCTTCTCCAACAGAACCCAAGTGGTGGGAATACCTCCCACTGCCACAGCCACCCACAGCTGCACAACAGAGCCATGCCTGCACCAACAAAAGGAATTTGTGCTCCCCTGCCAAGCTGGCACCTTCTGACACAGCTTCCCCTGCACACCCAGGCTGGTCTCAGTCATTGGAAAGATCACAGCAGAGAAAGTAACATCTATGCTGCAAGCAGCTCTGCTACGTCACACCTTACCTGCCCCAAATCCAGATGCAGTCATGCTTTGCAGAAGGTTCAGCCCCCATTTGGCTTTAATCTTTGATTTAAAACACCCTGTATATGCAGTATATGCTGGTGCAGGCAGCTCACCCAGCTACAGTGTCATTCTGCCTTTACAATGAATTTAATTGCTTTCTCCCAGATATGAAATAAAATAATTCGGTGTTAATCCCTGTGTCGCCTTTAGTTCTAGTGGCTGTTGTCATTCAACCTTGGAAACAAAATAAAGTATGGGCACCAAAGAGACAAAGATAAGGGACAAGTACTGAACTCACAGAAACGCAGTCCCTATATTTAAAAGAAATTAACTCAGGTGCTCGTGAACAAAACCTGGATCCATATCACCACCCTCATAAAACCTTACGTCACACCTGATGGTATCAAACATACATACAAAGTTATCACAGCAAAGACAAAAACCACGCTATGCCACACAGAAAAGGAGATGGCACTGTGGCTCCGTGCTATCAGGAATCAAGGCCCATTAGTTATGTAAAAACGAACATAATTAGTTACTCTGACAAGAAAAACATCTGCTGCTGAGATATGATATTAAAGTCATTGTAGCACTGAATCCTTTTCACACAGAAATGAGTTGACAAAAAATATTACATATTTTGGAAACTAAACTAATTCTTAGATAGAAATCGTACCTTAATTCCAAATTTCTCACATGCCTAAGATTCTGAGAGCAAAGGTCACAGCTATTGCTACCTTCCTTACTGCTATGAACCACAGGGCAGATGCAACACAATTCAGATTGAAGCTTTCTGATTTCACATGTTTCTCATGGGAAAAAAATTGGGGGGAGAAAAGTGTACTGATCAATTTATCCTAGTTTCCCCACTGTGTACTTAGAAGATTGTTTTTCAGAATTCAATATTACTGAAGAGAGAATTAATTTCTGCTATATAAATACATAAAAAGCGTTTGAAACATAAGTTGTTTTGTCAATCCCATATGCTAGACTTGGCTCTTTTCTAATTCCCAGCCTTTGGAATTTGAGAAGCTGTACTTGCCAGTCTGCCACCTAATTACACAGCAATAAACGTGCATTAACCAGTTCAACACCAAGCTGCAGCCCTGACTGCTGTGTGGTGACAAACAACCCAAGGCACAGAGCAGGTGGCAAAAGGCAGCAGCTGCAAAGAAAGTCATCACACCTGTCTCACCTCTTCACCCTCGGTGAGGCTGCAGCTTCACCACCATTTCCTCCATCCAGGCTTCTCATGAGCTCAAGGAACTGAATTTACTCACTACTCTGAGTTGATTTGGGGGTGTAGGAAGTGGAGATGCACATTTTTTGGTGGCAATTAGTTGTCTTTGAAATAATAACGGCTAGAAACTAAATTGAAAACCACATCTGTCCTGACATGAGGGGTAAATGATAACATACAGTGTGTTATCAGTTATACAGTTATCTCATCTATGCATTCCTACCAAAAAGGAGCCACGTGACACCCAACGTAGAAACTTACTCTGAGAATCCAGCGTGAACAGTCGGCTCCTGCAGCAAGGATTTAGGAACACGAGATATTCCCTCCTCATTAGAAAGGAACATGAAGAACAGGACACACACACACACACACACACACACACACACACACACACTTTTAAACAAACTTAAAACACCACGTGTTTCACCAAATGAATAAACATAAATTTACCTTTGGTTTTTTGTTCAGCAGCCTGAAAGAAGAACAGAACAACAGAAAAAAGAAATCAACTATTTGTCAATATTCAAAGGGATACCTAATAATTGCAGAGCTGCAGCCCTGACCTTTTGCAGACAACGCTTACATAAAGCGGGCGTTAGGTCTAATTAATGATAGGAACATTTTAATTCAACTCCATGCACAGGGAACATAAGAATGGCTATCTTTGTCTGACAACAGCCCAAAGCTGCTGCTTAACCACAGTAAGAAGCTGTGGTTCCAGCCCCCACCCAGCCTTCCACCACCCAGGACTCAGAGATGCCCTGAACCAAGCAGGTCTACAAAACACTCAAAAAGTTCAGTTCCATGAATTTGCCCTGTTTCAGTTCTACACACTTTTCTTTTTATTTGAGGTAGCTTTTGTAACTACCAAGCAAGAGAGCAGTTCCTACCTACACCCTCAAGCCCACATACGATTAAAACTAACTTCATACACAGACAGCAATAGTAATAATAAAAAGGTAAGAGAATGCAAACCACAGAAAAGATGAAGTGGCCTTGGAATCCACAGCCACTCCAGCATCAATTTAGGGTAAGGCAGCTAACTGTGCACTGATGCTGACAAGGAGCATGCACACCACGCAGCACTGGAAGCAGTCACCACCACCCATGGATGGCCAGCAGCTCAGGGCTTGCTAATGAACTGTCACAACTGCTTCACTGAGACCACAGCCTCTGATGGGGCTGCTGACTTGTGTCAGAATTAAAGTGAAGGTTACAGAGCTACATCTGTATGATGCAAATAAATGAATACAAAAAGCAAACCTTTTTCTGAGCACCTTCCTTCTTTTTCTTTTCTTCCTGCTTTTTCTTTTTCTTTTCTTCCATCAAATGTTCCTCTTCTTGTGTTTCTTCCTCTTTCTCCCTGAGGGAATAAAGGGCGGAGAGAGCTTTTCAGTAAGATCAATTTTACCTGGGAAGGCAAATAATCCTTACTAATGTTGTTAGCTTTCTAATTCGCATGTCTAAAAGGGCTGCTTCTAATGCTGGAAAGAAAACACTACAAAAAAAAGCAGTTCAAACAAAAATGAGCAACAACTAAAACAGTAGGGGAGGGAAACTCTGAAATAACAGATTTGGAACCCCTCTCCTTCATTACTACTTAATACTACAACGCTGCATGGAAAGAAGACTTAAAGCAAGGAAATAAAAGAACCAAACCAACTAATTGACACTGACTTCCTAATGCTGATTCACAATGTACCTTAAAGATTATGCACGAGTACATTACTTCTGAAGTATTTTGTTTCATTTTGTTTTTTGTTTTTTTTAAATCAAATGCTTGTTTTCCTCAGATGCATCAATTTTGCTCTCCAGAGAAAAATAAAGAATCATAAAATAAAGTCTGGATTAATTCAAACTATCCTATTTTCTGTTTATCCTATAGATTCTAGCTGAAGGATTTGCATAGCTGTACACCACTTTTCCACAGGCACCTTGGTTAAAGATGCCAACTTCAGCCAAGCAGGAATTCATTCCAAACCAAGAACCTGAACCTCCACCACCTGAACCTCCCCCTCTGCGCCCTCTTTGTCCATCACTGCACTGAACAGCCCTAACAAGGAATCCCCCGCAATGCCCTGCCAAGCAAATACCAACAAGCAGTAAATGAATTATTTGCACTAACTGTTTTATCTCCCTTGTCAGCTCTTCAGAGCCCGCTCATTTATCAGCCTTACAGATCTGAAAAGACTCTGTTTCTGATCGGCTGAAACTATTGCTGCTGTTATTGGATTAGAGCTTCTGAGGCATGATTTGATTTTCAGCTTTTCCAGTTGCCTGACAATACAGGCTGTGGCCATTACATGTAGTGCTTGCAGAGCTGCACAGCGCTCCCAACATCCAAAAGCAGCTTTCCCATCTGCATCACCCCAACACCAAACATCCCAGCACCAGTTCCCAGCTCTGAGCACTCAGTGCCCTTCACACACAGCAGGGCACTCCAAGCACTCCCAGGAAGGACAGGTATGGCCGTAGCACAGCAGTGAGGTCAGCACAGCTGGAGGCAGGACCTGAAGCACCTCAAACCACATCTCACGTCACCACAAACTCAGTGCCCATATTTACAGCAGCTCCCAAGGGCCACGTTCCAAACACTGCACTGTCCATGCTTCAGAACACTTGCAAGAGCTGCAGCTAGGAATCAGCACGGCGCATTCAGCATCGCGTCTGAGATGGGTACTTGAAATGGCAGCTTTAAACAGACTCTCATAGGACTTTGCAAAAAATGACGACTTACACTGCCAAAAGAAACACAGTTGAAACAGTAATAGCTGTGACTTTCTTCCTGTTGGTTCAGTAGAACAGAAGTCCCCCGGATTTCAGTGACTACAAAGCAGCTGCATCCACTCCCTGCACTTCCAGCGCTCCCTAACGAAGTCCTACCACACTCTACAAAGCTCACACCTCCAAGTGATCAATGCCAGGCTTCCACCAAGGGAAGTTCCAGCCCTTCTCCTGTGTTAAAGCAGGTGACTGAAGCAAGCCAAGCGGGAAACAGTTTGGTCTCCTGGTAGTACTTAAGCAAACCAGCGATGTGATAGCAATTCCAGAAAACCACAATTACAATTAAATCCCTTCTAATAATCAGTGCAGTGTTTGAAAAGGCAGGAAAAAATAATCAAAAAAACAACCTTAATTTCGAGTTCCCTTCCAACTATGACATTACATGCTTCCCACCTTTACTGTTAGGTCTTTTTCCCCCACTAAGTTCCTTGAGTCAGGCTGCACTCGGTGGCACCTCTCTGCTCCCACCCTGCTGCTCTGAGCCTCCCAAGCACCACAATGTGCCATTCCCTCCCCTCCACCCCTAATACACCATATCAGAGGATTTTCTAAATCAAAGGACAGCAAACATGTTGCTTCATTAAAAATACAGTGTATTTTATTACCGTATTATCATATCAATTACAACATAAGAGGTAGAAGTGCCACTCCTAGCAGAAACCTGTTTTTTTATTTCATTTCTGAGTTTAAAATAGCCTCAAATTAACTCAGAAAACGATACCATAATTTTTAATGGAGTTCAATTTTCAGAACTGATTTACATAATGACACTTCTGAATACATATGCTTTAAATATGCTTAAAATAGAAATAAAGCTCCAAGTGGCCTCTGGGATGGCAACGCTCGCTGTCACTTCTAGGCAGAAATTAGTCATCCCCGAGCAAAACAACAGGAAAATAATAAAAACATTGCTATATAAAGTTTGATTACATTGTCAAAAGCCATGTGTTGTAGTTTTACTTCCCGAGTGACGATTCAATCTTTATTACAGGAAGTATGCTAAAGAAAAGAGAATACAGAGCTCATGATTTAAAGCAGAAGCGTCTTAGGGTGTATTTGCACGAGCTTGCCTTTTTCATAGAAACAGATCCAAAATATCAAAGCCAAGGAAGATTTTTTATGAGCAAAACTCAGTTTTACTTTGGTGCTGTTTTTAAAGAATGCAATTATCTCATTAAATCTGAGCCTACATCCAGGCTTTCAGCAAAGCATTCAAGCTGAGGAGGCTGTCCTGCAGTAGGAAGGTGAGCTGACAGGTCAGTGTCAGCACAGCCTGGAAGAACTACGGTTACTTTCTGTCAGTCTGTGCCCATTACAGAAAGTCTTCTTTTTCCCTTAAAAAAAAAAGAAAAAAAAAAGGAAACCAATCTAGGTTGATTTTTTCAAGCCCAATGAAAACAATTTTCTAGTTGGCATCAGGCACCGGATTGCTTTCACATCTGAAAGTACAGCTGGCATTCTGCATTGCTCCAACCTGACATCCTAACGGGATTCTGCAAGAAGCCTTTTGGGAATACAGCATTCTGATGCAAACTTCAAGGGCTGATCCATGTCATTGCATGTAAGCTTATACCCATCCTATGCCTCATCCAGAAGCACTGCAATGGCCAGCCGTGGGACAGAGGTACATCCCTGTCTGTCCCTCCATGTGCCACAGCTCCAGTCTGAGGGGTTTGGGCAGCACAGACACAAAACACAAAATAACCATTCAGAAGGTTCTCTAAGATCTGGTTCCAAATGGCAGCGACGAAATAGGGAAAGAATACATAAAATAAGCAGCAGCCAGTACTGGAAAGGCAGGCTGCAACAATTCAGGACAACTGGGAAACGCTGCTGCAGAAGAAAAGAGCCAGGTGCTGTTTCTTGGAAATGATAAATCCAAAAGAGAATGCAGACACCCCAGGCCAGAGGAGGAATGCTGCCAGAGCCCCACGCCACCAGCAGCCCCTGGTTTCAGAGGGATGAACCAGGGCTCCTATCAGCCCCTTGCTCACGCTGCTTCCTCCCTCCTCCTTGCTCTGCCCAGCCCTCTGTGACCTGTCTGCAGCTGATCCCAGCAGAAGGCAAAGAGCTGGCAAGAGCTTAACCAGCAGCAGGCCTTCTCCTTGGTACCAAGGCTCAGTCATTAAGTGGGAAGTCAGACCGGTCCCAATGACCAGCTCTCCAAACACCTCAAAGAAGAAAGAAATCCATAAAACCAGGCCAATTGAGAATGAACACAAAACCAGAACAAACACAGGTTAAAAAAATGAAAGTCAATAATCAATTAGCAGTGACAACAAAGCTAAGCACCTTGGGAGCAAGCAAGAGGAAGAATCTGTTTCAGTGCTTCATGGCACAGCTTGCCCAGGGGCAGGTAAAGAGCAGGCAGCATCTGGGCACATGCCATGCGGTGCCAGCAGCATCCCCTGCTGCCTTCCTGGCCATACATAGCCAGAGAACGCAGCCCCAAGCAAGGATCCCATGGCCTGGTCCTTCAGTGCCTGCTTCCCAGTCCTGGGGAGACAGCTCACTTCTGAAGTGAGCTCCACAGACTGGCAGAAGGTGGAAATAGATGGGGCAGCAAAAGTAAGAACAGCTTTAAAAGTCTTTAAGAGAAATCAGGTGGCTTTCCCCGCTCTCTGGGCCTGATGTAACTTACCACAGGACAACTGCATCCAAGTCATCCTGATTACCTGGAAGGATCTGCAGGAGAAGGGCAGCACCCCAGAAGACTTGCAAAGAGGCAAAGATTGCACCTACAACTTAAAAGGGGAAGGGATAACAACATCACTAACCAGGATTTGTAAAGAGAAGCTACATCAAATCAGCTTGTTGTTTTCCCTATGGCACAGCTACAAGCACTTTTAACAGGGAAGAAAGAAGATGTACAACAGATGTAATTTACTGACTTTTCAAGCAAAATGTACAGCTTTTTTTTCTTAAAAAAAAAAGAAAAGAAAAGAAAAGAAAAAACACTGTGCTTTAGTCGTTTTCTAAGAACAGGGTAGGGAAACACAAGCTGAGTGACACTACGGCACAGTCAGCACTTCCCCTTCCAAGCAGGCAGAGATCCCATGGATTTGGTTGCAGTACATCACCCATATCCAGCAGCATTCAGTACTTCTATTAATCACTTCATTGCTGGAAAAATGTGTGCACCGAGCTTCCAGAACACATCAAGTCATGAGGCTGCAAAACTCAGCCAGACAGAATTCAGGAGAAGCAGATACACCCGGGATGTGGTCTGAATAACAGCAGAGTGCAATTCAGCAACAGCACAGGGTACCACGTTCAGCATCAGTGCCGCAGGAATTAACTGGGAAACCATCCTCAGCTACACCACTGAGGGCAAGGTAAGCTGATCCGTGTGTTTTATGCACAGGTATGAAAATTCAGCTTGAAACTAAACCCTGTAATTTGAAAGTCTGGGTGCAAAACGTGTCCCTGCAGGGAATCATAAATGAAGCTTGAGGAGCATTTGTTTGACCTCAATTTATGATTTATTAATCCCATGCTTTGGGGCTTCTGACTGTTAAATTATGTCCCTGTCCTGCATTTGTCACTACTTAGTACATAATTTGACTTGACAGGATTTCTCCCTTCATGTGAAACATCAAAATATCATCCTCTGCTAACTGTGGGTCTGGTACCTTGCTTTTCCCTGTATCAGGTCAACCAACCTCGAAGCATGCAAGACAAAACCAATCATTACCAGCAACAGGACCCTGGCTTCTGAAGCCACAGAAACCCCATCAAGACCCCTGTACATAAACAAACCACGACAGCCCTTGGTCTTCCATGGACCGCGCAATGCAGCTTCAGCTCTAAGGCATCCTGGTGTGCGTTTGGTTTTGTCTGCTGATTTGTGTGCAAGGTACTGGTGGGTGTCTCCAGGCCCCTGCCGCTCTCTGGAGCCTCCTCAACAGCTGCCAAAAATTGTGAGGGATTACACTTGATTCCTACACACCTGACTTAGGGCTTTCTTGAAATCACAGCCCACTTTACTAAGGTGGCCAGACTGGCACAGACAACCAACTTCACTGCCGAAATTTAAGCAGAACGGAGCTGCCATTCAAAGACAACAACAAACACTACAGGTTTAGATGAGAACAGGATGTGAAAAGCATCATATTCAATTAAAATATCTTACTGAAACTATGGGAGATTATTGGTCACCCAAGAGACCGAGTTAATAATCCTGCTCTTAAAACCTTTACAATAGAAATCCCATCATCAGGTGAAAAAAAAAAAAAGAAAGCTTGCCTAAGACATTTCAACCTCCAGCAGCTGGTGTCCCCAGCAGTGCCATTTTGGATCATTGGTTAAAGAGCATCTCCACTGTGACAGCACCTCGAGGACAGTGCCAAGTGCTATTTACTGCAAGACCCTTTCAGTTTCCAGTTCACTCAACAATAACTTTTGGTGACCCTACTTCCTATACACATAATAGAAGCAACCATCACAGCAAATTAAATTTGAATAAAAATAACCGTGGACTCAACAGAAATTACCCTTCAATTAGAGATTAAAAACAAAGTAACAGAACAAACCATGGAGCAACCTGGCCCTGTTTTAGCTTCTACTAGCCAGCACAGGGGAAATCTCAGAGGAAGGCTTTCCTGACCAAGAATGCAGACTGACCACAAGGAGCAGGTCAGATGCCTGAGGTCTGACCACCATCAGCACTGCTCAGTCCCAGTGCACAGCTGTGGGCTTTGGGGTTTTGCTTTTCATCCATAGGCTGCCTTTCTCACTTTCTTGAGGATCATTGCCAGAGTTCTAATGAGCATGTTTCAACGGACGTGTTAGGCCTTTATTACTGAGCACTGCACAGCAACACTACTGAAGTCGTACAGCATAACTGTGGTGCAGAGGACATGGCAGCAACACATCCAACCTAAACTAAGGCTCGCTCACACTGCATTCACCACCCAAAGCAGGTGATCAGCAGCTGAAAACATGTTAGGAACAGTTCCTCTTGCCCAGCAAACGACAGAAACTCACTTCTTGAAAAATTAAGCTCTAGACTGAGCAGCGAGGTTGACTAGATTTAGCCTCACAGCGCTGCCTCCCAGCCAGGCCTGCTACCTACCAGCAGACCAAGCACAACATGGGGCAGAGCTGCCCTCCCTACTTCCCCCCCCCCCCCACCCCCCCTCCCCCATTCTCCTGGGCCGTAATGCACAATGCAGCAGAGCAGCATGTGCTCATCTCTTCCAGGTACTATGTTTGTCTTCTGCAAACACTTGAGAAGATAAGAGCTCAGTGACAAGAGACAAAGCCCCCAGAGCAGTCAGCTGCTCAAACATCACCCATCAACTGGCCAAGCAGCAGAGGCAACCCGTGGACAAGCTGCTGCTCAGATGTTTGGCAGGACCTGAAGAACACATCAGAGCAGCGCACTTCCAGCACTGCACATATGGACACAGCTGAGGAGGAGGTCAGGGAACAGAACAGGAGCAGCAGACCTCCTGCTCCAGGCTCTGTGTGCTGATCGGTGCCATAGCAGGGCTGGAGCAGCCAGGCAGCACGTCACTGCATCACCAGGCTTTGGTGACAGAGAGAAGGGGACCATAAACAGTCAGAAAGAAGAAAGCTTCTATGCAGGACACCTTTACACAAACACAGCTAAAAGAGATGACAGGTAAGCTTGCACAGCTAACACGATGCATCATTTTGCCCGTAAGGTTTCCAGTGCCCTCAGCTCTCCTTTCCATCACAGCCACACAGCAGCACTCAGCTCTGTAGCCATGTCACCTGACTCAGCTGTTACCCATCTGTGATCCCCAGAGGCCCTTTCCACTCCTGCGACATTAAAACCTCTGCACAGATGAGCCACAGGAGCCTACAGAAGGCAGTCCTGGGAGATGGCATCCTGCACCTCTGCCTTGCCCAGTTGAAAGAAGAGACAGAGCTGGCATGTGGCACCAGGACAGCAGGCAGGGCTGATGGGGGACCACAAATACACAGTCCACTCAGGACCTCAAGATCTGGGGTTCAGAAATAAACAACTATGCCACCCTGCATGCAGTAGGGCTCCAAATGGTACAACGACACAAGGATCACCAGCACGAGATGAGATGAAAAAGGGAAAACGGGCATCAACAGCACCCCTTCTCGTAGAAGCCAGGAGGAAAGCAAAACCAAAGGCAACACGAAGACAGAGCTCTATGCTCTCTAAACATGTTTATTCCTCTAAAAGATTTCAGACTACAAGCCCTCAATTTCCTCCTTCTGCATTTTCACACTTGTTGGGAGAGCTCATTGAACATTCAAGTTGTTGTCTCCGAGTTTTCCAAATACCATTCTATTTAAAGGCTCTGTGAATAGGGAATTCAATTTATCAAGTGAATGAAAGAAGAATTCTTAGCAGGAACCCTGGTGAGCTAATCAAGAGTCACAATAAAATGTCAGGGGTCCTGGAATTCTCCGCAGGAGGTTAACACCAAATCTGATCTGAGCAAAGGAAGACAAAACACACTACAGGCTAATGAACTGTGCTCAAAAACCGCACACTGCAAATACGTGGGATCACAAATGAAAAAAATTACTTGTTTTTGCATTAATACAACCCTAGCATTTAACTACAAAAAACCAAAACACTGCCCTCCGTCACTGTTTTGCTCAACTTAAATACATTTTGAATCAGTTTAGTTGCTGTTCCACTGCATCTTCAGTTGCAGCACGTTGCTGAGCAAGTAATCCTTCTTGCCATTAAGCTTAGAAGTTCTCTGTTCCACCACTTTCCACAATAAAAGCATCCGGATACCAATTCCTGCCAATGATAAATCTATCAAGTACTCAATTAACAGCTGAACTCGGCATTTTTATTATATACTGGAATATCAGACCCATCATCAGAACGGAT
Organism: Lagopus muta; assembly: GCF_023343835.1. NCBI lineage: Eukaryota > Metazoa > Chordata > Aves > Galliformes > Phasianidae > Lagopus > Lagopus muta. The sequence goes on along the minus strand of NC_064450.1, from coordinate 3,977,694 downwards.
TATCACCATGTTTCAACCAGCAAATGAACAGCCTCTCCACTGGGGAACCAAACTGTTCCCAGTTGCAGTAAACACCACTTTGGAAATCAATTTACAGTGAATCATCATCTCTGCAATGACCATTTCATGCCTTCAGCTAGTCTATAAAATGCCCAAGGGAACAAATATTCTCAGAAACGCATAGGTTGCTCCAAAAGTAATGCTCCCTATTTATTTCCATGGAAACTGTAGCAGATCCAAAGAACACGAGAGCAGTATTTGGTAGAGCAAATTCTCAGCTACTGTTTTGCAACACCATCACCACCATCAGCTGTGCTCTTTCACCCATGATGAATAAGAGCCTGCATGCCACACTCAGGGGAGGTGACCACTGTCACCACTGCCAAAATGCATCACTGCCTGGCTGTGCTCACACCCACTCCATTCATCAAGCTCAAGGGCAGTGGGTACCATTTTTTCTTCACAGAAGAATTCCACGTTTGCTTCACATGCTTCCATGTTAGATTGCTCCTCCACTGCCATCTGTCACACAGCAATAAAACATAATGGGTTACAGGTGGGAAGGTTCAACTTCTACTGTCCTACCACCAACATGTGCTTCCAACAGTGTGGGCCAACACCAAACAGTAGGAGGCATTACTTTCAGAGCAGCCCTCCCATACTCAAAAGGTCTGTATATTATCTGATCAGTAGACAGAACTCCAGAAAGATGAGTTGCTGCTTGTTTGGATGCTGACAGAGGGGACAATTTCAGTGCAGCTGGACTGTCAGAGCATCAGATCACCCTCCGGATAGCACAGACCAACAGCTATCACCTATCTCACCTGCTTCCAAACACATGGGGTTTTGTCACCTTAATTGTTCTTCCACCAATGTGTGGAAAACGTTTTATAAATGCAATTAGGAAAAAAAAGATGATTTTATTAAGCAAATTGCAATGGATCCACCCAGTAATGCAGCTATTGCTTTATTCAAATATAATGCTTCAGTGTAGCAGTATAATATGAAAAGCAACGTGTTCTTGGTGTCCAGTGAGATGAGACTTAGGATTGCTGTTTCCAAAAGCAAAGGACTTCAAAAAGTTTGATTAGAAGAATAACTACTGGAGAAGTAATTGTATCATACTTTCACTAAGTTCTTCTACTCTGCTATTTATACAGAGCCTTCTCTTGACTGCAGCAGTCACAGACCACATCTAGTTCTACACCTGGACTGGACACACACACCTGATGATCAGCCTACTACAAAATATTCAGCAGCATTTAGATTGCCACAAGTAGGCTCTTCTCCTGTATCACAACATGCTATAGCTTTTAAATGGCTTAAGACAACAAACCTCTTTGCTAAATATATCAGCTAACACCACAAAGAGAAACCAAACTGTTTCACAAGCAGGAAAATGAAGAGGTACATTATAGACAGATGTGATGAGCATTCTTAGGCCAGGGGGTTATTTTGAATTAACAGGAAGTTTCTGCAGCATCACAGATCAAGATCAGGACAGAACACAATGGAAGACAGAGACAAGAAGGACTAAACATGCAGACGTGGGGTACTTTGCAGCCTGGGTAGAAAAGAAGCTGCCGAGTGAAACATCCATTTCAAAGCTGAAAATGGGGCAGAAAGCAAGCTACACCTTTTAGAAACAATTCTCCTGCATTAGGCAAGCTTGTAACTCATTAGAAATACCAAGAGAAGAGGAAAGTTGAGACCTGCAGGTGGACAGAATGACAGCAGAGGAAGGCTAAGAAGGCATCCTGCAGGCTGGCCTTTCCAACACGCCGCACCTGCAGGGTTACAAAGCCTTCCAACACCTCCTAACTTCATACCAACATGTACACCAAGAAGAATATCTACTCTTAGTTACTCTTCCAAACACATCCTGAGCTCTACCAGAAGCACTACAAGCAACACCAAAAACCTGCTCTGGTTTTCTGTCAGTGGCACAGGAATAGGGCACAGCAAAACGGCAGGCAGCACTGACCATCCTGCAGCTGCTCTTCTCAGCACTACTGAGCTGCTTCCTGTTCCTGCAGTGGTTTGCAACGAAGCACCGCACTGCTGCTCTCCAATACCCACTGCTTAAAAACACCCCTGCTGTCAGCATCTGAAATTAGCATCAGCCATAGAAACCTATTGGGATTCTGAGGAACTAAGAGCCCCAGTCAGACCACGCACAGCATCAGGCTGAGCTTAAAATAGAGCAGGCAGTTTGAACTCATTATTGATATGAGCACAGGCTGACCATACAGAGCAGCATCCAGGGCACAGGCAGCACTACATCCATCCCAGATAGAAGTTCTGCCTCTCTGCTGCACTGCTGAAAAAGCGTGAACTTCCAGCAGAAACAGGCAGGCTGAACACAGGAAGGGGAAGAGGAGAAGGGAAACCAGTGCAGCTAAGGAGAACCAGACATGCCATCTGGGGGGGGAATTTCCTTGACCAGATCCTAACACAGCCACTCCATGCGATGCCTTTGGAAAGTCACCATGAGAAAATACACACAGACCTCACTAACAAGAAACCAAGGAAAATTCAGGATGGCTCTGCCTGCAGAAGATGCCTGTGGGCACACACTAAGCACTCCATAGTCCAAGGTGGTTTTTCTTCCCTTGGGGTGAGGGCTCTCTTCCTCCAGCTGGTAGTCGCATGATAACTATTTCGAGACCTATAAACACATTTTTATCTGGGGCTTAATTACGCAAAGGGATGCCAATCGACTTGACAAGTCTATCTCCCTCCCAAATGAAAGAAAAGTCTCCATCAATTCAGTGCTTACTACTAAGAAAGCAAACACATACAGCCACGGGATAAACATCAGCTATTTTAACGCAAGGCAAAAAAGCAACCATCCCCATTTCATAGAATCACAAAACGGCTTGGGTTAAAAAGGACGATAAAGACAGTTTAATTTCAACCCCCTGCTATGTGCAGGGTCATCAACCACCAGACCAGGCTGCCCAGAGCCACATCCAGCCTGGCCTTGAATGCCTCCAGGGATGGGGCATCCACAAAAGTGAATTCTCATAAGCGAGCTTCTGAAACAGAATCTCCTGATTGAAATCAAAGTCAATGTGAATGTAGCTCTCAACCCTTTAAATGAATGTGCGTTTCAGAAGCAAACTGCAGAGAGCTGTTTATTACAAACGACTTCCACCTCCACAGCCCTCAAAGGCAAACCATAAAGCTGTGTGCAAAGCTAGACAATCTGGGCACCCAGCCATAAGCCAGCACTGCTGCAGCACAGATAACTGTTCTCACTCTCGAGCCATCCTTGGCTGCAAACCCATGGGGAAGACATCCAGAACGCAGCCCTCGCTGCCGCCAAAGCTTCTAATGTTTTATGAGCTTGAATTGCAACTACGGCTGGGAATACAGCACTGAGAAATTACGATGCTGGTTCACGTCCAGAGCTAAGAGCAAAACCAACTCCGATGTCGATTGCCGCTGCTCTGAAGACTGAAAGCACATCGAGCCATCTCACAGATGTCTGCGGTGAAATTTAGTGCCCCTGCACGAAGAAAGTGATGTCACATTTCAGAAAAAGACAAAAGAATCAGCAGCGCGTTCTGAACTGCCGCTGCACTCTCAGCAAATGATGCCATCTTTGATATCATCTGAACCTGCCCTGTAAGCACTCTGTGCACAAGAAGGCAGTTTGTTACTGTGACCAAACTCAGACATTCTTATCCCGTGCAGCAGACATTAAAATGCAGTAGTGCCAAAGCAGGAAACTGCACACCAACGAGGTTTCACAAAACGCAGAGCTGTTCGTTGGCATCCAAGTGATGTTAACCACAATTAAGCAGTGATAACATAAGCAAAGGTCTATCTACATCCAGTAATTAAGATGTAAACCTAAGCTGTGCCTTTGGTAGACGTTTTTCATAAATAGCTCAGAATCCTAAAGCAAGATCAAATAATACTTTGATTCCTCTGCTTTCACACATTAGGAACCATCTCTCATTGTACCACCAGCACTGCCCAATGAAGAGACCGTGCAAAGCACAGAGACCACTTAATAACGCTATTTATTGTCACTTCTAGATCACCTTCCCATTCAATAAAGTGTATTTCTCTTCTAAACACTATTTGCTGTGGCTGATATCTTCATAACACAGCTGAACACCCCAAGCCATTATCACTAGAAGGCATCAGCTGATGCTAAATTGGCTCGACTGCAGCGTCACAGGCATTTAAGAGGTTTCCTTATCATTCATCTTTAATACCAAAGGATCGACAGGCTCCTACCTGCAGCTTCTAGGCCAAAGGGAAACCTTCTAATGGTATTACCATTATCTTGTCATCTGAATTTTAAACAATTAAAACAATAGCCCTTGTGTTGCACATCTCCACTGTAACCAAAGATGATAAATGTTTAATCACTCACTTCTCATGTTCAAAGTCTTACATACTGCACTGATTATTTAACAAAACAAGCAACGTGAATGCTACCTTCAAGCTGCTATACCTTCCAACAGCAGCAGCACATGCATTAAGAGATGAGTAACAGACTGCTTCACTCCGTCAAGGTTTGAGCGTTTTATTTTTAAAGCTGCAGCTCTGGTAGCCAACACTATCCAGCAATTCTTTCCAAATGAAAGCCTCTTTTTACTAAAGCAAAGGATGGCTCCACCCCTGACCTCCTCCTTCAGCTTGTTTTGGAAAAGGGCCAGATGACAGCATTTGGAAAAGCGCTTGTTTATCTCGGCGAGGCCAGCTGCTAGGAGGAAATAAATGTAAGTTAACATATTACCCGTTCCCACATACACGGCTCTTGGTTAAGGCTTCGCAGCTCAAACCGAAACCAAACCCTTCTGCTGGGTTTTAATACCAAATGGCCACTGAGGAGCTGCACCTCGCTGTGAACCGACAGGGAATCGTAGGTCAGCCCGAGCTGACAGCAGGCAGCAAATCCCTACCGGGATGAAGAGTCCTTTCTGAAAGGAACCAAAAGCATAAATAAAATCCTTCTTTCCTATCCTTCTAGTCTGCTGTAACTCTACACTTTCTGTAAGGTCAAGGCTAACCAACAGTTTGAGACACGGGAAGATGCTCTGCCTGGCAAAGCCTTCAGCCTAACCCCGGTTCGCTGTTACTGCCTGACAAAGTACGGAACTTGGAAGCTCCGGGTGCTCCACCTTAGAAGCACTTCTGTGCCCAATTACGCTTTTACGCTTAGGCAATGTCAAAGTCTTAGAAGGCCCAAGTACAAAACGCCAGGATTGCTTCCTTTAAGGATAAACAAAAGACGATGGAAGCCAGGAAAAGCACAACTTGTTTCATTAACAGGAAAGACCCATCGCAGAAGTGAATAAAACCTAAAATGAAGACAAACGGCAGGTTTTCCAACGACCATTCCACCCGGCAGGCTCCGGGCAGCCCCATCCCAGCCGGGGCCGAACGCTCCTCCTCGGGGCCGGGCCGGGAGCGTCCGCGTGGTGCGCAGCTCCGCACCGCGGCGAAGCGATGCCCGGGGCTGCACCGCAGCACAGCGCTACGCGGGCGGCGTAACCGCGTTACGCGGATGGCGTAAATCCGTCCGTACGCGCAGCGCTATGCGCCCAGCGTAACCCCTCCGAGGCGGACGGCTGCGGGAGGGAGGGAGAATTCCGCAGCAGAAAGGCCATGACGTAATAAGGATTACGGCTAAATTTAAACAGGCCGTGGTGCTGCGGGACGAGCGGCCTCGCAGCCGCACGCTGATCAAGTAGCCAGGAAGTACGACTAGCAGCGTATGCAGAGAAAGACACTGCACTCTAAGGTTAGCAATTAATTCCCATAACCAGCCCTGCAAAACATCAGGGGATCAGCCTGAGATACAAGCCAACCGCTTGTATCGCAACCCCCGGGGCTCCGTCACCGAGCCCAGGATTCGAACCCGCGGCCCCCAAGCCGCACACAGCGCACCGCAACAACACTCCGTCCGCCGCAGTCAGAGCGCTGAGCCCCGCGGGTCCCGCACAGCCCGGCGCCCTCACCTTGTGGTCTGCTCTGTGCGGGGCTCTTTGGCAGCTTTCGGTTCGGTCTCGCTGTGAGGAAACGAGCAGGGATGTCGTCTACGATGGAGGGGTCTCACTGACGCGTTCCTTTCTTATTTTAAACGCTGTTTGTTGTGTTGGTGGTGGTTGGTTTGTTGTTTGTCTTTTTTTCCCTCTCTTTCTGTAATTGTACCCGTAATTTCACGAATCGATGCGAAAAAAATCTCACACGGCCAAAAATAATAATTAAAAAAAATTAAGTTGTTTTTTTTTTGTTGTTGTTGTTGTCGTCGTTCGTCGACACCCCCTCAAAGAAAAAAAAAATAAAAGAAAAAACAACGGCACAGAGGAGGAGGAGGAGGACGCGCACAGAGGCGCGGGGCAGCGGCGGTTCCCGGCGGAGCGCAGCGCGGCTCAGTCCGTGCCTGGCGCGCACGGTCCGCGCTGCAGCGAAGATCCGAACCGGGTCGGGAGGGGCTCTGCCGCGTCCCGGTGGGTTCAGTCCGCGTGGACGGGCATCTGAGGAGGCGAAAAGTGCAAATCAAAAAAAATAAACCAGGAGAATCAAATCAGCGAAATAAAGCGCGGCCCGCCGGGGCACGGTCCCGCAAAAGGACCCCCCCCCCGCACAACGCCCGGAGCGGCGTTCGCTGCGCCCTCCCGGGACAATCCGGACCGCGGGGCCGCCCCGCAGGAAGCAGCGGGAGGGGAGGATCCGGCGGAGTCCCTCCGGAGGGGGGGGGGGGGGGAACGCAGCGGAGGTGCCCCCGGGGCGGGGGTTCGGGCCGGGCTGCAGCAGCGGGTGGGGGCCGCTCTCCGCCGCTCGCTCTCGGTGTCCGCTCAGTGCTGTTGAGCCGGGCCCCCGCTGCTCCTCCGCGCCGCCGATTCGGACGCCACCTCCGCTGCTGCCGCCGCCGTCCTCGGGAGCACAGCTGCTGCCGCCGCGGCCATTTTGTTGCTAACTGACAAGAGCCGCGCCGGGCAGCGCGAGAGCGCGGGGAGGCTCCGCCGCGCTCCCCGCCCCGCCCAGCGCCGCTCTCAAACAGGAAGTGCGCCCCCCCCCCCCCCGCTCCCCTCCCGCCTCTCCCCTCAGCGGGCCCCGATCCTCCGCCCCGCGCGCAGCCACGTGACAGGGGAGCCCCCGCCACATGCAAACGAGCGCCGCGGCCGCAGCCAAAGAGCGGAGCGAGCGGATGGCTTCGCCCCACCCCTCCCCCCCCGCGCTCAGCTCCTGCCCGGGGGGTGGGGGGAGGGGGGCAGGAGCCGCGCGGTCCGTGCGAGCGGCGGCGGTGCGATGTGCGCGGCTTCTTGCAACCCCCCCACCCCCCCCCCCCCGCAGTACAAACGGCTCTCGGTGCGTGCACAGCCCCCGCCGTGCAAATTAAGGTTGGTGTTGCACGGCAGGCCACCCCCCTCCCCCCCCCCCCGTTCAAACAGACATCGGGACAAGTGGGTAGCAGTGCTTTTATAGCACCCCCTTCTCTCCCCCCACCTCCCTCTCACCCCCCCTCCACCGTGCAAAGAGGCAGTGATGCGTTCGCGTACCTCTCCCCGTGCAAACAGCAGCTGTGCCAACGGGTACAGTGCATTCATAACAACCAGCGGTCTGTGCATTCATCCCCTCTCCTCCCATCCCGGTGCATTAACACTCCATGCAAATTGGCTTTCGTGCCCATTTATATATTAAAAATATAAATATTTCAAGCAGGCATTGGTGCAACACCCCCCCCCCCAACAAGCAGCACGTTCCAAAAAGTGGGAGGGTTGCATCGAGTGCTGTTTGGGGTGGGGGTGGTGGGAGGGGTGATGCTTGGGCCCATTGCACCCCGGAGCTGCAGGGAGTGACACGCACACAGCTGGCACTGAGCAGCTGGAGCCGTGTGTGCACGGATCTGCGTGCATCTCCAGCTCCGTTCCATACATGCACAGCATAGGTGTTACATACACATACATGCACTTTATGCATACGTGCAGCGTGCACATATGCACCGCCCATGCACCGCACACACCTATGCATGCACAGCACTGCTCCGGGCTGTTCTGCACTCCCTCAGCCCCTCTCTCTGCACGGTCCCTACAGGGCTGGCACCGGGCACCCCTGGGCTGTCCCACGGCCGCTGGAGGGAGCCCACATGGTGCCAGCAGCAGCGCCAGCACCGAGCAGCATTGCACAGTGGGCTCACGCTGCTCACACACACCGGTATCTCCCAGCACAAGAGATTGCAGACCCTGCATCGGCAGAGCAGAGCAAACCTGAGAGTGATTTATGCACCAATACATTCGCGTGGCTCTGGCACAATCACCAGAAGTATGATATGACCTCACCTGCTGACACAGCACCCACTGCTCCCAACGCACCACGGCCCCAAAATACTATCTGTAAAAGTTCTCTCTAGTAATGCAGTTACCTTTCACCTGTGCTGCTCATCGTTAAACACAGAGCTCTGTGGTACGTTTCCCTGCTTTGCTCTCCTCGCAGTGCTTTGACACGTTTTTGCAATCTGGGCACATTTACATGGGTGCCCATTGGCAACATGCCCTGTGCTGAGCCCTGAAAAACTGCTGCCCCAAAACAAGGGGCATCAGTCTGAGCAAAAATCCCATAGGCTGATACACATTTTTTTGTAAGGTTTACGTGGCTGAAGCAGTTTACTTCACCAAACGCTTTTGATTTCTGTATTTTTCTGTTGAAATTTGGAGTTGGTCTGTATTTTGGGGTAAGAGATAAAAGCATGTCTCTACAAACACGCACCTGCATTTTCTCTATGCACCTGGACATGAAGGTAGCTACGTACACTACCACTTCTGCACAAAAACCCATTGCTGCCCAGCAGTGCAACATCTGGATTCAATCCCTCCCCCCTCAACCCCAGAGGCTCCAACCTGCATTTCCCATGGGGAGATGTAGCATGATGCTAAACAGCATCTGGGAAGGGGAAAACAAGGTATGTTTTATTCCTGCTCTTGGAGCAGAGCTATTGTATAAACAAGAACATGAATGTCCCCAGGCCAAGCAGCGAGCAAGGAGAGCACAGCTCTCCCCTTCGTGCTGTGGCACACAGCAGCTGTGATAACACGTTCTGCCTGTTATCCATCACTGCTTAACATCACACACAGCGTGCCCTGAATGGAGGGGCAGAGCCCCGGCCCTAGAGAGTGCTCTGGAGGAAAGGAACCTCCTTCAGACAACTGGGTTCTGTCTCTGTCCCATAGAACCTCATGTGTGCACAGGGAGCACAGGAGCTTTTTTCCTGATGTGTTCATTGCTCTCCTTAGGGCAGACGCTGCTTTGCAATGGGATTTTACAGCAGGGCCCCATCAATGACCTGGATAGCTGACCTCAGAAGGCAGCAATGAACCAGCCCATTCATCCAGCCCCGTGCTCTGCTCCTTTTTACACCAGGTGCTGAAAGGTGCCAAATTGGCAGTGCTCAATGCTGAGCAATTGTTGGGCCCCTGCATTCATGTCCAGGGCAAACAGGAGTTGGTATGGCCTAATGACTTGGGGGAGACAAAAAATAAGATCATTTGACCATTTGAGTTGGAAGGGACCTTTGAAGGTCATCAGATGAACTCTCCAACAACTCCCTGCATTTCCAGCTGCCCATAACACCCATTTCTTCCCTTCTTTGATTAAATTAGAGACAGAGTTTGCTTTGCTGGCAAAGGACATTTGGGGGGGGGGGTGATATCAATACAATGATTCTGTGGGTCTAGTGTCCACTTTTGGCATGCCTTGGGATCTCAGGGTGAAAATACTCTACTATTGGGATGACTATGCTGCACAGATTTCCCAATATTTGGGGTAGGATTGCACCTGGGGTGTCTTCTGCCTTCCTGATAGGATATCCTCTTGGGGTAGAAGTGAGACAGAGGGAGCTGTGTGAGACAGACACTAGCTGTATTGTTTAACAAAGCTCTATAGGGTGCTCAAGGAAATGGGATGGGGTCACACCAGGGAAGGTCGCAGTGCTGATAGGCACAGCCCTAAGCCAGGACTCAGCTGCTCCTTGGAATCCATCTCTGCTCCCTACACCACTCACAGGGCCACTGGGATGGCAAAGAATTTATCACCACCCACCCACCATCCCTAAAGTTTTATGGCAGTGTAGATCCATTAGAAATCCATTTTACAGAGGTATTAAAATAATGAAGGTGAGAATTAAGAGAGCAGCATGTTCCTTTGAAAACCTGCTGATCATAATATACGGCTTTAAAGAAAGTTATCATGCAGTCCCCTTAAAGAAAGTTATCAATTAGTCACCGTATCCGACATTGGAAAATTGTTCCCTGAAGAGGATTTTAGGAGAAAAGCCATTGCCTAAGTGATGAATTCATCACTGGAGGTGCCATAGCTAAGATGGCATGGAGAGAGATCAGAATCTTGGTAGCTCCTGGTGGGGCTGGAACTGGGATTGGGACTGGGACTGAGGTTAGGACTGACACTGGGATTTGAACTGGAAAGGCTCCTCATCCTGTATGGTCACAGAAAGGCTGGGGATGTTTCTCAAACCTGGAGAAAGCCCAAAATTGGGATAAACCTGCAAAATACTTTGTTTTGACCCCAAAGTGCCTTTTTTGGTGCAGCACAAGGAGGCTGCATGGCCAGGGGATTGTTATGGCCATGGGGCTGACATAGCTGTGGGGCTGCATGGCCGCAGGTCTGTATGACCATGGGGTTGGTATGGCCATAGGGTTGTTGTGGCCATGGTGTTGTTATGGCCATGGGGTTAGCATGACCGTAGAGTTGGTATTGCCATGGGGTTGTTATGGCCACAGAGTAGTTATGGCCTTGGTTGGCATGACCATGGGGTTGGTATGGCCATGGGGTTGGTATGGCCATGGGGTTGGCATGACCATGGGGTTGGCATGGCCATGGGGTTGGTATGGCCATGGGGTTGGCATGGCCATGGGGTTGGCATGGCCATGGGGTTGGCATGGCCATGGGGTTGGCATGACCATGGGGTTGGTATGGCCATGGGGCTGCATGGCTGCAGGGCACCCACTTGTCTCAGCTGGGATGCACAGTGCAGCCCTGACACATTGCTGGGCTCTCCTGAGATCAACCAAACAAAAATATTTGTGTTTACTTTGGGGATTTGTCTGTGCATAATTATGCATTAGTCATTACGAGGACTACAGGAGAGTTTTACACATGTAAATATGTTCCACTAATTAGACAGGGCTGGCGTGGGTTGGGTTCTCTCTGCAGCCCGATCCCAAACTCTGCAGAGCAGAGCTTCCTGAGCCCAGAGTGTGCTGAGACACATTAAACCAACCCTTGTGGCTTTGTGCTGGAGCCCCACTGCGCTCAGTGCACAAGGCAGCAAGGCAGCCTTCGGCTGCTCCCTCCTGCACCTGCCCCTGTGGGCAGAGATTCTCTGCAGATCACATTCATAAGGCATTATTTCCTCCCAAAACATTTGAAGTGCAGCAGCTTTCAGTAATCTTCCAGCATCTTCTCCTAGTGTGACAGCCTATTAATGCCATTTGCATGAGAAGTACACAATAAATCATCCATGCACGGTTTAGGACAGGTTATGTGTAGCAGCCTCACAGTGATGGCTGGAAGGAAACACAGTGGCTCTTCGCTGGATGGAAATCTGCAGCCCTCCATCACAGCTATCCAAATGGGTGCAAGGGAAAGCACTGAGCACCAAATCCATCACCCCCATGCCGGCTGCATGGGGTGCAGTCAGCCCAGGGCTGAAGCTGCATGGCTCTGCTGGTTGCAGAGGTGCTCTGTGCCCTCTGAACTACCATTGAGTAGCTCTGGTTGCTCAGAAATTAGCCTGAAATCCAAGCTGCTGTGTCCAGAACCTCTGCTTTCCTGCAGGAGTGGCTGTGCATGGAACCAGCACAAATGATTTCCTTGTTCCTGATTTACCAGACATCTCAGGCTCCTGTGCCCTTAACACCTTCTTCCCACTGACCTTCGCTTGGTTTGGGAAACAACATTTGCCATAGCAGGATGCAAAGCTCCTGCAGGATCTGCACATACTGGGAAAGAAGACAGGAGTGTTCTGCAATGCACGGCACCACCGGGCAGCACCGGGCTGCTCTGCATGTCCCCATCACCACTGCTGCTCACCCAAATGCCATGGCTGTGCAGAAGGACAGCTTCTCATGTGCTCATCTCCAGTGTGACAGCTGAGATCTGTGCTTGTTGCTCACCTGTGTGTGATCTCTGTGGGGGAGCACCTTCTGAGAGCTGATCACGCTGAAGTCACACATTCCCAGGCTGCTGTTTGATGCTCGTAACGAACGTCATTCTGAACGCGCTGCCTAAACAAGAATTAATTGTGTTCAAAATTCAGGTTAACGAATGCTGTAAGAAGCTGTCTTGAGGGAAATAAAAGAAAAAAAGCTAACACGGGCACTAATGATCAGAGCAAAGCCCCGACGTTGGGAGGACCGGGTCTCTGTGGAAGCAGGTTACTCATCATTTCCAGCAGATACATGCCCGCATTGCAAAATGTTTATTTTGTACTCTCTGAAGTGGTTAATCTACATGTGGAGCAATGGAAAGGTGGCTTATTAGGCTAATTGCTAATAATAATAATAATAATAAAAAACCCCAACCTGAACTACTGTGAGCAAATATTTAAAAACAGGCACAGAGGGCGGTGAAAACAAACAGCATCTCAGTTTTGCATGGGGTTTTCCCACCAGAAATCAGGTGGTTCGAATGGTTCACGTGGCACCTCTGGGCGCCGGGCTGTTCATTACCAGTACATAGCTCCACCATGCAGAACTGGATGGATGGAAAGGTGACTGGGAAGGCACCCAGGGACGTGCTAATGATCCACAGAGATGTCCCTTCCACCAGGACCCGGTGCCACGTTGTCACTGGGAAACGCTTTGCAGAGGGGAAGGAGATGTCATCGCCGAGCGGTGCCGCGATGGCGAAGCCCGAGATGGAAAAATAATTGCATGCATGTTTTTTAATACAACAGGATTCCCCCAAGCTCATTAAAGCAGATGGAAGTTTTCGAACCTGTATTACTTTAAAAATTAATTTACAGCTGTGGGGCTCGGTGGCCCAGAGAACATTAAAATGATAAATCCAGAAAGGTGATGTGAGCAGAAGGGAGGATTGCGTCGGTCACGACATGGCTCGGTGTGAGGCACGGAGATGTCAGGTTTTGTTTGAGCCCCTCCACGGTTCCCTCCGTGCTGTTGTTTCCAGGCTTAACCCAGATTCCAAACCACTGTAGCAAATTATTAAGATTTCCTCCCTAATGACGTGTGATCTCAAAACCGTGCTGGTGGCTCTGCTGTATCTGAGCCGGGCTACAGGACAAGGGGATGCGATGCTGAACGTCCGTGGGGCAGCAGCAGGATGTGCTCTGGGCAGGTCCGTGCCATGGGGCTGCAGCTGGACACTGAGCAAAGTGAGCCCAGCCTTAGGGATGCACCTCCCCTTCTTCCTGCAGCTCTGCTCGTACATTTACTGCCATGTACAGCTGGTTTCCTCCCCATACCCACCAAATTAACTTCCCCACCAAATTAACACCATTCCTTTACTGCCCTGCCTGGAGCAAAGCACATTCTCTGTGGTGTGTGGGGCTGCAGGCTCCCATTGAGGACTCAGGGCAAACAAAGCCCCCATTCAGTGCCTGGCCCCTCTGCCATCCCTTTGAGCCCAGGCTGCTTTCTTTTTATTCTTTTCCCCAACATTGTTGGTTAATTTCATTGACAAAATTCATAACTCAGGGCTGGAGAGCTCGCTGCTATTCAGCTGCTGGGGGTTTTGTTTCGCTTTTCCACGCTCCCATCCCACCCTGCTCCCACCTCCCCCCCAGTGCCATGCAGGGGATGGAGACCTGCACGCAGCATTTGGAGGTTTTCAGCTTTTGAATGGAGAAGGGAAAGCAATCAGGCAGAATGGGAACCCAAACTGTGAGTGCAGGAGGGCTGGAATCACACACCACAACCAAGTGTTACAGGTACCAAGCTCAGGAGCTTTTCGGGCACCTCTGAAGGACCTGCAACACTTTTATATATGCACGTAGTTGCATTTGTAGCCATCAAAGCAGTGCACTCAGCTGGCACCTAAAGCAAGGCCCATAATGGTGTGTGATGCAGCAATTCCTGCATTTTCTTTGCACAGCCCTTGCATGGAGTTGGCAGTGCTGGTTTGCAGGCTCAAGGCAGGATCCGGGTGCATTGCAATGATGCTGCCACAGAGAGAAATCCCTCCCAGTGCTTCAAACACTGGGAGCATCTCAGCTGTGGGGTCAGCGTGTCTGTGGTGCTCCCAGCACAGAATGGGGCCACATCCCAACATGCGGGGACTCTGCAGCTCTGATCCCACAACCACTCAAAGGCTGCAGTCCCCACACTGAACCAACTGAATCCCTACTCCAGAACCAACAAGAGGCATGTGCTTATCCCCAAAGGGCAGTTTACCGCATAACCTACTTTTGAGACCTCCTTCTCCTTTCATACAAAAGATTGGAAAAGACCTCTAAGATCATCTAGACCAATCATCAACCCACCCCAGCCATGACCACTGAACCACGTCTCCTTGCTCAGTGTCACTTCCACAGCCTGCTCTGCCGCTGCTACCCCAAACATTGCTCCCCTCCAATGGCACTGAGTTACCTCCTGCTCTCAGGGCTCAATGAATGACCCACAAGGTGCTCTCCCAGATGCCCTTCACTGCCTGGGTGCCCCATAGATGGGACCGGCACCTCCCTGCTTTCTGTGGCCACCCCCTAAGCACTGCCAGCCCCTTCTGCCACATACAGATTGCACTGCACTGAGTCTTATTATATACCAGAATACTTTCCTCCCTCATCAAAGGTCAAACTTAGATCCAATTTCAGCCAGGAGGGAGACGTCTGTCAGACAAGCACTAATCACTGTTTAGTATTCATATTCACCTATTAGAAGCTCTGTGCTGTAAACATGTCTATGAATTAACAAGGCATCTGGCCTCTCTTGTACAATATGAGCAGCTTGGAGCATGAAGTGTCTGCAGAAAAGAAGAAGTGCCTTCCATCTGTCTCTCCCAAATATCTCTGCCATCACCAAAGCAAACAGAGCCACCTCCCAGCACATGCTGCTGGGGGGAAGGCAGAAGGAGGAATGGAAAATGTGGGGTTGGTTTCCTGCAAATGGTTCAGGTTTGTCCCACTGGGGGCACCAGTGACCAAAGGGAGGTGTCAGTGCCACCATTCAGGCTCCTTCTGCTGCAGAAAAGCTGTTGGAAAGCAGTTTTGGGTTCCTTGCTGGGGGTTTGGCCTGGGCAAAATCAATGGGGAGCACTGTCCTCATCCCCAGGGGGATTGGGTGTAGGGGGGGGTCAGTGGGCTCTGCATGCACCAGGAAACCCTTCAAGCATGAAAGCTCATTTACCAGGATCTCATCTCCTTGTGTTCGGAGATACAGAGCACAGGAAAAACAGGGCAGATTTGGGTATATTTTGACCGAATGACGGCCCATCAGGGGCTAGGCAAAGACCACAGACTTTCCCTTCCCATTGAGGCCAAGGGGATGGAGCTGGGTTTCACAGGATGGCTCCCATCTGCAACTTCCCATCTTCCCTCCCTCGGTGGAGGTGCACACGGAGCCCAAACAAAAGCTGTGTCCGTTTGCTCGGTTGGCAGTGAGTGCAGCAGAGCCGCAGCCGCGCACAGCAAAACGCAGCTCCGTTCTCTGTTCAAAATATGCTGTTTAATTGATTTTTTTAAAAAATCTATTATGCTGCTCTCGGCTCGGCTATTGATCCGCAGCGCTGGAGAAGTAATGAAGAAGCCTTCAAATCAATAAGGCCAAAGTATATCTCAAACTGTATCTGCTCCAGCAGCACAACGGGGACGTGGCTGGGCAAATTCCCCAGACGGGGCCACGGGAGTGAGCAAAACCTCCTGATGGCGGCCGAGATTTATTTCTATTGGCATAAACATAACTAATGAAACCCTGACGACTCTTCCCTTCCGTGAAAGCTGATAATATATCGCAGTGCTCACAATGAAACGAGCAAGAACACATTTGCAAAGCAAAAAAAAAAAAAAAAAAGAAAAATAAAGAAAGAAAAAAGAAAAAAGAAAAAAAAGAAAAAAAGCCTCCATCAACCAATTTTCTTCCTGCTGCCCTTGGCTCTCCTCCAGCCCTTCCCCACCAGGATAATATTTCTCCTTGGAGCTGCCCGTGGCTTTCTGTGAGGCTTTCAGAACTCTCTGAGGCTGAGTTTGAGTTCTTCTTTCATCCCTTGCTGTCAGCACAGGGCGGGTTGGCAGCTAAACTTAACTGATAGTATTGTTTGGGGCTAACAGCCTTATCTTATCTTGGTTGTATTATTCATATTACCTTCGATAAGCCACCTGGGGCTGCACACAAGCAAGACTCAAGGCAGTGCCCTCGTTTAAGTTCAACACCTATCTGCTGTAATGAGAGCAGCACTGAGCTGCGAGCACGGCTGGCACCTTCCATCTGGGACCTCCCAGCAGCAGCATTAAACACCACCATCACTTTCCCCCCTAAACTCACAGTCCTACAGCAGCATTCCGGTTTGTGAAACTCTGCTGCTCCTGCTGAAGATCACAGAATCATTATGGCTGGAAAAAAGCTCCCAGTCCCCCAGTCCCAACCGCAGCCCACAGCTGTGCCCACTGCCCACGTCCCTCAGTGCCACATCTCCGCATCTCTTGGACACCCCAGGGATGGTGACCCCACCACCCCCCTGTGCAGCTGTGCCAGCGATGACCCCAAATGCAGGAGAGCAGCAACCAGCAGCCAGCACTGCAATTCCTACTGCAATTCCTACTGAGCGCTGCTGGTTGTGCTTTCCTAACCCAGAAGGCCCCCAGCACCGCACAGATCCTGTGCTGGAGCCTCTGAGCACTTCAGGCACTCCAAGCCAGCAAATTAATCTCCTTTATTTTTTATTTTTTTTTTCCTTTTTTCTTTTCTTTTTTTGAAAAAAAAAAAAAAAAAAAAGAACCTCCGAAGTTTAAAAATATGGTAATGCAATTAGTGGCTTTGGCAGGCTAATGAAGCCACTTTAAGCCCCTGCAAAAATACCATTAAAAGAGAATGCTTAAGAGCCTCTTCAAACTTTCCAACATGAGAGGTACGTTCATATGCAGAAGATGCCAATCTAGTCTCCTTTCTCCAAGGTTCGAGATTAATTAGGGACTTGTTTAGTGCATGAATGAGGAAACAAATGAACTCTTGGATCGCAGAGCACTGGAACCAATTTTTTAATCATTTTTTTTTCTTTACAATTACATTCCTATCAAGAAGATCTTCATTTGACTTTCTGTCACAGGGCCACATCATGCCAGGTAACCACTACGAGCGCTCGGCTTTCACCCAGAGATTGAACAATACACTTATTTAACACAGCACTAATGCATTAAAATGCTGCTGTGTTTTCATAATAACCACACATAACCCTTTCTTCGAGACTCCCTCAAAACAAACGACTTAGAAAAGACCAACAGTATCTTCCCCAGCACAAAGCCAGGCTGGGTATTTAAAGATTACCTTCGAGAAATGTATTAATGCCTGAGAGAAGAAGCGCCATACAATGGCATGAGATTACCAAGGTAAGCAATAATAGATAGGAAGAGAGCGAATATGTTTGAGACTAATTGTTAAAGAATGGGTTTTGCATGTTTAATGGAGGAGAAAGGAGAAAGGAAGCTGCTCTGCGTGGTCGATGAGGGCTGGGTTTGGCTCAGTTTTGGCTGTAGACCATCCCCATCTCAGCCCTGTGCTGGGGAAGGGATGGGAAACACATAACGATGACTGGCAGCTCTGCTCACTCCTTCACATTAGCACCCATTTATCATTAGGCAGACCTCTGCCAGGGCGAACTGATAATGTTTTCCTAAGTGGGAAGGCAAGGGTATAATTTTCATAGCTGATTTGTTCGTTTCTCTCTCTCCCGTGTCCTCTGAGCAATTGTGAATCAGACCTGTGCTTCCCAGGACACATTTCTGTGGGCATTTATGAATAAAGGATCACGTCACCTCTTGACCACACTCCCTAACCTTGGCAGCGTAATAAAGTCCCCGCAATGGATACTCCTGATGGAGAGGGCAGGCTGAGCAGTGATTGTGCTCATTACTTCCTTTGCATTAGCAAAATTGTAAGATAGATGGGGAGGAGGGGGTTTTACTCCAATCCACATCCCAACGGCTTGCCGGTCGCTATAGGAGCTCGTTGGGCTTGCATAAAGCAATGCCACCTCTGTCATAAAGCCTGGCATGTCAGGAGGAACAGGGAACGATGGTGCTGCAATAATGACACTTCATTAACCAGGAGAGGCCACGTTTTCAAAGGAGCAGAAGAATACGGAGAAACGCCTACAGCTGGACTCTAAATAACCAGGTTAACTGCTGGCTGCACACACAAACCCCGCTGCCCTGAACCCTGCTGCTCTGATGGAGTTTTAATAGCTCCTGCAATAAAAAGCAGTGAGTCCCAGCGGAGGGCTCTCCATTTACTCAGAAGGATGGTGGGCAATTCCTGCACGCAACGCTCCTGCTGCAACGTGTGCTGCTCCTTCCTGCAGCTGGGGAAAGGCAGGGCACAGCATCACCCGTGTTCACATGTGCAGTGCAATGGCACAGGAGCTGCAGTGCACAGAGCAGGGTTAAACCACGGCAGGTCCCTGCACACACTGTGCCTTCTGTTCAGCATCTCAGTGCTGCTCTCAGCCCTGGTGGTCATTCTTCCTTTTCCCCTTTCACTTCTCACCTCCCCTTTCCGTGACATTTCCATGAATTAATGCAGCAGTGTGTTTTTTCTGCTTTGCAAATGCAGGCTGGAAAAAAAAAACCACCAACCTTTCCTATTTAAATAGAGCCGCGTGGCAGCTGACATGCCTTGAAAACACTTTGAGTCACACAAAGCTTTGTAGATCCTCTCATTTTCTTCACAGAGTGGTTAAAGGTGTGCGTGCTGCAGCAGCCTGGGGACAAAAGGGGACAGAGGGACATTGGTGGCTTCAGGCTCTGTCCCAAGCGTGCCACAACCACAGCAACACAGCAACAGGTCTCGTTGCTTCTAACCAACGTGGGGGCTGGGAGAGCAGAGCAGCAGGAAGAGCGGAGCGAAGCAGTGAACCGTGCAAAGGATTTCTTTTTGTTTGCTGCCTGCACTCAGCTGCAATCTGTGCCTCTGCGCCAGCAGCAGGCACTGCTCCGTGGGCTGTGCTTTGTGCAGGTGATGGTGGCAGTGAGGGTGGGTGGGTGTTGTCCTGTTGTACCTGCACACACAATGAAAATATCACTGCTGATCCAAACCTATCCATGTTGCACATGGCTGAGCTCGCTCGACAAGTGAAAGAAATACAGCATTGCACACACTGGGTTTCCTAAATTGCCTCCCACTGCCATCACAGGGACCTACTGCGTGGGGGCAGACTCTGGTTCCCCCCAGTGCCCTGCTTTGCTCCCAGTTTCTGAAGAACATCCCACCATTTGCCATTTGGGTGTGTGTGGATGGCACCAGGAGGGCAGATATTTGTTTCCTTTCGGAAGAGCAATTGCCTGCCTAGGTCACCCCTTCCCAGGATAAAAGCTGTGGTCACAAACAAGGTGGTGGGGATGAGTCCCAGACAGGGCAATGCAGTGGACACCAGGAACAGTGAGAAGTGGTAGGATCCTGTTCCACATCCTTCCAAGATGTATGTGGGGGCTCTTCTGATCCTGAGGCAGGCTGGGGTGCAGCACAGAGCCCTGACACCCTCCCAAGAGATCTGGTTGCAGAGGAGGGGGCCCAGCAATGCGACTCCTAAAATGCAGCCCCCAGGCTGGGTATCACAGCTGGCAGCAGACATGGTGCAGTGGGGTGAGGGATGCTGCTCTGCTGCTTTGCTGCAAACTCACTCCTTCTAAAGGAGCACTTCTTGCACTACAGTGCTGTGCAGCCCCATGCAAGGCTAAGGTACACCTTCCCATGTTCTTCTTCCAGTGGACAAATCATCCCTCCCCATCACTGCACCTATTGCACCACACAGTTTGTGGCATCTCTGCCAGCATCACACCCACTGTAGGCTAAAATCCCTTTGCATGATGCCAGCCTAGCAGGGGCAGACCAAGGCAGCCCCAGCTCCCTGCATGCCTGGTGCCTGGTGCTGGCATCAATGGCAGCACTACATGGACATAGCTTCAAACCCAGTTTTCAAATGGGAGCCAATTACAAATAAAAGCATCAGCAAAACTGTTCAACAGGTGGTGAAAAATCATCGTGCAGTGACCTTCCAAGCAAAGACGTCACCTTCCTGTGTGACAGCCAACTTCGGTGGGCATCAGAGAGGAATACACAATTGGCATTGGACTGGGAGTGGGCTGCTAAAGAAGCAAGCTGCAGCAGGGCTGCCCCACTGAGCAGCCAGCGCAGTTCAGCAGGGACCAATGGGGACCTGTGGGGTTTCATCTCCCCAGCAGAGCTCCGTGTACACAGGGCTGAAGCAGTGAAGAAGTTCCTGCTCCCATTCAACTGAGCCAGAACTGTGCGTTGGGCATTGGAGAACTGGGACAGGGAGGGAAGAAGCACAATGAGCTCCTTGCAGCTCCTCACAGGATGTCTGGGGACAGAGGTGTGCCCTGGCAAGTGTAGGGTGGGTGGGAGGAGCGAGGTGTTAGAACAGGGAGCAGCCAGCATCCAATCTGCCACCATGTCACCTCCCACCCACAGAATCCCAGTGACAGCACCATATCCCCAGGTGAACCCAGAGCTGCTCCCAAGGAGGCAACTGATGGAGAAAAAGGCATTTTAACAGAGCTAAAGGGCTTCCAGCCACTTAAAATCTCTTGGCTTGGAAGAGCTGTACGGGCACAGCCTGACCCCTCCATCTTCTGTGCAAAATCACATCTGACAAATCTAAAGCAAGAGAAAACCGAGGCCTGACTATGAAGGACAACATCAGGCCGAGCCAGTTAAATTATCTCCCCACTTCCTGTCATGTCTTGTTTGCTCCTGAGCTGTCAGATCCCACCCCTCATTGCCGGCTCCACCGCCCTGCGCTCCATCTTCCACCTCCTGCTCTCTCCCTACCCATCAGCAGGGTTCCCCATGCATATCCCAATATCCCCCACCCTGCCCAAATGCCACATCCCAGCTGCAGAGGCTGCAGGCTACAAACGTTGCTCAGGGTGGGCAGTCTGAGCAGACCAATGCCCCAATGAGCTTCTGCTCCAAATCAGTTGAGCACTGCTTGTTCTGAATCTTCCACACAGGAAAATGGGTTACGGACGGTTTCAAAAGCAAACCGTCTGCATGCGATAGCAATCACGTTTCCTAATGTTAATTTCTTATCTCACCTCTCCAAAGCACTTTGCAAGGTTTTATCCTGTTGGAGGGAGAAAATCCATCCCCCTGATTTTCCCAGGCTTACAGAGAGGCAAAGAGAAGTATTGATCCTAATGAGAAAACGCCGACAAGAAAACAGCAAGAGTCGCTCCTGTTTAGCTTGCACTCTGCATTCATCTGGTGGGAAAACCAGATGGTTATCAATTACACATGCAAATGGGAGATGTCCAGTGATACCCATGGTGGCCTCCTAGTTCCAGCCACGTCTGGGTTCACATCCCATTTTGCTCTTTCAAGTAAATAAGGCAGAAATCTGTCTCTTACACAACCTGCATCATAGAACCACCACCACTTTCATATCAAGAGAACGTCTGGTGGCATTTTAATCTCGAGAGGTAATGTGGACATTTGTCACCCCCCATCTCCCCTTTCTGCTACTCTCCATGGTGCCAGGAGCCGTGAAATTGCTGCTGCTGGGGAGCACACCGGGGCCAGGTTGGGTTTGGAACACAGTTAGAGGGCAGTACTGGTGGTAAGGGGACTGGTGGTTGGACTAGATGATCTTAGAGGTCTTTTCCTTAATGATTCTATGATTTGAGGCTGACACTATAGCCCCGTGTTAGCAGGTAGCAAAACCCACGTGCGAGCAGATTGCTTCTCATTTACTTTGCCTTTCATGCTGCTTTCTCATCTATAAAAGGGGAACCGGGGGGAAAAGAAAGGGAAGAAAAAGGCACACGAACACCTGAACGTCTTTTTCATATACCTGCCACTGCTGCCACTCAGTGCTGGATCTGAATAGAAGCGGATGGGAGGGAGGTGGGGAAGAATGAATAGCATTTCATGCCCTGTAGTCAGACATCATTGCAGGTGGGAGCTGAGCAGAGCTGGGCGGCACATCCTGCTGGAGCTGTGCTTTGAAGGCTGGGCTCTAATTTCTAGGCTGCAATTACTGCACTGGAAATAGTCTGTCGGGAAATGGGGTCACCCAATGGGAGTGCAGATGGACGGGCTGTCCTGGGGTCCCAGTAGGGGATGGCCTGGGGGCTCATGGTTGGGTCTGGCTGTGGGGGCTGGGGTTGTCCCACTGCCATTGCCACCGGTCTGTGACAGCAAAATGGCCCGAGGGCAATGGGCACAGAGCAGCTCCCCAGGGCAGTGGGCACAGTCTCAAGCTGCTGGAGCTCAGGGAGCTCTAGGACACTGCTCTCTGACACAGGGTTTGGGTGGTACTGCGTGGAGCAGGAGTTGGACTCAGTGATCCTTGTGGGTCCTTTCCAACTTGGGATATCCTGTGATTCCATGACTTGGAGCTCTGGTAACATGAAGCAATGATTGTTATGGGAAAGATTCCCAAGAAGCACAGCACAGCAGTCTCTTTTGAAAGTCTGCTGATGCTATCCAACAGAACCATGATCATGGCTTGGGGAAGAATTGGGACCCCTCTTTCTACCTCCCCCATGGCTGTTGTGTTCTGAGGATGGGTGACATCCAACCCATACCACTGCCTCCAGGTGGGATGTGCTGTGCTTCTGCTCTGCCCTGATCCCACTGCTCACCACAGCCCTGCAACGCTTTTTAGAGCACCTAAACCTGCACACAGGCACCCAGCAAGAGTTGCAAAAGCAAACCTGTTTAGGTGCTTTGGGAAATTCCTTTGGGGATTTAATTGAATTTGAAACTTCCTACAACAAGTGAGTGTTGCAGCTGCAGAGGAGTGGGTGATGGCAGAAACCTACATGCCAAGGTAGGGGAGCACGTGTGGGAGCTACCCTACATGCCACAGGAGCCTGAGGAGGGGGAACCCCACCTCTCCACCTCTTTATTCCCATTTTCCTTGGTCAGGGCTCTCTGTGCCCTCCAGCCCAGCTCCTTTCCACTCACCTCGCTGCGCTGCCATATCCATAGCAAATTCATCCTTCTCCACTCTGAGAGCTGCCCGCACTTCATTAAATATCTTAAAGGTGCTAATGACTTTTTAAAAAAGACCCAAACTGTCTGATGTTTTTCCAGCTCATTTCCTGCTGCTATCTCCCCAAATCCAGTGGACAGTAATGACACGTCTGAGGCAGAAAATGGGATTATGATGAACAGAGCGAACACCGCTGATATGTGGACAGCATTAAACATTTGCAGCCTCTCTTCTCTACCTTCCCTTCTGCAGGTACATGAATGATCCCACTGCATCCTCTTGCATTGACTCTGCTGAGCTGTGGCTCATAAAGAGGGGATGCAAAGCTTTTTGGCACTGTGTAGGAGTGGGATTTTCACCAGGGAAGCACTGTTTATCTGTCCAGAAGCAAACTGGTAGATAAAGCCACATTATTTTTCCCCTCTGTAAAATGCTGTTGGGATGCTCGTGGCTTGCCTTGGGACAGACATTACCAACTCTCATAAGAGAGAGGAACCACCTGGGTCTGGTACTTCAGACCCACAGGTTTGGGGTTTCTATAAGGAAATGCAGCAAGGAGATGGGAGAAGAATCTTGGGAAGAAACCAAGTGCTTGGGTGACTTGCATAAACCTACCCAGCTGAAAGGGAATTCAACCAAGATCTTCCAGTTGATGGAAATAAATTTCACGCTGTGCAACTTTTGCTCCAAATCTCAGAAAAACAGTGCTTTTCAGAGAGGAAAAGCAGGCAACAAGTTCATTTAGTGAGCAGGTGCTTTTGCTGCCTATGAGTGGCTATGATGGAAGAGGAGGATTTTTCTGGACTTCTCCTTTCCCCTGTGATTGTGTCTGTGTAGGGAGGGATCGAGAAAACAGAGGGAAGTTCAGATCAGAGAATATCCTGAGCACAGTGAGCATGTGATTGTCAGAGGTCCATGGTACAGCCAAATCAAACCTGATTTCTTTCAGAGCAATGAGAAGCATTTCCAAGTGAAGGCTCTTCCCAGCCCAAGTTTCGTCTTTGGAAAATAACGCAATAAAAGAAAATAACTTCTTTTGTTGCCCTTGGTAATGCCAGACAGTGATCTTACACAAATCTTCCAATGATTCAGTGCTGTACCCAAATCTCAGCCCAACACTGCTCCAGGACATCAGCATGGGCAAGGTGTCCATTGCCCTGTCTGGGGCCAGCCATGCCTGCAGCCTACCTGGTTTTAGCGGTGATTCCCAGCTCACTGCATGCCCAGCTCATGGCAGAGACCTAAATCCACACCAGAGCTGGAGGAAACCTTGTCATGAATCCCAACAAGGAGAAGCCACCAGGTTCCCCATCACTGCGGTAGTCAAGGTCCTTTCAAATGCATAAACCATGGGAAACTGGGAAAGCCCCTTCCAACTCAAATGATTCTATGATTCCGTGATTCCATGATTCTACAATTCCATGATCCTATGATCCTATGATTCCATGATCCTATGATTCTATAATTCCATGATTCTATCATTCTCTGATTCTATAGTTCCATGATCCTACAATTCAATGCAGGGTGTGCCACAAGATGCCTCAAAACCCAAAAGCATGAAAAGGACTACGAGATGCCCCAAATCCCAAAGCCATGAAAAGGACTATGGAGAGCTCAGCTGAGGTATGCACATGGCAACCTGCTTGTGCTCCTAGAGCTGGTATATGCTCAGGAGATGAGTATTTCTGCTAAAAACTGGATGTGAGCCCCATGCTGTGCAGATGACACCCACAGTCCCCCACCACCATTGCCAAGCCATTCCTGGGGGGAAAATGGAACCAATGCCCCCAGTTTTGCCATGGTGGGCAAATGAGTTGGAGTTGAACTAAAGGCTGCTTCTACCCTGCTGCTCGCTCCCCTCCCCGCAGATCCCACCAAGATTGCAGTTCTAAAAAGCACTCACTTAAATGTGGGAGGAAGATTGCCTGAGCTTTCATGCGTTCACTGCTAGATTGTATTGTTGCTGCTTTTAACATGTTTCGCTCAGTTAAATAGCAACTGATGACAGCTCCGCGCTGAAATCCTTTGGTGTTTTTATCGTGGATTTTTTATATATATCTCTTATAAAGAACAGCACACTGCAAGGCCTCTTACCATATCAAAAACAACAAAAGAAAGCCCCCTATTTTTGTGTAAAGTATCAAAGCAATAACGTGTGCCCGTGCAGCGCAGGCAGCCTATCAGAGGTTGATCGGGTTTTATTGGCCTTGGGCAACTCTGCGCACGACGGTCTTTAGAGTGACATGGAATTTATTAAACTTTTCCACAGCCTGACAGTCTTCTCCCAGCTTGTCCCCACCCCCAAGCTCTTTTCTTTTGAAAAATGATTTCTGCCAATCTTGTGCTTTTAACGTTTGGTTGGGTTTGGGTTGTGGTTTTTTGGTTTTTTTTTTTCTCCTCTCTTTTTTCTTTCTTCTTTTTAATCGCCGGACGCTGAGTGCGGCTCTTTAACGTCGGTTTAAAGCGGCCCATTAAGATCCCACTGCAACAACAACAACAAGACACCAGAGAGAGAAGCAAAAAAAGCAGCCACGCAGCCCATTACTGCCTGGTTCAGCCTTATTGCACTACATTACCCGATATGACAAGCTCTGCATACATAAAACACACACCAAGGGTTTGGTTTTTTTTTTCCCTTCTCCTGGATAGCCTAATTTGGGCTTTGCACAGTGCCCTGCAATAAATTTCCTCTTGCAGACAATAGCCTGTCGCTGTCAGCTGCTTGCCCTGCTCATAACCCAGTGCTGCTCAAAGCATCGCTCTGCTTGCACCCACTGCGCCTTCAGGGGATGCCAGCCTTGCTGTGTGCACCTCATGCATGCACACTCATTAGCACAAGCATCCAGCTCTATGATCAGCAGAGGGAACAGCCATGCTTTTGTTGTGTTTCCTAGGTGTGAGCTACACTTATGTAGCAGCTCAGGGATGCGGCACAGCCACTGGACCTACGATCAGAGAACACAGCATGGTTGGGGTCGGAAGAGACCTTAAAGATCACAGAACTGTAGAATGGTTTGGGTTGCAAAAGACCTTAAAAATCACTGAATTGTACAATGGTTTGGGTTGGAAGAGACCTCTAAGACCACCGAGTCCAACCCCAACCCACCCCCACCACGTCCACCAACCACGTCCCTCAGTGCCACATCTCCACACCTCCTCCACGGATGGTGACCCCACCAATTCCCTGTCTGATGATCTTGTTCCCACCCCCTGCCATGGCAGGGGTGCTCATGCAATGCATTAAGCTCAAACAGCACTGAAATCAGGGTGTCGGGCTCTTCAGCTGAATTGCTTCACACAAAACACACAAATCTGGCTTTTCTGCACAATTTTCCCATCTGCTGATACAGAAATTTGGGATCTGAGATTGAAACCTGCCAAATTAAGATGCATTTGCTTATAATGACATTCACTGACATGGGTATCTTCAAAATTATTCCATTTCCCTTCTTCTTTCCTAAGGAAACAGAAGAAAGGATTGCCTCTCTTAGCTGGTAATTAGCATTAAAATAGCTCCACAAGCTGTGTAGAAACAGCAGAAATCATCCCAAATCTTTTGAAGCAGATAAACATGGGTTGTGGGACCATGGACGTAGAGAGGTACTCAGTGGCTGCAGGATTGGGTGAGGGTGGGAGCCTGGAGCTGGGGGGCACAGTGCTCTGCCACCCCCCCCAGCACCTCCTTCACTGAAGGCAAAGATGAACGGCAAAGCTCCCCATAAAGGTTGGCCAAAGGAATGGGAGAAGGGGAACAAATGATGATAACCATCACTGTTCATCACCAGCGTGCTCACAACGCCAGTGTGATGCCATAGGTGAGTTCACTCCCAGAGTGGGGATCCATTCCCAGAATGGGGATCCATTCCCTAGTGGGGATCCATTCTCACAATGGGGATCCATTCTCACAATGGGGATCCCAAGCCCCTTCGGTTGGTTATTCCCAAATAAATATTCCAAGTACAAAGCCCCAGTTCCCTTTGAATCAAAAAGCAAATGGAGGAATGACAGTGATGCTGAAGAATTTGCACAAAACCATAAAGCAGAGGGTACTCCTGAGGGCTCATCTTCCTGCAGAAGAAAACATATGGTGCTCAGATGGGCAGCCAGGCAAAAAAAAAAAAAAAAGAAAAAAAAAAGGAAAAAAAGAAAGTGGCATCATTAGGATATAAATAAGGTGAAGGAGTCAGTGCATAGCTGCCTAGGAGCAGCTTTGAGTGAAGATCACACATTTTTCACCAACCTCCAAAACAAAATTTATTAATTAATTAATGGAAGGATGGAAGGGAGGGAGGGAGGGAGGGAGAGAGGAAGGACAGCAATCATAAAATAAAGCCCCCATGTGTGTGCCATTGAAGGCACGCAGCAGCATCCCACTGCCAGGCACACTGTTCACTGGGTGAGGGGACATACCCCTACAGCCTCCATCCACCTTCCCATGCTTGGTTGGGCTCTAGGGCAGGATGGAGCCCTGTAAAGCTGAGCACTCATGCTGGGTAGGACGAGGAACCCTTGGGGAAGGGCAGTGCTGGTGGAAGGACCCTCGGGTCCCCACGGATCCCAGTCCTACCCATCCCACAGTGTCCCCTCCCAGAACCAGTGCCACCGAGCTGTCTCCATGTCTCACAGATCTTCTCTGCTATGCTTCTCTTTATTAAATAAAGAAAAAATCCGGCATCTCTTTGCCCTGGAGAAGCTTTCAATAAGACGGATAAATATATATAATTAGCCAAGGAGAGAGCAAACTCCATGAATACAATACACCCTGCAAGACAACCCTCCATTAAAAGCCTCCTTGTTTAGACTTCAATATTTTAGCAACAGTGACAGAGAAACACGGAGGAAAGCATTTATACTTCACTTTCCCTTCCAACAGGTTCATCGGATAATTCCCTGCCAACCTCACGCCTTGCCTGCCCTGTTCCTTCCCCAAAATATATGCTTTGTCAGCGTTCCTTTCAAGCCCCAAATGCCTGCTAATTTAAATCTGTGAGCTCCTGCTCAGTTCTGCATGTTAGAACATAGCCTTTGCCTTTTTGACCAGCATGAAATGCAGATATGTGACAGTGCTGTGGTTCTGGGGTCTGTCACGGCTCACAGGTGCAATGCCTCACTGCACCTCTCCCATCTTCTGCTGCCCCATTTGGGAACTGCTGTGCTTGGAAAAAGGGAATGCTTGGCCATTCTGGATCTCAAAGTGGGTTGCAGTGGCCACAGTGAAGCAGAAGGCTGAGCACTGAGGTTGGTCCCAGCTCACAGTCAGTGCCTCCTCTCTTTTGTCTTATTCTTCACTTGGGAGAAGTGAACCCAGCGAGGCACAGCACACCACACCAGCCCTCCATCAGATGATTTTCCCGTTTAGTTCAGCTTCCATTCTGAAGGGTTTTCACAAAGTTGCACTGCAACTGCTGCTGTTCCCACTGTGGTTTATTGCTGTTACACCGCTGTCGCAATTACCTGCCATTACACTCAAATTTATATCAGAACAGGAAAAAAATGGTGCCTCAGAAATTAACCAGCACTCCCTGGTGGGATAATTCCTTCCCCCAAACTTCCCAGTAATGAAAGCTGTAAGTAAATTTGCCATAATTCAGGGTACAGAGGACCATCTACCATTAAACCAAAGTCTAATGCTCGTAATAGGACAACACCTCGACGTTCAGGAGGAAATTCCCATGGGGCTCTGAAGCTCTAAGTGGGTTCTTACACGCTGTTAAAACATCTCCTGGCACCTGGCAGATGAGGAACTTCCATTAATTCCTCCAAAGCTCAGAATCATAATATGGCTTGGGTTGGAAAGGACCTGAAAGATCAGTCAATCCAACTCCATCTGTGGGCTGGGTGCCCCCAGCTCAGGCTGCCCAGGGCCCATCCATGGCCTCGGGCACCTCCAGGGAAAGGCAATCAGCAGCTTTTTGTAGGTTATAAATGCTTCTGACAAAGTGACACCTGTGGCCAATGGTGCTGATACCCGGGGGAACCTTTGTGCCTTTTGGTGCCATCAACATCCCCCTGGTTCCCATCCCACAGGACAGGGTGGCTGTCAGCCCCTGATTTACCTCCCCTGCACGATTTACTGCTGACTTCTTTATGTGCACGGATCATATCCCCTCGTATTTATCTCATCTTTAAAATAAATGTTCCCCCAACCCCTACAGCCTCCCCTCCTGTGGAAGCCTTTCTGTGTCTCCAATCATTTTTGTTGCCTATCTCCTGACCCCTTCTGTTCCTGCTATATCATTTTGAAGCGGATTGACCAGAGGGAAGCACACCATTCCAGGCAAGTCCGCAGCACTGATTTATGTGCTGGCACTATAATGCTCTCAGCAATATTTTTAATGTCATTCTTCCTCGAATTTTCGTCAGATATCTGCTGGTGGTTATTCAAAACCAGCAGAGTTTTGCTCACTGTTGGTGCTGCTGTCCCCTTTTCAAGTGGTCCCAGTCCTTTTAGAACCAGCACTGTGCTCCCATTGCTCCTTTTTCGTACAGCACAGGGCTTTGCCTCCCTGCCCACCCGTATCCAGGCAAAGTTTTCCACCTCTTTCCTCGACCAGCCCAAGGAAATCTATGGCACTTGCAATTTTTGCTATTGCTTATTCTCAGATCAATAAAGAGTGCCCTACACGGGACCAGGTCCATACGCATCCCTGTAATCTCAGGAACCACTTGAAGGCTTTTCTGTCCTCTCCAGGATAAAGTAGTTGAGGCAAAGCAACTGCACAGGATGAGATGCTGGGAATACCATGCAGGGAGCTGGGCTGGAGCTCCAGTTTCCCCAGACAGTAAGACCACAGCAAGAAGGCAGAATGGTATGGATAGGAAATAAGATTGCAGCCACCTGGGGCCAAATAAACTCTCTGTTTTTGAGAAGAGCCCTTCAGCACAACCCATAAGGACATCATGCTGCTCCACACCAAATGCAGTCCCCAAATGTCCTGGGTGAAGAGATGGGTGCAGACGTGGAGGTGTCTCTGAGCCAAACCCTCTGCATCTCAGCGCTGGGGCTGCTCTCCCCCTCACCATCTTCCTATTCAAATCACTATCAGCCATTCTGCAAGATATTTGCCTTCCTGCATTCATTTTCCAATAACAAAGCTGTCCTCTGCTCTTTAGAGCCGGTATTTTTATTTTATTTAGTTAATATTTTTAAACATTACTACCACTGTAATAAATGTTAACTATTTCCGCAGAGCTCCTGGTGCCTTGGCAGGGGCCTTTATACGTGCAAAATAACAGCAAATCATAATAAATAATAAATTATTATGGTTGATTACAGGGGAAGGCGCTACATTTTTATAAGCTCCAGACCACCTACAGCTCACAAAATATAATGGGAAACATTAAGCCTTTAACTGGTTTTATCCATTCCCTTCCCCCGCTTCCACTCCCTGTGTTCTGTAATAGATTTACAAACAGTGTAAAGAGAGAAGAAAAAAAATATCTTCCCTTATAAGAATAGCATCAAAATTCTCCTCAGCTTTCCAGCTGCTGAGTGTTTCTGAAGCCTTCAGTGAAATGCAATTAGTATCTTTTACCGCCTGCCTTCTGGGGATACTGACATTATTATCTTATTGCAGGTTCACCTTGACATGCAGATCACAAGGCAGAGAGCTGGGTTGTGTCTGGAGCAGCCTGGAATGGGGGCATTGCCACAGATGGCTCGGGGACGTGGGGAGGAGGCAGAGCCCTTGGCTCACCTCTGGAACTCAGCTCTCAGAAAGCATGAGAAATAAAGGGCCACGGGAGGGGACAGCCCCATGTAGGGTGTGTGCCTCCATCCCTGCAGTTTGCTGGGGGGACAGCTGGAATCATAGAATCACTGAAGCTGGAAAACAGCTCTAAGGTCGCCGACCCCAATCTCACCCACCAAACCCACTGACCATGTCCCTCAGTGCCACATTTCCATGGTTCTTGGGCACCTCCAGGGATGCTGACTTGCCCACCTCCCTGTGCAGTGCATCACCCCTTAGGGGTCTTCTCTAGCATTCATGATTCCATGAACCTAAAAGGCTGCACTGTTGCAAGCCTTCCTTTGGGAAGGGGACATCCATCCAACCAGAGCAGGAACCCCATGGTGACACTGTCACAGCACATGGCCACGGTGTCCCAGCACAGAGCCATCCCCAAGGGCAGCATTCCCTGCAGCCCTGCTCCTGCTGCCAGCACGTGGATGTGCCACGCTGCAGAAGGACCCAGCTGCTACCAGAGACTGTTACTTTCAAGATTCTAGAAGAGGATCAAATGAAGGAGAAAATTAAATTAAACAAGCAGCACTTAATTACGTAGGCTGCTTTTGTACTCTCCCCTTCCTCTGTGTAGTAGTTTTCACCTGAAAGTCCTGAAGTGCATTAGAGGCAGTAATTAAATCTCAGAACTACTGCAGAGCAGGATGCGGGGGGAAGCGCCCGCCACCTGCTTGATCTCCTCAGTGTGATTATGCATTAACTTTGCATCTCTGCAGCCCTCTGCTCTGCCAGGACACTCCTGGTGAGTGAACCCAAGGACTGCAGGTGCTCGTTATCGTGTAATTGCATTCTTGCAGCAAGGAGTCCACTGAACGGAGCCCCGGGGGATCTCTCTGGGCACACTGCCACATCAACACCTACTGTGCTCCATGGGTACCCAACCATTATGTGTGCCAAACCTGACATGGTAATGTCAGCTTCGGAAGCCATACCCCCTCTGATACTCTATTTGGGATGTTTGAAACCAACAACATAAATGTGGGGGCCACCAAGAGCCAACTCCATCCTCCCCAAGCAATCCTTGTAGGACAACATCCAGGAATAGCCACAGCCACACTGGTTGGGTGCACCATTCAGCAAACCTGAGCAGTTCAGCACAGCGTGGTTTCACAAATCCAATTTCTGCAGTGTCTGGGCTCCCATTGCTCTGTGACTCCCAAACCTGGTTCATTTACGATGCACGCAGCTCAGGTCAGCCTCCCGTGCCTTGGTGACATTTGCATGATTTTGGTCTTGGTTGATAAGATCTTTGATTTTAAGCACTCATGACTGTCAGCAAATATGGGAAACAGAGAGCTTTTATTTGCCAGGGCATTTATTGTGGTGTGGATGGACGTCACTTTTCCTCCATGCAAGGTACCCAGCAACAAAACCATACATAGCAAAGATTTAATCACTCCCATCCAAAAGACGCTCCTCTCTTTAACATCCAGCAGTGCCACCCGGGAGATATTTCAGCACCAATCGCAGCTCTCATCCTGCACCCCACTACAGACGTCCCAAAGTCCCCCCTTGCCCTTCCTTTCCTGAGGAGCACATCCGACTCACACAAATCCCCCAGCGACCCCAAGCCCTGCTGTTCCCCAGGAGTCTCCTGCGATGCTGAGCGCAGTGGATGAAAACAACCCAATTTTTCTTCAATTTATGCCCCCAAATCCAGCAGCAGAGGGCTGCCAGTCCCTGGAATGCCCATACCCCATTTCTTGTCCTGCTCCAGGAGACCGGGATGGGCCAGAGGAAACGATGCTGATGGGAGATAAGGAAGTTTTTCCTATGCAAAATAGCAGCCCAGCTGGCGGAGATCGAGGCTCATTTCA
This sequence comes from Lagopus muta, assembly GCF_023343835.1. NCBI lineage: Eukaryota > Metazoa > Chordata > Aves > Galliformes > Phasianidae > Lagopus > Lagopus muta. The sequence goes on along the minus strand of NC_064450.1, from coordinate 3,944,966 downwards.
GCCTTTGTGTTCCCAATGCCAGGCAAACCCATGACAATGCGTGGAGCCACCCCTGACCTGCGGTGTGAATGGCGAAGAGCCCAAAGTACGGCTTCCAGAGCACGGGTCTTCAGCTGGGAGATGAATAGGAAATGCCCGGTGCTTGCCAGAGAGAAAGGGAATCGATGGGGCTGGAAACAGGTGTGAAGCAGCCCGCATCCAAAGGCCATCAGAAAAGCCACAGTCTTGCAAATCCTACGATCTGTAAGATAATGGGGCTCATCGGGGAGATAAGATCTGCATCCCTCCGCACCGCGCCCAGGCTACGGGAGCAGCGCTCATTGCCCAGCACAGCTTTGCGAAATGCATCACAAAGGGACAGCCGGGCAGCAGCTCTCGTTTCCAACACGGCGCCGTGTGTTCAGCCAGCACGAGCACCGCTCCGAATGCAGTTAGGAGCTCTGCTCCTTTACTCTGAAATCAGCCCTTCACTCCGGCACGCTGATTACCTGCCTTTCTGGGTTTGGTCGTGAGCTTTTTTTCCCCTTTGCAGGAAGATCTGTTCATCTTAAAGCCAAATAAATGCCAAGGAACTCACACCACCCACCGTATTTAAGACCAAAATCACCATTTCTTTTGATAAGTTCCAGCGGTGGCAATGGCCTGGAGATCACTCAGTGCCAAGTGCTTTCCATGATTCCCTCCTCAAAAAAACCGTGCTTTTTTTTTTCCTTTTTCCTTTATAAGCAGGTACTTTTCAATGGAGATAATTCGGACTACAAACTCCTGAAAACACATTTTTTTAAAAATTATTTTTATTTTATTTTATTTTTGCACCGTTGCATGCGGTTCCTTAAGCTCAAGTTCTGAAACACCAACAGGTAAGAACGCCTTTGGTGGTTTGATTTCTGTAGGGCACACGGGCTTCCTCGCACCCATGCCCAGGCAGTGCTCTACTTTAGCAGACAGGGTTGAATGATACAGAACCTGAAGCGTGGGATCACCAGACCCTGAAGTTCCTAAGGTTTGCCAGAACTCCTTATTGGAGGGTGAGTCTATCTGAGCTATTTGCTGTGAAGTATCAGAGGGAAAACACCTTCTGTCACCTTGCCTGCTTCCCCCTAAGAATTGAAGCCATCTGCTGGGCCCTTGTTGTTCAGGTTCCAGGACTGTGATCTCTTCATTTTCTAAATGAACTGAGATGTGATCACCCGTTATTTTGACGTTACTGGGGGAAATCTCCTCTGGTGAAAATGCCATCTGTATACTGACACACTTTCACCCTTTGCTCTGGTGGAACTTGTTCTAATTCATCCTCCAAAGCCTGATGTGACAACGCAGGGCAATGTTTGAATTCCTGGGGTAACCAGTGTACTGCATTCTGCCCAGATAAAAGCAAATCTCCATCCTCAGCTGGGAGTGGGACCATGAAAAATAGACTCTCCTTGTCCATGGCAACCATCCACAGATGCACAGCTTGTTCTTCTACTGCAAAAATAAGATTTGTAAGAGAGGAAAAAGCGATATGTAAGGGTCTGCTATTTTTCATTGCCAAGTCATTCCACAAAGGGCAAGGAGACCCAGACTGACATTACCCCAAATGCTGGCTCTATAGGCTCCAGGTTATACAGACCGTTCTGTATAGGAAAACTAAGACAACATTCATCCTAAGGAGTCCATCCCAACTGGGGATGGGGCCTGGCCCTAACAAGTACCTCACCTCCTTGTCTTCTGATGGAGTCACGGTCGGTGATGGAGTCGGACCCTGTAGGGTTAGGGAGAAGCAGTTTGGGATCACCCAAGCACAGGGTGGTAAAGCCATACCCACGGGCCCGGCTCTGACAACCAAAATAGGTGTTTTCCCCCATTAGGCACCCATCTGTGTCAGCCAGCTCTAATTAAGCATCTGCTCTCCAAGAGGCTAACAAGTCCTTTTGCTGATAATCCCGACCAGCTTGGCAGCATTATTTATAATGCAGCACGGTGAGCCTCGGCTCTGCTCAGAGTCACTTCATTGTTAGAATAAGATGTAACTATATCATTATTTTAGGAGACATCTAAAATATAATCCAATTATATGGTGGATACGTGGAATTCCCAATGATTTGAGAGCACGCCACTCTACTCAGGGTGGGGGAAAAGATTTAAAGAGACAGATTGTCACCGAGCATCAAAGGATTTGGAATGATATTTAGGATAACAGTTTATAGACACGGAGCAAATCCTATTATAATGCCACATGGCCGTCAGGCTGTCACGGAGGCAGGTATGCTGTGTGTCTGAGCAGGGATGCCAGCCCAGAGCACGGTCAGATGGGAGCTGTTGTGAGCTGCAGCAGGGATATGGGATGCTCTGTGTGCTGGCAGCCAAAGCACAAAGCCAGTGTCTGGGCTCTCCCAGTAAAAGGTCAGGGAAAGGCATGCAAATGCAACCAGATGTGAGGAAATGGGGTTTTCCCAAAGCGTTTGCTCTGGGTGCCTGACCCTGTGCAAGATCCCGGTGTTGTGACCCCTTGGCATGGCCCTGAACTTCCTTTGCAGTGGGGCTGATGCAAGCCAGTGGACAACGAGCCCTCCTGTGCACTGAGCTCTGGCAAAAACCTGCAGTGTCCTCGGCTGGGTGACTCCTGGGGCTGATTCTCTACCAGTGGCTGTTCCTCCTGCAAGTGGCTCTGCAAAGAGAGATGTGGGCGAGCCCAGTGCATCCAAACACAGAAACAACCCTGCACAGATCCACAGAGAGCGCACAGGGCTGCTGTGCAGGCGGGTGGAGCGCAGCTGCCGGATGGGCCCAATAAAAGGCTCATTACACCTCCATTTCAGATCGCTGGGTGAAACCCCTTGGTAAGTATCATTGTTATGGTGCTCTCAATCAAATCGAGCAGCTTTATGACAAAATCAAAAGTTGTGATCCAAGGAGGAAAAGGATGGGGCGAGCAGCCTGTTCATTGTGCTTTGGGTTCACAGTGAGGACCAGGCGAGCTTGGAAATCATTGCAGCCCTCTGCCCTCAGAGCTCAAAGCATCTCGGAACCCACAGTGAGGTTATCCCAGTTCACAGCTCAGAAATATCCATTATTACTGCAGGTAACCCAAACAGCTAATGGGTGCATGGCTACTGCATGTAACCCGACCAAGCAATAGGTGCATGGTTACTGTAAGTAACTCAACACTGAGGTCATCCTGTCCTCCATCTCCATCGCATGGCTCTGGGTCACTCACATCAGCCCTTCCCCCCAGATAGGAGCTGTGGCTTTGGAGAGGACCAGCTCTCCTTCCTCATGTGCATCTCCATCACTGCTGGCATCACCTTGGAGTTGGAGAGCTGTGGCAGGGGGCTGCTGGCTGGCAGGGAGGGAAGGAGATCAGAAGATCACTCTCTGAAGAATTAAGATCTTAATCTGCCTTAAGCTGCTGAGCGAGGGCTGGGCCCTCCTGAGCAGCATCTCATCATCCAGGGTGAGTAGCGAGGTGCAGGCATGGGGCACCCAGCCACAGAACTGCCTCACAAAGACAAGATCAAGCTGTAATTAGACTTTGTCCTTCATTTCCTAAGGTTACTGCTGCCCTCACTCAAGAAAAGCCAATGGAAAGGAGCTGCGGGTAGGAGAGAGCATCAGAGGGATTATACAAAGCAGAGCTGTGCGAGGACCAGGCGTCCCTCTGCAGCATCAGGCACAAGGGACAAAGTCTCTTCCTGCCGCCAGACCCACAGTGATCTTCCCTTTCCCCTTCCCAGAACAGCACAACCCAGGGGAGTCCTTAGCCCTGGGGGACTTGGAATTTCCCTTTTGCTTACAAGCATGAGGGGGAACAACTTTTTAGATAGTGATGGTGAGAGGACAAGGGGGAATGGCTTTACACTGAAAGAGAGGAGATTTAGATCACATGTAAGGAGGAGCTCCTTTACTCAGGGCAGTGAGGCTGCTCAGAGCTGTGGGTGCCCCATCCCTGGAGGTGTCTGAGGGCCTTGGGCAGCCTGAGATGGGGGCGCACAGCCCATGGCAGGGGGTGGAACTGAATGGTCTTAAAGTGCCCTCCAACCTGAGGCATTCTATGATTCCATGAATATTGCAGCATTGCTGAGTTTCCTCACTTGCTCCCACATCCCAGGCAGCAGCTGGAAATGTTCCAAAGGTTTTGGTTTGTCCCAGCCCTGAGAAACATGAATAGTTACAAATGCATCTGCTCCTCCTGCTAGGCAGCAGTAGGGGATGCAGATGAATTCTCCAGTGCAACAGAGAGGAGGAAAATCCCAGCTCCTTTCCCAGGGCATCTCTGGGAGAGCCTGCTTGCATTCTGCCCCATTAACCAGGGAAAAACGATGAGTGTATTTGCAGTTTCCCTCTTGTGCAGAAGCACACACACACAAATCCCTGTGCCTGGTGAGCTCCTGCTGGCACTGCAAGGCTGGCACAAGCACCGGGACCACAGAGCAGCAACACTCCAACCAGGTCTGTGAAACCGAGGGAGGGATGGGGGAAAGAAGCCTAAACCCCATCCTCAGTGTGAAACACTGCAATCCATTGCAGGTGGGATGAAACCAACCCTGTACAACACTGTCCAGTTCAGCTGGCGGCCCTGCATTATTCCCAGCTTGCATTAAGTAGCTCTGTAGTGTTAGCGCTGTTCTGGAAAGATAACTTCACCTTTCACCCCTTAAGCTCTGAGATACTCCTAAAAGTACCAGCACGTTATTATGAACAGGAGAGCAGTGTTAATGCTGAAATGCTCTATCCTTTTCTCCTCCCTTCTTGTCACTGCTGGATATTAAAACACGGCGTTATTAGCAGGAAAATGTATGCTGAGAATGGCGCATCCCGCTCTGCATAGCCACTGCCATCCCCAGACAGCAAAGCCTTTGGGGGCAGGAACACGCTGTAATCTGTGTTTGTCAAGTGCCATGTAAATGGTGAGCTAAATGTGTTTGTTTTCAACTGCTTATTTGTTTTCCAAAGAGGTTGTTACAGGGGAGCGTGCAGCTGAATAAGCAAGTGTGTGCACAGAGCCTGGTGGAAGGCAGCGATGGTTGGTTGGGTGAAGGCAGTGATGGATGGGTGAAGGCACACTGTGCAGGTGCCACCAGATGGTGTACCCTCCTGTCCCCAGCTTTACATTTGGGATGGGCTGGGGTTAGCCTCAAGGACAATGTCACTGCCCCAAAGTCATCTTCCAGCTCCAAAAGACAACCCCACAACCCCAAAGTCAGTTCCACTGCATCAAAGTACAAAGTACAACCCAAAGACAACTCCACACCCCAAAGATAACCCCAAAGTCAACGCTACAGCTCCAAAGTCAACCCCACAGCCCCAAAGACAACCCTACAGCCCCAAAGTCAATTCTACAGCTCCACAGTCAATCCCACTACCCCAAAGACAACTCTACAGCCCCAAAGACAACCCCATAACCCCAAAGACAACCCCACGGCTCCAAATACAACCCTATAGCTCCAAAGACAGCCCTACAGCCCAAAGACAACCCCACTATCTCAAAGACAACCCCCAGTTCGTCAGCAGCAGATCCCTGGTGCGTGTCCAGGCACTGGCTTCCATGGGGGATTTGTTCCTGCAGTGTCACCATTGTCACTGCTTTTCATCATAGCTTTACACTCTCCCTGTTTTTTTTTGTTTTCTCCCTGATAGTTCCATGCACGATGCTGAATCAGGCCCCTCCTGTGGCTCTTCCTCTCCTACCCAGCTCTTAAGGTAATGGAATTGTAATCGCTGCCATAGGAGCATCTGCAGTGCTTCGAGTGCTGAACTGAGCTGGTCCATCAGAAAACAGCCTGATTAAAATGGAGTTTGGGGAGGGGGCAGTTTGCCTGAGGCTGACACCGTCTCTTACACTTGAAATGAAATGTGTCTGTGTTGAAGAGCAGCAAAGAAAACAGAAAGATCTTCAGCCCCTCCAGAGGTTCATAAGCCCTTAGGCTGTTGGCCACTGGGTTCATGTATCAGTTTCAAATGGAAGTGCCTAAAAAAGCAAGGAACTGCTGTGTGGTGGACTGGAAAATCTCCCCTCACCTGCCATGCACCGACAAGGATATCATGTCATAGAGTGAGCAGCAGTATCGTGCAAGGTAAAGATGCTTCTTTGCATATATTAAAGGCAGCCTGAGCCTTAAATGCACCCTAAAGAAGATGGATCTCCTTAGGAGGCTGAGATCTATTCATCACAATCTGATTTATAAGTGTCAATTAATCTTACTGCTCCTGTGTTGTTCCCCAGCCCTGACACATCCCTCACTGTCCCTGACTTGGAAGAGTAATGGGAGACAGTGGTTGAGTATATAAAAGATAATTAATAGAAAATATCCTCCCTTTAAAGAACAACAACCGAACCAACCCTTTGGAATAATAGGTCTTTCTTCCAGCACCCTTTCCCACAGACACAATTGGCCTTTGAGGAATGTTAATTGCCCAACAAGAAACTTGGGTAGTTTTAAAAGGGAGAGAGTCATCCTGCAAAAGTATGCAACCAATACAAAAGAAGTGGTGATTTTTTAAGCATCTATTGTTCTCCTCCCCAACTCTTCCAGGGCTCTTGCTCTGAGACTGCAAAAAGCCCTTTGTTTGGCAAGATGCATCTTCAGCTTCTAAGACCACAGCAAATTAGCATAGATGTGAGGCTTAGGAACACCTGATCCAGAAAAGTAATTGACCCATAGAAAAACGTGTTCCTAGACATCTTCACTGAGTCATGAAATCACAGAATCAGTAAGGTTGGAAAAGACCTCTAGGATCATCTAGTCCAACCGTCCACCTACCACCAACACTGCTCACTGACCACGTCCCTAAGTACTGCATCTGTCCTTTCATTAAACACATCCAGGGATGGTGACTCCACCAGTTCTCTGGGCAGCTTGTGCCAATGCCTCACTGTTCTTCCTGAGGATAAATTCTTCCTAATATACAACCTGAGTCTTTTGGGTTCCTGTGCTGGATCTCTCCTGGCTTCATTCCGGTTTGCCAAGTGTCACCAATCTGTGAAAACAGGTTGTGAGTTCTGGCATTCCAGGTTTCTCCTAGGATTCCATCATCTCTGCTCCAAACCCCACCCGACAGTGCAAAAGATGCAGAAGTGAAACCTAATTAAGTCTAAATATTAACTTCCAAGTTCTGAGGCTTAGTGAAGGTTTGATTTACATTTCTGGCAAGGTTCATGCAAGCAATGCCTTGTATTGGTGCAGGTACTCCTGTAAATACTCTGTAGGGCGCAATCGACAGAGCAACTATGGCAGAGGAAGAGGTGTAAGAGTTCTGAGCCAACTGCTGGCAGAAGCTTTTGCCCAGTGCTCCTGCAAGGTCTGCAGCTCAGTCACATTGAGGATACTGCCAAAATTAAAACCTTCTCTACAGGCAAAATGGGAGGATGGATCCCATTTGCAGCTCTTTTCCTGCAGGATGGCTGTGCCACCTCCCATTCCTTCACCTCGTCCGCTCTGTTGCCAGTTCCCAACAACCCATCAGAAAGTCTGACTCAAAGGGCAAGATCTTGCTCCCCTTCAGACAGTGGGCAGGATGCTGAGAGCAGCGCAGAGCTGAGATAATAAATACTGTTGTAACAATCCTCTTAAAATATCCCAAGGATTATTTCATTACACCATCACACCGCAGGAGTGCACTGTGCAGAGGCTCTCACACAGGGACTCCCCCAGAGCTGAGAATGCACCAGAGAACCAGGGACACAAGCTGTGTTCAGCCCAGTGCTATGGGAAGACCAAACCTCTGAGTCTGCCCCTGGAAACACTCTCCAATTTCCCAGCTCAGTCACCCCAGAACCTGATGGCTCCATGAGCCGTATTTCCAGAAGCAGGGCAAGCAATGGTATTTTACCATCTAATCCCATGTAACTGTTGGCTCAACTTTTATTCTGGCTTTCTTACACAGCGAGAAATTCTGCATATCCTTTCAGCAGCTCAGGCAATCACTCACTGCTCCCAGTGCTGAGAGTGCGGGGCTGTGAGCACTTGGTAAGGATTATGACATTTAGAATGGAGTAAATAGCAAGCACCTCCACTCAGGCAGGGATTAACTCCACATTCCTCTGCTCTGAAAATAAATATTTTGACTCAATGAGAACAAACTAATGAACTCTTCCATGCAGGCATTCCTACACCAGGGAAATGCAGCCCACATATGGCCATGACCAGAGAAGAAAGTCTATGCAATCTGATCTGCTTAACAACTCAATATAAATGAAAGACGGGAAAAAGAGAGTCCAGTCACTTAGACCAGATCAGAATCATAGAATGACAGTATCCTTAAGGTTGGAAAAGACCACAAGGATCATCTAGTCCAACCATCAACCCACCATGCTTGCTAAACAGATGCAAATTGATGTGAAAAATCAAAAGTTTAATGAAAATAAACTTAGGAAGTAGAATCCCAGAATGGCCAGGGTTGGAAGGGACCTAAAGGCTCATGAATCTCCAGCCCCCCCTGCCACAGGCAGGGCCACCAACCTCCTCATTTAATACCAGACCAGGCTGCCCAGGGCCCCATCCAACCTGGCCTTGAACAACTCCAGGGATGGACGGGGCATCACAGCCTCTCTGGGCAGCTGTTCCAGCACCTCACCACTCTCTCTGTAACAAACTTGATAGATAGAAGATAGAGTAGATCCTGAAGTGTTGGCATGGCGTATTTTTATGAAGATATCTCATAACTTCAGCAGAAGCTGTGGATTTGGCAGAGGTGTTTTGGACAGTGCTTGGGGTCAGGCGAGCCTGCGCAGCGCACATGCTCCCATGGTGCTCCCTACATTGGTCCCATTGCTGCTTTAGGACCTTTAGCATCCAATGGGAGAGGGATGCTTTAGTGCTAAGGCAGAGAATCAAGCACTGGGACGACAGAAAATAGTAATAATAATAAAAACATACATCGGATCCTTCCTTCCTCTTTGTCACCACATCTGGGACGCTGGCACTGCTGCACAGAGCCCCACGTCCAACCAGCTGCAGACTGATGCGACCTCGGATATTTATGCAAACCAGGAGGCACGGCAGGATCTCACAGCAGGAGGACAAATTCATTTTGTAAAAGGTATTTATATAGTTCAATAGGTGTGTGCACTGCTTTAGAGGTATAAAACACGAGATCCCTGCCCTGAGGGGCTTATAATCTAATAACATATACTAGGTAAATTAAAACATACATCACGGCCGCGCTGCATGCCCGCCCCAGCCCAGGCGGAGGGCAGTTGAGCCATATGACAAGGCAGAACTCAATTTTCATTTTAGATTTGTAGTTTGCCTTTAAACAGGCAGCGCTCCCTAACCCCCAAGCGAGGGAGAAATTTATCAGCATTACATCTGGGGGTAGGGAGGGCTCCGGTGCGGGATCATTTATTAATTGTTATTTATTATCTGTTAAACAAGGACAGCGTGTGCAGCAATAGCATTCCTTTTTCTGGATTAATTGTCGCCGCGCGATTCCAAGGTTTTATATTTTTAGCAGCCCTGTTCTGGTGTAACCCACTGAAAGGGGGGGGAAACGGAACAGGCACTCACACAATTAGTGTAATGAGAGTAATTAATTTGAAAATAATACCCAGGGGGTGGGAGGGTTAAGGCTTTCTTTTTAAGGAAATAAAAGTCGAACCAAAGCTCCCACGTCCCCCAGGACTCCCCGCTACACTGACTGCACTCGTTATGTGCGCATTTGAATACTCATTCGAGCACATTTCTCATGCTGTTATTTCACCACTTCCTCAGCCTTGCATAATAGATGCAGTCATTGCCACTAAAGAGCCAACATTTACCCACAGAGGTAAGGAAGAACGCCATAAAGCAGGCGGGAGATGGAAATAAAACTCTATACATCAGGGCTCTCCTTGGGGCTCGCGAGGAAAAATAAATAAAATCGGAAAGCAAACAGCTCAAACTCCAGGCAATGAGCTCTCAGGATCCTCGCCTGTGCCCATCCTGGAGGAGAGGAGCAAATCTGCTTGGATGGATGGATGGAAACCAACCTCAACTCGCCCAGAGAGGCAGTGGTGCCCCATCCCTGCAGACAGCCAAAGTCAGGTGGGCTGTGAGCACTGATGGAGCTGTGGGTGTCCCTGCTCAGTGCAGGGGTGGCACCAGATGGCCTTTAAGGATCCCCTGCAATTCCAACCATTTGCATGTACTTTGATAAACCTGGCACCCAAATCTCTGAGCCTCCACCCAGTGCAATTATTGCTGAAAGCTCAACATTTGGCAAAGATGCAGCTTTTGGTTTGGGATGTTGGTGAGGTTGTGCTATGCTGCACCTGAGCTGTGACAAATACCTGAAATGTATTCTGAATGCACATCGAGTGAAGTCAAATCATAAAGCCAAAGTCCCTGAAGGTTTTGCTGCATGTGAGCACTTCCAGGAGCAAAAGAAATAAATTTTCATTGAATATACAGTAATCACATTGGTCATACTGCCTCGGTGTAAGAGAGAGGGATTTCTGTCTTCATTTAGAGCTGTTGTAGAAGAGAACCTGGGGTGTGCAGTGCCCCAAGGAGCCCGGCTCTGCACTGAGATCTGGATGGAGGAATGAGGAGTTAAGGGGCCGTGGAAGATGCTTCAAGATGGGATGCAGATGATTCGCCCTGAGTCCACCACAGACTGAATGCGTGCTTTCATGGAATCACAGAATCATTAAAGTTGGAAAATAACTCTAAAATCTTCCAGCCCAACCCCAACCCACCCCTACCGTGCCCACTGACCATATCCCCCAGTGCCACATCTCCATGGTTCTTGAACACCCCCAGGGACGATGACTCCACCACCTCCCTGCACCGACACGTCACCCCTCTTCAAGGGCAGAAATCTTTCCTAATCTTCAGCCACAAGGATGATGAGCCCTGGGGATGCACCAGGTGGGAGGTGGGCCCCGTACGTCTTCCCTTTCCTTTAACAGCACAGCAGCTCGGTGGTGCGTTTTGTTCAGGCTTTAACTTTGCTGCTTTTTTTCTCTTTTTTTTCCTTTGCCTTTCCCTGGTGTTCGTTAGCAGAACTGACATTTCTGCGGACGGGCAGGCGATGACGGCAGCTAATGGCTCCCGGGCCCTCTCTCCAGTTTCCTTAGCAACTGCGTGAAGGGAAAACAGAACCTGTCAGATGGAAAATGTCAATTACGGCAGATGCGGAGGGGAGCGATGCTGCAAGCAGGGGAGGCGCGTGGCGGCGGGGGGAGCACCCAGCAGAGTGGCCCCGATGGGCAGCATCATGGTGACAATGTGTGGCAGCAGATGAGGGCTGTGGGGCAGCGACTGCACTGTTTCAGGAATGATTTTGCCATGCTGAGCCCATGGCCAGCATGGCAAAGGATCATCCTCCATGGCCAACTGTGATCAGCCTTTATGGCCAATTGGGATTGACCTCCGTGGTCAACTCTGGTTACCTCCCCAGCCAGAGGAGATGCCCTGCAGTGGAAGGAAGTGTATGGAAGATATAAATGGGATAAATAAATGAGGAGGAGGGATAAAGGAAAGGTGAGCTGTGCCCACATTTTGCCTGTTGATCTGCCTCCCTTGGTGGACACAATGCTGGAGGAGAAGCTTTGTGTTGATTGTGGGCAGGGAGGTGGCAGCTCAGTGTTGATGCTCACCAACATGGGCAGCACCTGGGGGGCACAGACCCCTGCCTGATCCCTGTAGCATCACCAAAGAGTGATACCTGAGCCACCAGCCACGGTGCATCCCTCACCTTGGTTAATGGCTTGCACAGACCAAGTGCTTTCTCTTAATGCAATTTCCCATCTCCACCTTGCCCACAACTCCAAAAATAAATCTATTTGAAAAACTAAAAGGGAAAAAAGAAAAATAGCCAGTGATGCACACATCCATGGCTCTTGCTGCAGCAGCAAGTGCAGCTTGAGGACTGATGCCTGCTTGCCCGTTCCATGCCTCGTTACCACCAAGGGCACTGGATAAGTCTGAGCTCTCTCTCCTAAACCACTGCCTGAAGCAGGAGGGATTCAGACCCCTTGTCCTGGCTGACATCTGTGTCCCAGTGGGAGGGAACCAGATGGTGGCTCAAGGACCAAGAAGGAGAAAGTGAGGAGAATGAAGGACAGTCATTGCCTTGGGAAAGCACTCACCTCTCTTCAGCTAGGAGAACAAGTTTTATTCAGGTGCCTGTGTTGTTTAGTTGGATGGGCAGCCCCAGACTCCAGAGCTCTGCTTACTGCTCTCCCATGGCACAGCTCTCGCATGCTGGCCGCCTGGCCCCTCCCTCTACCAAACAGGAAACCCCCTGGCCCCACTGCTATAAAGCAAACTTCCATCCACTGCCCTACAATCCCCAAAGGGCCTCACTTTGTAGGGCTGTTCTTCTACCCCCCAAAGCCCACTGTCTCCCCCATTTGCTTTGCATTCTGGGCTCAAAATCCCTTCAAAGCAGAACATAACTAACACCTCAGCCAGTTCTCCCTGCTCTATTTGCTTTATTCCCTTCTGTTTCCCACCCCTTTCGAGTCCGTACAATTGCACCATTAGGCTCCCATAATCTGCAGTGAGCACCCACTGGGAGTTCCACAGCACAGACTGGGATGCACTGGGATCCTACCGGAGCAGCAGCAGCCGCACACACCCGTTCCTCCCACACTTCCCTTCTCCTGGGTTATTTTTACACTTTCCCTTACATAACCAGGTCAGGCTGTGCCCTGCTTTCTGCTTCTGGCTGAATCCAAAGAAATAAAACCCACCATGAATTCAAGCAACAACCTTCAGTGCATCTCCCGCTGCCCCTGCTCCGTACCCCCGCCCGGGCTGCAGCAGGGCTGTAAATATCAATTGCTCTAACCCCTTTAGAGCCTAATGGGCTCAGCAATATCTACTGAGGAAAGGGCCTGACCCTGCTCGTCAGCAGTCATGACATGCAGCGGCTACAGCATGTTCGGGGTATGCAAAAGGCTTAAATGCACATCTAATGGTTGTCAGGGAGCAGCTCCTATTAATATAAAGACAGCCACGTCCCAGGGCTATGGAAAAGAGCTGAAAAGCCCAGATGAAAAATGAATTTATTTCAATGGATGCTTGCAGGATCGAGAAATGATTCAAAAGCCCAAGCCGTTCTGCTGGTGGAGGAGACTGCGAGATTGAGGGTTTGATAATGAGTGCAAAAGTTTCCCTGTCCATGTGACTCAGCTCTTCAATTACTGACATTTTAGTTCGTTACCGTGTATGCACATTATTTATGTTTTGCCCAGGAAAAAGCAGCACAACTCCAGCAGAACATTTGTTGTTGTTTCCCATATCTGTTTCCCATCATTAAACTGTGTATCTTCTCCATACAAACCCAACCAAACCCCCAGCACCCTCCCACCATCATGAATACCACCACCACCAAACACCAAAAAATCACCCCCTATACCCACAGCTCCTCCCTTCCCCAAATTTTAACCAAAGCAGCTCCCACAGAGTGGAATCCTTTCCTAGCTGGACTGATTTTGGTGAGGGATCAGTAGTGGGGGCGAATGGGGAGCACAGCTCCCACACTCAGCTTTTAAACCACTGGGAGCAAAGCACCAGCTGATTCCAGCTGAAGATGACCACGGAGAGAAAGCAGTTGGCTGGTGTGTCCTGCTCACCATGGGTACAGGATGAGAGCCTTTATTCCCAGCTCCCCTGGCTGCCCCTTCTTGAGCTGAAGGTGCCCCGTCCCTTTCTTGCCTGCCAAGCAGTGGAACATGGAGCCATAGAACCATTAAGGTTGGAAAGACCATTAAGATCAGATAGTCCAACCATTTACCCATCCCCGCCACACAGAGAACGCCCCAACAGCTCCCACCCGGCCCCTGGGAGCAGCCCTGAGAGTGCACATCAGGAGATTTCCTTCCATTTCTTTAATTACCCCTCTCTCCACATCATCCAGCTCCCTCCTTCCTCATCACGCTCTTTGCTGCACGTTGTCTGTTTAGCAGAACAAATGGCTGTGCCCCCAGCACACAGCCCTGCCAGTGCCCTCCCATTGCAGTGCAGCAGATGTGGGGTTAAGCACATCCCACCCGCTGCACTGCTGCAGGCAGTGCTCAAGCAGTGACTGCACGGCTGCACAGTGGGGATGTCTCCAGCCTAGAAAGCTTCCCCGGCAGTGATCTCTTCGTACTCTGAACCCATCTGCAAGCTACTCAAAGTGCAAATGCACACTGAGGTATCCTGGGGTGCAGCCCCATCCCTGCCTGCTGGGCACCCCAACAGAGCTGTGGCACCCCTGGTGCCAGCTCACAGGGTGAGGGTGATAACAGCTTCCTGAGCACAAGGGGGCTGTAAGGATTAATTAAAGTTGGAAAGCACTCCAAGCACTTCAGCAAGAGCTGTTTTAAATAAGGGATGCTGTAATAACAAGTCAGTTACGGTACAGAGGAGCCTTGTGGAGTGGGTGATGGCAACTAGGGGCACTGGGGTGGCAGACAGAGGGCACCAGGACTGTTCACAGCACTGAGGTGACATTGCCCTGTCTGTGCCAGCCGAGGCACCTCTCACCTCACCACTCCATGCCAATTCTCTGCATCCAGTCTGGGCTCCTATCATCCACACCTCTGTCCTGCAGTGCTGCTCTTCAGGTCCCAGCCACGGGATGCTGCTATCTGTGCTCTCCTCCTGTATCCTTAAGATAAACATGTCCTTCACTCTAGTCACCTACTCCATCATACACTCCTATCAAATGAGCCTTGCTAGCTCGTAAATTACTGTGCAAACCATTCCAAACAATAAAGGCAATTTTACTTACTGAACCATTAAATTTACATACTTAAATTAGACTCAACCAGACGTTGAGAGGGGACGTCTTGCAGCCAGACAAACAATGAATTTAGGAAAGCGCTGCCGTGTACTTCCCCACCTCTCACATGAAATTAATGAGGTGCTTCAATTTAATCATCATTAAAATTACATCTTTATTTAGTTACTTAGCAGAGTTTGACTCACCACGTTGTATGGAACAAGAATGCCTCCAGCACCAACCCACGGGCAGAGGGAAGACATTGAGGAGCTTTATGTCCCCAAAATGTCCCTTGCACCTCTATGCAGCCAGAATGGGTCTGAGCAACAAACTATCACTAAAGCAAAAAAACAAGGGAAGAGAAAGTGGAGGTACATTGGGAAAATGGGGTTTGGGATTACTGTAAGACATTTTTGAGATGCACAGCTGTCATCAGTGGCCCCACCAAATGGGAGGACGATCAGCGTGGAAGTTCCATACACGTGGCACAGGGAGGCTCATTAGAAAAGCAAAGAGTTGGAAATAAAAGCATGCAGTGATACAGAGACAAAGAGACGAGACACGCCTGGTCTCACGTGCGTCTGCAGATTGTTTTGCATTTGCTCCCACATGCACATAATTTATTCATCTCAAGATGCTCCAGTGTGGTCGCAGGGGAAGTGGTGGGAGAGGCCGTGGGGAGCAGAAGACAGAAAGCAGAATTCCTGAGATTGTGGAAGTGGCATAAAGGAAATCAGCCCCTACAGTGTCAGGCAGAACATCTGCAAGTACTAAGAGAGGGAGTGGTAAAAAGTTCTGCTGATGGTCAGGTGAATGGGAGCAGTGCCCTGCAACAGAGGTGCTTCTGGTGCACCTGAGGTGATGCCAATGGGCTGCAGAAACACAGACCTTTTTGTTGCTCTGAAACCATTTTCATCCCAACAGCCCAATTCTCTGCTCCTGCTACCCAGCCACCTTGGTGCCCTTCCTCCTGTTTGATGAGCACATGCAGGACTAGGCATTAATAAGTTAAAGGTCCAGGCATGAAATGCAGGGAATCCCTCTTCCCCCATGGATATGCATGGGTTTGTATGGACACAGTACATCCACTTTTCCACTGGAAAGTCTTCACTGCCCTTAGGCTCATTTAATTCGTTCTTGCTCCAGCAGCAAACACATTGCACACACATGCATGCCACCTCCAAATGCATTGCACACTCGTGCATGTCATCTCCAAACACACTGCATGCACACGCATACCGCCTCCTAGTGCATTCCACATGCATATGTGCTGCCTCAAAATGCACTGCACACACAGAAGGTAAATTGAAATACACTTTGGAAGTAAAAGCTTCCAAATCATAGCACGCAATATGCAATCAAGACATGAAGAGTGGAGATGGCAGTAGAGGGGAGGACCAGAGCCAGAGCTACAGTTTGTCTACATTAAAAATGCAACATCAGCAGAGGTGTCTGAAAGAGTCATTTATCAACTCCTGGATTAGAGAAACATCTTAAGGTAAGTGCTCCATTTATACACACACATGCACAAAGTGTCTGCTGGGGAAGGGGAGGGAAGCAGCAGTGTTGTGCCTTGGAAGTTTCTCCCTGTTCCTCTGGCTAAATGTGGGGCCAGAAGGACATCAGGCATTGAAATAGGAACCTTGCTCAATGTAACGGGGTACAATTCATGTGAGCAGCCAGGATGGAAAGTAATCTAATGCTGCAATTTTCAGAGAAACAATATAGAGTCACTCACATACATCATGATTAATGGCTGGATACCATAGTGTGAAAACCATTTAAAAAATGGCATTTTTGTCACTGACAATGTTACACATATAGTAAAGGTCATACATGATAAGAGCATTATCCATATTTCTTCTGCAAACATGCTTAACCTTGTAGAGCACCATTCCCTGGAAGATTGGTGATCCATCTCCAGCTGCAGACCGCGCTCCTCAGAACGCATGAAGGCCGACTTTGCATTTCAATTGCTCACACCCACACTGGGGGGCTCTGGGCAACCTGCACTGCTCCGAACCAGAGAGGAGCAGAGCTGTTTGAGCCTTCTTCCCCTCACCATGCTGTCACCTCGCACTGCTGCCTGCAGACAGCACCCACCAGGGGATGACCACCTTGCAGAGAGAGCTTGGCCAAGTCCAGAAGCTGGACTTCTGCTTTTTGAGAGCTGCACTGAAATCGCTCCCATCCCTTCCAAAGGGTCTGTTCTGTGCACGACAGAGCTCACTGTTGTTTCAGGTCAAAGCCCATCACCACTTGCCTGACCATCCGATCTTGCTGAAAACCCGTGGGTACTGGTGCCACTCTGCTGGGAACTTGGGCATGTTGGCTGAGATCTGGGGGAGCAACAAGCTTCACACTCCTTTGCAGCAGGTTATGTGACTAGAATTTAAAAAATTCTAGAATTTTTTTAGTACACAATCACATCCACCCACAATTGTGCAAGTGTTTGCTGCTTGGCCACACCATGCTCTGCCCATCTCAGGTCCTTTTTCTGTTGGCATTGAACTCTCTAGATTAACCTCAGATCCCCAACTGCAGCTCCAACCCATCCCGTCATGTCCACTGACCGCATCCCTCAGTGCCACATCTCCATGGTCCCTAAAGCTTCCAGGGATGGTGACTCCTCACCTCCCTGGGCAGCTGTGCCACTGCATCCCTGCTCTTTCTGAGAATAAATTGTTCCTGATATTCAGCCTGATGTGACAGACCACCTAAGCAGCTCATGATGCTCGCCTGCTGCATTCACCAAGCCACCATCAGCAGCAGTGCAGCCCCCCCACTTCTCCCTGCTGAGTGCTGGCTAACAAACACGCGTCGCTATGGAATGTGCAGAGATTCTGCCGTGCTTTGCAAGAGCTGGGGCTGCAGGAGCTCTGCGGGCAGGGGCTCTGCATGTGATCTCAAGCAAAAGGAATTTCCTCTCTGGTAGACGCTGTGCAGTGATGGGAGCTCAGCGCCTCTCTCCTGGAGCACCCTGCATTGCCACCCAAAGGGGCTGCAGGTGACTCCAGATCCCCCTGAGAGTCCCCATGTGCCCCCAGTCTGTTGGTGTGAAGATGCAGGAAGCCTGAGGCTGCATGCAGGGACATTTCCAGGCTGGTGCTCACAGCTTGTCAGTTTGGCTTGTGCTTTCCTATATGAGTAGCACAGCGAGAGCTTCCTGCTGCACGCGGGTGGGAAGCTTTTCCCCAGAGTGGTTTGCAAAGGCTGCCTGGACCACATTATTCTTCTCATCATGAATGCTTCTGTCTGAGCCACCTTACCCATGCAAATACTCCAGTGCTATTAATATGAATGAATGCATCTTGTCTCGGGGTGCCTCATGGCAGGAGCTGTTTCAGAAGCGCTGTGGGAGGGCGGAGGGGATGGGGAAAGGCAATTGAGCAGCCCTACCTGCATCCATCCTATCCCTCAGCAGACAATTTCTCTCTCCCAGGAGTGCCACAGACCAGAGGCACTCGTAGATTATACATCAGCTTCACAAAATTAGCTTTCTTAGGAAGGAAACAAAGGATGTGCTGTGTTGGATCAGGACACTGATACATCTGCTGGCTGCCAGGCTCCGTCCAGCTCTTCAGCAGGACACGGTGCTCCTCCATCACATGGGCCATGTCCCCACGTGCACAGCCAGAGATTGCTTCCAGATTGCCACAGAAATTCATCTTCTGGGTAGCAGGGAGTTTAACTTCTCCCCTAATTTTGTCATCTTCTGTACTCGACGTTATCGAGTCCTTTTAAAAACTCAACAAGAGCATTTATCTCAATAAGCACCTTCAGTGCTGCTCTCCATACAGTCAACTGCACGCCACATGAAAAGATGGTTTCTTTTGACCGGTTCAGGATTTATTACCCTGGATGCTTTCCTTCATCACTTAACACAATGAGCTTTTTGTATGGTGCTGGGGATCAGGAGCTGGAAGGAGGCAGAGATACCAGGCTGATGTGGGGGTGATGGGAAGGCCAGGGCTGGGGGCATGCTTCATGGCAGGGATGAGAAGCTGGGGAACTGAAGTATCCCCAGGATACACTCCCCTTGACCCCACCTCAGCACCAGCACCTTGTAATCCTGCCCCTCTTATGCACACTGAGATGGGGATGAAGGAGGCTACGTGGCTGGGCAAAGCCCAGCTCCTCATAGACCCAAATGCAAAAGAATTGTAGCTGCAAATTAGACTTATCATAGAATCATTATGGTTGGAGAAGACCTCCAAGATCATCCAGTTAAAACCCAACCCATCCTCATCATGGCCAGTGACCACGTCCCTCAGTGTCACATCTCCACAGCTCTTGAACACCCCCAGGGATGGTGATTCCACCACTTCTCTGGGCAGCTGTGCCACTGCAACACCACTCTTCTTGAGAAGAAGTAGTTCCTAGCTTTCAACCTGAACCTCTCTTGCTGCAACACAAAGCCAGTGAAAACTCCAAAGCAAAGCAAAGCCCCACGTCTGCAAACAGAGGCATCTAAGAGGGCATTTAGGATGTGGTAAGGGCATTCGTGTCCCCATGCTGTGTACACATCCAGTCATGCACCTCTACACGGATTCATATGGGAACATCACCGTGTTGCAGGGCTACAGCTGTGCTCACACAGCACTGAGGGCCTTGGTTTAGGGGTGCATGGACAAACACGTTTCCATCAGCCCTGGCCCCCATAAGACCCCAGGTTGCTGACAAACGCTCCCTGCCATCTTCTGAGCTGGGAACACTGCACACATCATTATTGTTGCTAATTACCAGGAAACATCAAACAAGACAAGCGCTTTACTCTTCATCACTGAATTTTGTTATGCTAATTAGAGTTGTATAAGCTGTTGCTATTAAACCTGGAGAGTCAGAAAAACATTTGCATTAATACTCTCAAAGCTGCATCAAAACCTGGTTATTAGTATTTCAATGAGGTTCGAGTTACAGGGAAGCTGCTGCCATTTCAGGGGCTGGTTTGTTGTTTTTAAGTCCCGTTGCGAGCGAAAATATAAATAAATGCAGGGTGAGGCCTCATGCAGACAGTGCTTCTTTTAAGGGGGGAATGAAAAACCAAAGGGAACTTTGATCAGGAGCAGATCTGTAGGAGCAGGGAGCGCAGCACACGGAGCTCTGCAGTTGCAGAGGGCTCAGAGCCCAACACAGACACTTTGCTTGGAGGATTCCTGAGCTGCCCCTGCAACATGAGGCACAGAACTCCCTTTGCCTGGTGTTTACGTCTCACTACAGTGCAGACCCTATTTGCAGCTGTCTGCGGTTTAAATAGTACATCCCCAGCTCTCTCCATAACCCGCAGGGCTGCGCTGCTGGTGGGGCTCCAGGTTATCTGTTTGTAACAGACCATTTGTCACCGATTCCTGGAGCAGGAGAGCCGTTCTCTCGCTAACTACATTTCTGAAAAAGGAAAGGGATTTGTTTCACTTTCTTCATGCAGTGGAGACATGCGGTGAGTGTGCAGGAAGAGGTGTTCCTATAGGTGGGTGATGGCAGTGATACCACGTGCTGCATCGTGTCAGGAGTTTCTCCTCTGGAAGAGCAGTGATGCATTGGCACAGACTGCCCAGGGGGGTGGTGGGATTACTGTCCCTGGAGGTGGTCCAGAACCATGGAGATGTGGCACTGAGGGATGCGGTCAGTGGGCATGGTGCAGGTGGGCTGGGGTTGGGCTTGGTTATCCAAGAGGTCTTTTCCAACCTTGGTAATTCCATGACTCCACAATTTGGGCACGTGCAACCCCCAGCCTGGACCACGGAGCCGTGGCTCACTGTGCATCCCCATCCTCCATTTCAGAACCTCAGAGCATCGTTGCCTCCATAATCCAACATTAAGGTCTCAGCCCCCTGCCTTCATAGAGATGCCACCCAACAGGGGCTGCTCCGTTGCTCCCTCCTCCCTAATCACTGCAGATTAAAAAAAATCCCCATCAGCCACGCTCTGGTAAGGAGAACTCTAAGAAGGATGAGGGAAATGAAGACACTGTGAAATGCAATAGATGTCAACTTCTACTTATTTTTTAATTTCATCTCTTACAAGCTTTTTGGAGGCTAACATGATTAAGTTCTTCACACAATTTATTAGCATCGTGTTGGAAATCCAGCAGTATATTACACTGTCTGAGTAATCCAATTAGTAAAATGTATTTATTTAACCAGAATATTAGCTGCACACAATCCCAAATGAAGCAAAGTCCCTGATCCTGCGGTTCCTCGCACTTCTCGGAATTCATTTACCAGCTACAGAAAGGTTTAGTCTAATGAAATAAATAGCAGAGAGATGTTTTTGGAGTAATACAAGAAAAGCAATCTTTGCGCACAGCTAACAGCCTTCTGCATGGTTTTGTTTTTCCTCTTTTGCAGCAGACACGGATGGTACAACGTTTCACAGCACTGCAGCACACAACGCCTTCTGGCTTTGCCATCTTCCTCTCCACCAAAGCCCCCAAATTTGCCATTCCTACCGGGATTCCCACTCTTTAAAACCACTGAACAGTTCCCAAAATTATGAACGTTTTTCCCCTCGTTTCACAACCCAAAAGCAAAACCAACCTTCGGATCCACTCTCCCCTGATTTGCAACAGCTTTGAAATGAAATCGCTGTGGGAAGCGGAGGCTCCCAAGCACTTTTTTCCTCCTAATGAAGGAGCTGAGTGACAGCCCCTGAGGCTGCCAGCGGCCCGCCACGCTCACACCAGAAGTACATATTGCTGCGCTGGAATTTGGGGAGAATCTGGGGGGGGGGGGGGATTATTTATTGATGCTTTAAATCGTAAGCGCACACACAGCAGTGAGGACAGGAGAGCGCTGCGGGGGCAGAGCGCTGCGCCCACCCCAGGGAGCAGCTCGCTGTTGACCGATGGTATTTTTCCAAAGCTGCTACTCTAATTTATCTTCATTAGCGAGATTAATGCATTATTTTCCCCTGTGAATGGTGGCGGGAGCTTTGGATGAGAGCAGCAGCGAGCACAGGCTGCTGGTGGGAACCAATGGGGCATTTCCTCTGGGTTTGGGGTCTGGACATGAGGAGAGCTGTGGGCTTAGGGCAGGCAGCCTCAGCCATTTGTTTTGACATTTGTCTTCTCCCATCCAGACAGGCTGCTGCAGTGAGGAACCTGCAGTGCTTCAGTGAAGCACTGGAACAGGCTGCCCAGAGAGGTGGGCAATCCCCTCATCCCTGCAAACACTCAAGGTCAGACTGAGCATTGATGGAGCTGTGGGTGTCTCTGCTGATTGCTGGGAGGTTGGATCAATGGACACTAAGGGTCCCTTCCAATTCCAACCATTCTGTGATTCTGTAACATGGCATCCTGGGATACGCACTGCAGGAATGCAAAATGGGGGACTTTGGGAAGCACATGTGTGCCACATGCCAGCAGGCAGATGCACAGCAGGGATGGCTTTGCCTTACTTGCTCAGAATCCATTTTTCTCCACCTCAAGGAGCAGGATCACATTTTCCACCTCCATTCCTGTGCTGCAGCAACAACACGTGTTGTAACCCTGCACCTTGCTGCTGGACCCACAGTGACAAACCAAAGGAGGAAGGGACTAATGGGCAAAGGTGACAACAGGCAGCAGTGCAGTGGGCCCCTCACAGATATGGAGAAAAAATGGAACATCCTGAGGGAAAGGGTTTATTTTGTGTTTTCTTTTTGATCTTCTGTTGAGCACCATTGCTGCTGGAGGAGCTTGGAGTACAAGCGATGCCCATTTACATGCAGACAATTTGAGAGATCCTCCCATTAAAACAAAGAGGAATTATCTGTGTAATCCAGGGGTTAGCAGAGCCCTCAAAATTATTTACATTTCCTAAATGAGGGAAACTGCAGCAAGTGGGTAAGTCAGAGATAGGGAGCCGAGATGTGGGAGGGGGACTGCTGCAGGAACCACTGGGCACATGGGGAAGGGCTGTCAGAATTGGCACAAGGTATGAGGGGGCCTCATCCACCAAAATCAGCAGCACTGGGACCCTTGCAGTGCCATCACCCCCCAAAACTCCCCACGTATCACCGCCAGCTGCCTCCACCCCTTGCACTGCAGTTGGCGTTGAGTCAAACTCCATTTCCAAACTAAGACATCTCACACGCTATTCTCCCTCCCCTCCAGACTAATAGCTGACAATGTATGCCTTCCACATTAATGATAAGGGTTCAAGGGGAAAGAGACTGCTCTCCCGTTTCGCTGACATTACACTCTCCTATGTACCCACCAACATACCCTAAGGCAACAGAACTAGTAATAGGTTCCTCTAACTGCCTCCTGCATCAAATTTGACACCGGGTGCTTTCTTCTCCTTTCCCATCGCTCACCTTATAACTCTGTCATCATCATTGATTTTGACTTAAGGAAAAAAAAGAAAGGAAGAAAGAAAAAAAAAAATCCCTCGCCCCCTGTTAGCAGGGCAGGAAGGCTCAGCTGCAGGGGGACTTGGGGCAGGGTGGATGCAGGCTTTATTTTGTGCCTCAGTTGGGGAGGGATGCAGGCAGGTCTTGTAGCCCTGGGACATTCCTGAGAGTGGAGGGATGCTTTGTTGGAGAGCAGGAGGTTTGGTCATTAATCTATTGTATTGATCACTATTGCTAAGCCAGCCTACAGCAATGGTACCAGTTGGGTGGTTTTTTGTGCTGGGCTCATCCCTTTGAGGCAGCACTCCTTTCTCCTCCCTCTTCCAAAGAGCTGGAGCCATCTTCACCTCCCTCTAGACATCACTCTATGCGCCAGAAAACCCATTACCTCCCACATTCCCCACATCACCATCTGCCCTGGAGGTGATGTCCGGTTCCCCAGCAATCCTTGGTAGCAGCACTGTGTCCAGCACAGAAACAGCCAGCTCCTGTTCCCCACACCTCAGCACAGCCCTGGCAGCCAGCCCTCTGCTGACCCTCAGCTGGTGTTTGCTTTGATTTATGTCAGAGCCTATTTATGTCCTCCACTTAAAACAATCCAGTTTGTGTCAGCGGTAAATGAAACCAGGTGCCATCCAGCAGCTGTTGGGCTGCTACTTGAAATGAGCTTCGCTCCAGTTCTTATCAAGAAGCAATTCTTTTCATCATCCAAACTGCCACCAGCACATTGGAGCTACGATGGCACGGAGCTGTAATGGGGAGAGGTGAGCTGTGTGCCTGGGGTGTGATGCCCCATCTCTGGAGGCATTCAAAACCCAGTTGGATGGGGCCTTGGGAAGTCTGCTCTGGTGGCTGGCAATCCGCCCAGGGCAGGGGGTTGGAACTGGAAGATCTCTAAGGTCCCCTCCAACCCAAGCCATTCTGCGATTCCATGATTCTATGACATGGCCACGCTTAACATGCTGCCTGCAAGCCAAGAGCAATCTGAGGGAATTATTTGGAAATAATTCTAAATAATGAATGAACGTAGAAAACTGCAAGCTGTTTACAGATAACTCACCAGCCGAAAAGAGCTGAATGTGCCGAGTAGATGATTCACTATTGATTATTTCTCCAGCTCTAGCTGCAACCTTATTTAAAGCATTAATTAAGACAAGCCTCCATAGTTCATCATATTCTAATCCATTGCATGGGGAGAGCTCCTAAGAGCTCAGTGCTGTCCTCTGGGGGGGAAGCAGGAGAGCCCAGAACCCAGCCATGACCCCGGCAACCGATGCAACACTGCAGTGGGTCTGGGAGCACTGGGTGCACTGGGGAGGAGCAGACTCACCTGGCTGTGGGCTGCATTCCCAGCAGCCAGCTGACTCCTGGGATAAACCCCTTAAAGGCAGCCGAGGCAATCTGCCTGCCCTCAGGTGACCCCGAGCCAGGTCTGCTCCCACCACAATACCCAGACACACGCACTGAAACACTCTCTGGAGTGATGCTCTCTGGACCTAGCCCATCTTTGACAGCCCCAGTGCCAGCTCACATAACCCACAGGATGTCCTCACTTACACAGGTCTGGTTTGCCAGAGGAACCATTGGGATCCCTGTTAGCACTGTTTGATGTGGGGCTCCTCCGGCATCATGTTGTGGGCAAGCTGTCATCAGCTGCCGGCCCACACAGCTCCTATTTGTCCCCATTTATCCAGAGATTAAAGCAAGATCCAGTGTGAGCCCCTTCCTCCCCATCAGCTGCAATCAGCCACACGCTGTGTGTCGCAGGGCTGAGCCTGGAGGTGAGGCTGGATTGACCACTAACCAAGGAAAAGCTGGCGGGAGATGAATTAAAAATTCAAATACAATGGGCACAATCACTTGAATTTCAGCAGCGTGTTCAGGTCTATTTTTTTTGTTGTTGTTAACAATGTCACTGCTTCCGCAGACTGTTTTGTGCACATAATGAAAATTGCTTCAGATCGTCATGGCAAGAAAGCCTTGCCAGGACTGCAAACATTTGGGAAACCATTTGCACAACACATGGCACAGCATTCCATTTCTCCTAATGCAAGTGCAACCTTAATCCTTCAACGTTACCACACTTCTACATTGCTCACAGCACCACGAGTGTTGCATACAACACCCTGGGACAAAACATATTTCCCTGCCCACTGTCTGCATCACAAACATGCAAAAAGAAGAAAAGCAGAATCCCTATTTGCTCTTGATTCCTTCAAAGGCTGCTTTCTGGAAAAGACTTATCTGACGGTTCACTCTTTGCTGAAAGACAGAAGAAAAGGACAGAAAGAACAGAAGATTGTCAAGCAGCAGTTTGGGGAGGAAGGATGAAGTGTTCCTATGTAGGGAGAAAAGATGCATTTCGTAGTAACTTTTGTTACTTTCCATTTCTTGCCACTCACTTACAAACTCACATAATGCTCTGTCAGTTTGTTTTTCCATTCAGTAAACACTTCTTTCACCATGAGCAAGCATACTGCTAATTAGCTCTGAGAAACAGATTAAGTTAAAGTAAGCAGCTCTCCTTGTCTCTCTCCAAGCTCAGAGTCCCACTAACAAAGACAGCTACAAACGACGCCGGGCAATGAAGCCATTGCACATGGGTTTTCTGCATGGGAGCAGCCCAGAGAAAGCTGCTCTGGCTTCTGGTTGAGGACCATCCCCACCATCCCCAGTGCCACGCGATGCCCCAGGTCAGCACAACTGCATCATCTGGGGCCTAAAAGCCCCGGTGAAACAAATACTTTGGCAAGGGAGAGAGCTTTTTGCACCAGATGGACCCCCTGGTATTTTGGAAAATCCTGTTCTTAGGCTTTGCCACAAAGAGGCTTAAAATTAATTAGCAGGGTTTTTTGTGTTTTTTTTTTTGTGTGTGTGTGGGGGGGTGTTTTTTTGTTTTTTTTTTTTCTTTTTAGAAAGAGAGAGAGAGGAGAGCTATGCATACAAGGAGTGTGGGAGAAAGGACATTCATTAAGAGCTTTTCAGTACGTATAGACCTAGGCAAGGAATTACAGTTTGTGAGAGAGTTGCTTTCCTAATGATCAAGTCCAAATTGCTGCAGGTTACAGAGATGCTTTGAAAGATGAAAACATTTTCCCCGCCAGGTGGGCAGGAAGGGGAGCTCCCAGACCTTCTGAAGTGATCACTTTTACCAAAAACCATCTTTCTCCTTCCACCTCCATTTTCAGAGACCAAAGCTGCATTGGCTGTGCCACTACTGAGCAAGCCTCCACCACCTCAGGCTTGGCTTGAGTTAGGGAATTTAAATCTTGCTTTTACATCATTAGAGAGATAAACCATGTCTTCCAGACTTGGCATTTGGAAAGCCATCTACCTGTTGGCATGGCCAAGCTGGTTCCTGGGATGGAAATGGAGCTCTGCCTACTGCCAAGCCCTAGGAAAAATTCTGGGGAACGCTTACAGCGATGCGCAGCATCAATACCACTCCACTGACCCAGTTCTTATTCTTGATTTTCTGTTCTATCCTAATAAAGGTGGATTTCATGTACAATAATCTGAGGATAGCAGAGGTGAGGTATTTGCTATAAGAAAAGCGTAAGAAAAATAACATTAGCAGCTTAGACTGCGTACAATTTTAACTGCTCAAGTATTAAACCCATTTTTCACCATCAAGGGTGATGTCTAACAGTGCGAGAAACACAAGGCAGGAGTAAATAGTCTCAAGTGAAGGAATTGATGGTCAAAGCCTGAAAGTTTGGTAAAATGCTTTTCCACTTCATGTCCTGGTAGCTGTCAGCACTACGATGGAAGACTGCAGATGGGTAATTGCAAAGGACACTTCTTTCTTATGCTGTCTCTGTCTGTAAGGCAGGAGGATGGCAAGTTAATTAATTATCTCCAGCATCAGTTTACTTGAAGATCTTTTCTTTCCAGCAGCGAGCACATCAAAGGAGACTGATAGAAGCCTTGATTAGAGGGATAATGAAGGAAATCTCTAATAGATTATATAATTTCTTGCCCTTCTGCAGCCATTCTTAAACTGGTTGCTTCCGTGCTGGGACTCACAACTGGAAAATATCACAAGCATGTAAATCCAGCTCAAATGCAAAATGTATGGGAAAATTCATATAACTGCATGCTTACCCTATTTCTGTCAATGGTCTGGAAAAAAGATACCAGACCATTTGAATGCTATAGAGCTGAGGTTTCCCAGGTGTCCTTTTAGTTTCTCTCAGTCCACAAAGATAATCCATATTTTGGACTGAGAAGAAACGTGTCAGGTCAGGAAGAGAGCACTCACAGGCATAGGGCGAGATGGGCAATTGATGTCTCCCTTGTCACCTGCCCCATGAAGCCTCTTTGCTGACAGTGCCCATTCACAGAGGCCATAGATGAGGACCCCTCAGAGAGCAAACTTTGTTCCCATCTCTCCTGGCCCTGTCACAGCAGAGCCCCATGACTTGCCTCCATATACGAAGTCCCTTGGGGATTTTAATGCCATTTCCCTCTTACCCAGCCCATGAGTGTGCTGCCAAAGCTAATAGCGAGGAGAAATGAAGTGTCAGGTTCTGATACACCAACGCACAGTGCTGATTTCTATCTCACTCAGATAAACCCCCAAGCCATTCCAATAAGTCCCGGTGGCACATTTAAGTAATCTATTTCTTTTAAGATGAGACTCAAGATTCTGCTCTCCTGGGATTTGGTCCTTAATAAACTTATTGGTGGCACCGGCTGTGCTGATTCAGGGGTGATGGGGCAACCTGATGCCAGCATTTGGAGTGAGAGTTTGAAAACGTGCTAACGAAGGAGTGATTAGTGTCCTAAATGAAGCACCCATCCCCACTTGCCCATCCTGCCCTTGTCCCAACCGATGGGTGGCACAAGGTGAGGCTCTGTCCCTGCTGTCCTTCATGGCCACCGAGGACAAAAGCAGAAGGAAGGGAGCACAAGTAGAGGTAGAGGGGAGCAAGAAGTGTTTTATGGGGTTAAACGTCCCAGTCTGAAGTAAAGCAATTTCCTTCGGTCTCCTGCCATTTCCTCGTGGAGGCTTATCATCTCCAGCTGGGACAATATAAAGGCCCATTTAATCGAGATCCATTTAACACTGAATCACGCTAACAAGATTACTTAGCCAGGGCTAATTCTGCATTTGCTGAAGTGCAGTATCCAGGGTGAGTAATCTCTGTGTGCTGGTGGCAGGTTCAGAGACAGGTTAGCCACAGCCTTTGCACCACAGACAAAACATGGAAAGTGCTTGGAAGAGCACAACAATGAAATCACAGCCAGTTTGGCCCATTGGGCTATTTCCTTCCCCTTTCTCAGTGTTAAGTGAGATCAGTACCAAGGGTTTCCTCATTACCCCCATAGAATCCTAAAAGAGGAATTATTTTCTTTGTCCTCACAAGCAGCTGAGCAGGCAATACAGCAAAATCCTCTTCAGTCATTATCTGTTAAGTGCATGGCATCCTTTTGTGAGTTAAATGACACAGTATTTCTTGCATGGGACTGAATTCAAAAGGTTTTGCCTTCCATCAGGAGATAACTCAAGATTTGAGTGCTAATTGAATACATTTATATGCATACAAGTGATAGGCATTCATACAGTTTCTTAAAGTAGATTCTCACCATTCAGTCATTTAAAAATACAGCACTAAAGGCTCCATTATTTATGATTATTAAATCACAAATCTGAGTAGCAAAATACTTCACTCAGGGAAAGTGTGAAGAGGCGGTTTCAGAGGGAGATCTTTTCAGAACACACCAAACACCATAGCATCACATGATGACACTGATAGCTAACATTGTTTTACATCTATAGATCTCAACTTTGTTTACCCAGGTAAAAGGGTTCATCTCAATAACAGAGTCACAGAATTGCTCAGGTTGGAAAAGACCTTCAAGATCATCGAGTCCAACCACAACCTAACCATACTATCCTAACTCTAACAGCCCTCTGCTAAATCATGTCCCTGAGCACCACATCCAAACAGCTTTTAAACACATCCAGGGATGGTGGCTCCTCCCTGGGGAGCCTATTCCAAAAGGAATGAAATAGGAAGGAATATCTCCCCTTCCAATGTTCCCAAATCCTCCAAGCAGACAGAGGTTGAAGTGTTCTGGTGCTCAGGGTGCTGGTGGGGACAGGAGCCAGCAGCCAGCCCTTCAGATCTGAGGGCAGGTTTTGAGCTCTGGGGAGGTTTTGAGATATATTAATAATAAGAAAAAAAACAAAACGAAAACATAGGTGCTTGTAGGACACGACAGGAGCTGGGTGAAAGCCTTCAGCTGGATAATTCGCATACAGATTTCTAAGCCCACTTGAAGCTAGCCTACATTCCATTCTCAAAGAGTGACTGATGTGCTCAGGAAAGTGACCATGGCTCAGACATAAAAAGCATGCAAGTATGTAATGCCACTTATTGTGCCCAATATATCCAGGACTCAGGACAAGATCATGTGCATACATCAGAGCTGGAACCAAACCGTGTGTGATTCTGGCCAAGTGCTGAGATCACTTATAAAAGAAGGATTTCTGCTGAGATTTTTTTCTCACAGTCTGAACTCAAACAAGCACATCTGTACCCTTCTCCCACTAAACTCAGGTACTGAAACTGTGACCGTGGTGTCTGTGCACTAGGAAGGCAGTTTGCTGCTCAACTTTTCACAACTTACGTGTATGTTTGATGCCCATCACCATTACCAAGGTGCCTAGAAATCAGCCAGCAGATTTTGCAGTTTGTCAGGGAAGCAGGGGGTACACTCATGGAACACAACCACGTGAGTCTTGTCACATGGGGAATCTCTGCTCTGCCAAAACTCTCAGTACATTTTCCAGCTGCCCTTAAGACTTCATCCACAATGTGAAAGCGTGAAAGTCTTTAACTGTGAAAGGGGAGTCAAAATCAGCATAAAAATAGATCATTTCACACTGGGAATTTGAGGGACTCCGTTAAGCAAGTGTACAAGGGTCTGCAACCACACAATCCCTGTCTCATTTGTATTTCTTCAAGCAGTGGCTGCCCAACCAAGGAGTGTGTGCCAACAGCAGTGCCTGTGCCTTGGGCACTGTGGAGCTGGAAGTTCTGTGCTGCATTTTTGATGAGATGGTGTGTGATCTCAACAATCTCCTTGTCATCTGGTTTTGATGTAATAACATTGTCTTTAATTGATGGGGTATAAGGGCTTCCAAGACACCAAGCCCTGCCCATGTTTGTGGCTGCACAATGGCCATTGTGGCCAGGACAGAGCACGGCACCTTGTCCCAAGCAGTGGGACCACCATGGGAGCTGTTATTAACTTAGCTGTAATTAAAAACTTGTTTTCTCCTGTATAGCCAGCAATTTCAAGCTCTGTGCAAACCATAAGGACTCATAGACCGATGGAATCATTTGAGTTGGAAGGGACTCTTAAAGGTCCCTTCTGGGGACCTGCAGTGAAAAAGAACATATCATGTCCAGAGCAAAAGAAGCATCAGCAAATAGACAAAACTCAGAGTTTCAAAAGAGAGTAGTAGTTTTAAATGCCTCAAATACAAACAATCTGAGAAATTCTTTTCAAGCTTACCATCCTCGTTTACTTTCCAACTAAATATTCTATATTAAGGCTAATCTAATTTTACCAAGTTACAGGGAAGACCTAGCAGGTCTTTATAATAGGAACTGGTTGCACCTAACATATGCAAAGGCTCCCACCTCTCCATAAGCTGGAGGTTGCTCATTGGTTCGAGCGCTGCTGAAGCCGTATTTAGCAGCTGACGGATTGCAGCGGGAACTGGGGGAGCATGAAGGCTTATTAGCAGCAAGGTTTTCCCAGCTGAGGCTTAGACACGCACTGATTGGCAATTCAGATCACGGAGCCTATCCCGGCGGAGCCTCCATATGCTTCTTCCCCTGGAGGAGCGATGAATGTCAATTCACCCCTTGGGGTGCATCATGTGAAAACCCTCCCGAGGGTGAAACGAGAGCTGACAGCAACCAGCCACAGGTGCCTGGTCAAACTTCTCAGCCTCGGCCAGTTTTGTGACAAGCCAGAAGGAGCAAAGTTTGTTGCAGTGGTGGTGGTATGCACTTCCCTTTCAAAATTAGCTGTGTGGAAACAGAAGAGTAACACAAGCTCGGCTACAATACCATAAGAAAGTACAATTTATGCTGGTAGCCCATCAGCACGCTCAGAGTTCCTCAGCTCATGGCTGTCACCCAAGGCCATGACCCAGTGACCCAGTGCCAGCACAGAGGACTGCAGCTCCACCTGGCCAATCCCACGCAGTGCATCCTGCTGCTCATGGCGGCCATGGAGCCCAAATCTCCATCACAGTGCTCTGCCAGCAGCTCCTGACAGCCTTGCTAGACCTTAATTAAGCTTCAAGACAACTCTGTGAAGTTGACTAATATAATTAAGTGAGTCTTCCAGATGAATAAGGTAAGGAGGGACAAGATCAAGCAGCAAGATGATGGAGGCAAAGGAGTTTACAGGGCTCAGAGACCCCACTCTGTTGTGTTACAGAAGTCACTGCCTTCTGCCCACACATCTGTAGTTTATCATGTCCAATATACTCCTGCAAAGGCTGCTTTGGACCCTTGTCTTAACCAGAAAATGCAACTTTTGTCAAGGGGACATCAAGGTACAGCTACCATCTTTATCGGTGTGCCCCAGGGATGTTAATTTCAAGTATCAAGAACAGTTGTGCAGGTAGGTGCAACAGTATATATCATGTTTAATTAGAGAGAGAGGAAGCTGTAGTCCAGTGACTTATTTCAAATACACTTTCCAGTGGCTTCTTTCAGACATATTTTCTGAATTTATGGTAGTTACATGGATACACTGAAATAATTCAAAGACTGTATCTCCTAAAACTGATCTACAACATTTTTTAATTCCAAAGTGAACTGGAAGAATGATTCAAAAGAACAGCAGTCTAGGGTCTGAGTCTTGCTAAGATGTGAAGCCTGTCTTGTCTTACAACTTTAAAAGAATTACCATGGACTAAAAGATGAATGTGTACCCAAATCTTCCCCTGGTTAGGACCTTACTTAAGAAGAATTATAGAACTGTTTGAGTTGGAAGGGAACCTTAAAGGTCATCTGGTCTAACTCCCTGGCAATAAGCAGAGACACCCACAACCCCATCAGTGCTCAGAGCCTCATCCAGCCTGACCTTGGATGTCTGCAGGGACATTTGCTTGTGCTGCTTTCCTGGACATGGATGTTTAGAATTAAATTATAAAATATTAGGGTGCAACAGGTAAAAAAAATGAAAGATTCCGCACTCGGAGTTGGGATGGATCTGTGAAGTGTCACCCTTTTCTCCTTCAAAGGAGCATTTCTCAAGCAGCTCAGCAGTTTCTCAGTGCTTAAAGAGCTCTTGCAAAGTGCTCGCTTCCTTAAGCATCTGCATCAAGATGAGATTGTGCTGCTACACCCAGAGCACTGTGGCCACCCATCGCTTAGGAGCCTCAACCTTTGCAGGCACAGATTCCAACATCAGCTTCATCCAACATCACCTTCAATTCCAAAGTCCAGCAGCAGCAGCACTCAAGCAATCACACAGCGCTTGCCGATTAGCCTGGAATCCGTGCAGGGCTGATGCAAGGCTCCTGTCATGAGCCTTATGGTTGCCAGGGAGCAATGGGACCACTCATCCCAGCTCCTCACCCTGCCAGCTTCTTCTTTTCCCACCTGGGAGCTGGTGACAGCATCACCCAGCACCTTGCTGAGCCTGCTGGAGGGGACAGCACCGTGCAGCCGTGCAAAACTCCAGGTGACACCACTTCTCCTTGCAGCTGCTGCTCCCTGGGGCTGGGGCTCCGTGTTGTGGGAAGCGATAAAGTG
Source organism: Lagopus muta (assembly GCF_023343835.1). Taxonomy (NCBI): domain Eukaryota; kingdom Metazoa; phylum Chordata; class Aves; order Galliformes; family Phasianidae; genus Lagopus; species Lagopus muta. The sequence continues at coordinate 3,912,168 of NC_064450.1, read as the reverse complement.
ATGGCAGCTCCTGGGACTCGAGCCACGCTGAGGTTTTTTGTTTTGCTTCATCTGTTTCTTTATACTTCTCCACGTCCCAGGTGACTCCGACATAGGAATTCCTGCTTTTCATTTTTCTGCTGTACAAGATGTCAGTGGATAACAATCCATGCTTCATTGGTGCCGTTCCGTAATTGAAAGAGCCAGCAATATATCAGGCTTGCAGGCTGCAGACCTCATCAATAAGAACTCTATTACTGGGGCATAATTTTCCACCACCCCTCAGATGAGACTTAGGGTTATATCACTGAACCCACACTTTAGTGCATGCTGTGGAAGGTAATGTCTGCTAAACTATTGCCTATTGTCACAAATTAGTTTCTCAGACAACCAGAGTCTAGCAAAAATGTACTTAATATGCAAAGCTGCCTGTTCACATCTACCTGCCTCCCAGTAAACCTACCTCAGGGAAAAGAGAACTGTACTCCAAAATAACCGCACAGGTTTCTTTCCAAGTCAACATGCACAGATTGACGCTTTTCTCCAAAAAGGAATTTTTCCTATGTCACAAAAGTTGTTTTTTGTTTGACTTCTCCTGCCCTTTTGGCACATAGCAGAGACCTTAATGGCTTCTGCAGCACTCAGCACTCCTGCTATGGGAAGGCAGCAGGAAACTTGCCTGGCCTCTCTTTTTAGATTTAATTCTCTGAGCTTCCCCATCACACACTAAGAATCAGCTTCCTGGTCCATTTCAACAAAATTCTATCAAATCCCAAGAGCTTCCCCTTTCGATAAATACCAGAGGTTTGAGTTTTAATTACTTTCTGCAGAATCCCCTTATCAGCAGCAGCCTTGGCAGGTGCAGGCTATCTGCTATCTGGAAGCAGAACTGAGATCTCCAACTATTTCCATGCCTTTGGATTCTTGAAGCTTGTCTCATCCCCTTTGCACATCACACCTAGCACCGCTGCCAGAGCATGGGCTCAGATGGATGGATGACTCTTTCCCTCCACAACTTATCATCCAAGATGGCCCTCCCTGCTCTTCTTACTTGCACAAATAAATTGTCAATAATTCCATCATACATATGCCTATCTGCATATCAGACATATCCAAAACAAAGTGTTACTTGTTGCATAGAATCACATTTGTATTCACTTTTCATCCGTCAGCTTTGGGGCTCTACAAACTTCCCTGAAATCTGCAGCTCCAAGGAAGCAACCCACACAAACAGACTGACCACCCACTACTCCAGGAACTCCCTCTCAAAACCTAGAGGGAACACATTTCACCCCAAATCCTCTCAAATCTCAGTCTCCTGTATAATAGGCATCACGTCTATCCACTTTATCACAAGACTTCATTACGGAGTTATTTCTGAATATTTATCCACACAGCCTCGAGTGTGATGAGTTGCACATCTCACTGAGAAGCCATGTTTGGGTTTTCCATCTCACTGATCCACCTCCGTTCCTTGGTTGAGATCCAACCTTCACCACTCCCTAGGGATAAAAACTATAGCCAGAAGCATGTATATTCCTAATTTGCTATTTTCAAAGGCTCAGAGAACTCAGTTCCTGATCATGTTGATACCTGAACTCTGACCACAGTTCATGGTTGCTGCATTTCTGCATAGCAGAGTGTTGCCTTCCATGGAGGTCATGCACCTCCTGCCCTTCTGCCACATTAGTAGCTCTGAGCAGCTTCAATTTGCCTTCATGCCAGGAACCAGGCAGGCAGCCTTCATACCACTGAGAACAAAAGCAGGCAGCAGAGCAGCCTCAGTGCAAAAGGAAACATAAAAGCATGTTAAACCTCACGGTTCAACACATAAACGCTCAATGCAGAACGTAGGGAGGACCTCCCAGAGCCCCACGCCTGAATCCAATAACCATCCATAACCACCCCTAAGGATACTTTCTAAAGAGGGTAGAGCAATAAACAGCATTTCCCCTCTTCATTACACAACTCCAGCAATAACTATGATGAATGACAATGAACAACTAGGTTTCATTGCTGGATTTCCAGGCTGTGGTGTCCAACAATAGGAGCATAATAAAGATAGATGGCCCTGGATTAACTCCTCTTGCAATGCAGCCAGTGCTGGTTGCTCAATGCACTCATCCCAACCCAAGAGCAGGCACAGCCTCTTAGCAGCCATGAGACACATCCAGAGGTTTTGATTCAGACCACAGAGCAGTGCTGAGCAATATGTGCTGATTCTGAGTTTTGTTTTGAAGCATGGCATTAAAATACACAGAAAACTCAGAAGAAACTGGATTTTCCACAGAACATTTAATATAAATTGATTGCCTTTTTAATTCAGAATTCTCAAAGGGAAAAAAACACTGAAATCATTCCTGCTTTCATGCAAAAAAGATCGCTTTTTTAAAGGTATTACAATTGCCTTTCTGGTTTTGCCCAGTTAGCACAAATAATGATTATTTTGCATTCTGTTTTGGTAGGTTTAATGTGGCCCTAGCAGGTGCACACTTGCCATCATGTTAACCTTACAAGGAAGTCTGAGGTCAGCTCAAACAGCAGAAAGAAATAGGGCCTGGAAGTTGAAGAAATAGGACTGGGGAGGGAGAAGAGCTGTGTTGTGCAGCTCTTGGCTCTCCTTTGTTGCATGCTAATACAAGGAATTACTCTAAGCATTAAACTGGTGCATACACTGCCAAAATTACAGATCTTACCCCAAGCAACTGGGTTTGCAAAGTGTTTGGAGACCTTTGGACGGATGTTGCTAAACCAACTGCGTTACTTTTGCATAAGTGAAACTGTCAAGCAAAGATTCTTCCATCAGGTCATTGCAAATTCAGGTCTTCTGCTTGCAAGTCCACCATAACAGAGCCTAATTTCTGCATATGCATATGCAAGAGCATTTATTTGCCTGTTTGAGTAATCTCCAGGCGGAGTTTTTGGGCAGCATGTTTAACTTGCCTATTCATTAGCTGTTATTCTGGATGTGTGGGCTACACGAGGCTGCATGCTGCTGCTTCCACTTGCTGACTGGCAGAAAGTTTGCTAGGCAGGAGAATAATGAATAACCAATCATGAATACTCTTGTTTTCGTGTGAAAACAGATGAGCATGTGAAAAGCTGTGGCTCTCCTCATTTCTCACCATTTCTCCTTTTCTCAATGATATTCTCTACTGGGAAAAAGCAGGTGAATGCTTGATTCACTCCAATATCTGGTGATGCACAAGTTTCAGTTTTCCTATCTTACCAAAACTACCTTCACATCTGTTTGAAATACAGATTTTGCCACTAGGGGTTGAGTCACTGTCAAAGAGGGGACAATAATAATAGTAATAATAATAATGTCCTCATGTCTACACTGAGTGTTGACCAGCTACATAGTACTTTGGTTTTCTTGGTCTCTTCTGGTCACCGGCAATTCCTCCTTGCAAGGCAGGATCCCTCCTTCTCTTCTGGGTGCTTCCCTCATCTTGTTGCACTGGTTTGGTCAGTGGGACTTCTGCAGACCCCCGCTGCTCTGTCCCGTCTCTGCTCTGGAGCAAACGCCAAAGGCTGATCTCATCAACCACAGTAGAATCATAGAATCATTATGGTTGGAAAAGACCATTAAGGTCATCAAGTCCAACCACCATGCCCACCAAACATCTCCCTCACCAACAACATCTCCATGTGGTTCTTGAACACTTCCAGGGATGGGGACTCTACTGCTTCTCTGCGCAGCCTGTTCCAGAAACTCTCATCACTCCTTCAGAGACGATATTCTTCTTAATATCCAATCTGACCCTCCCCATGAAGCCATATCCCCAGAACTCTCCTCCCTGTTGAATGGCAGTAAGAGATTTACACTGATTTACACTGAACTCTTTCCTTGTTCCTGTTTTTGCTGATTGTGTGGCTCCCAGTTGCATGTAATTATTTTGGTATGCTGGTGTTAATGATGTGTCCAGTTCACTTAGCCTGTTCATCAGTATTGCTGGCCATTTGCTGGTTCTTTGTTTCTTGCCTCCCCAAAGGTCACCACATCATCAGCAAAAGCAAGCACAATTCATCCATTATTTAGCAGGGCGAGTTTACTGCTCACCTGTCCCTGATTTCAAGGCCGTGCTCCATCCTACTTCTAAAACCTGCATGCACCTCCAACTCACGCTCATGGCATGAAGCCCCTACTGCCTAAAGCATTTATTAAGCAGAAATTATCATCTGCTATGTTGCATAGAGGGATTTTGTAGCATTTTAAACATCCTGCATTTCTCAGCCTCAGCTCTCAGGTCCCTCTCCTGCTTTGCCTCCTATTAACCGAGCAACTACTTGTAAGTAAATCTAAGCAATGGAAGACCTGCCTTCAGCTATTTGGCCCAAAGGATGGCCTTTTTTAACCCTCTGTCAGCAATGGCAGCCTCCATCTGCTATTTTCTTTCCCTAACCGGTCTCTGAATGCTCACTGGGGTTCCCTCCAGGCAGCCCAATTGCATTATTGACTATCTTCCTCTGGAGCAGTATCACTGAAAAATGCTCCTGGGGGAAAACACCCTGATGCTGCTGAACACTTTGTGCAAACCAAGGATCAGCACACTCCCTGCCTCCCAATTGCATCCATCATGGCCTCAGAACAAGAGGAAACATCCCATTGAGCTGCAGAAGAGCTGTAATCAATGTCTTCACAGATCCTGGTTATTCTAAGAATAGCCAAGATCATCCCAGTTCCTTCACTCCCCTCCAGGGCTTGGCTGTGGGCATTTCTCCCACCCACGGCTCACAACTAGGCTGGGGAGCACCCACACATAGGGAAGAAGGGCAGGGAGCAGCCACCTCTATTTGTCCTGGCTATCCACTGGAAAAGACCAATTACCCTCTTTCCAACCACCAGCTCCTGCCAACAAAGGATGAGAAGCACATTTATTTCTTTTAAGTGAGATCTTTTTGTGACACATAAGGACCCTTGTATACATGACAATTACTTGTAAAAAATGTCTCTCTGTCTACTGCACATCTGTAAATGGATTTAAGCCCATATAAAGGATGTAAAAATGGCTATAACCGTCCCAGTGCAGCTCCCTGGAAGCTCTCAGTGGTGTTTTTTCCACATATATAAAAGCCCACACAGAACAAAAAAGCCTGTCAGCAAAGAAAGGTAGGCTGCCTTCCCTCACCTAACTAGGGAAACTTAATTTTATTTATTTTTATTGACAATTCCAACAACTGTTTCTCAATCATAAAAGTAAAAAGCCTGGGCTCGGCTAGTCAGCCCATCATTCCTATTTAGCTTTTTATTTGTGCTAGGAACTCTTCGGAGACGCAATATCTTGTTTGCAGAGACACCCTAGTGGCAACACAACATCACTCACAACACCCACTGCTGCTTCATGCTGCGGCTCTCACAACATCCCCCTGTGGCCACAGGTTTCCAACTTTGACACTCAAGGGAGAGCGAGCAACGCTTCGTGTAAAAAGCAATGCTGTCATTGTCTGGTGGGTAATTATTGACTGCAGCATCTTGTTATTATGATTTTTTACGGTTTATTTTTCGCCCGCTGCTCCCTGGGGTTCTGACATTGGCCACAGAGAGCACTACACGGGCAGCAGGATCAATCACCGTCCCAGTCGCTGTCACGTTGCTGATCCTCATTTCTAAGGGCACAAGCCACAGGGAGCCAAAGGATGCACGGAGCAAAGGAAGGAAGGCAGTGGGTTTTACCAGCAGAGCAGTCTGGATCCCGAATCCCAGCGCTGTTATGGGGAGCTGGCACCAACTTGCAAACCTGGTGGGAGATCCCATCTCTAGATGGGCAGAGCAACCCTCACCACAGGGGTCAAATCCTCTGACTCCACCAGCAACGGGAAGCAGAGGCTTGCAGAGCTGTATTGCTTGGGGGCAAAGCTGCTCCAAATTTCCTTGCTAAGTCCACCTGGCCACATCCCACACGGCAGATAACAAATCAGTGCTGTGCCATCCGGCATCTGTGCTCCCACACAGAAGCAAGAAGGGCTCTTTGCACTATTACCCTAACAGCAGCCGGGTGTCAGGTGGCTGCGAGCTGAAGGCTTCCCTGTCTGTGCCACGATATTAAAAGCATATGCAATGAGCCTGCACCTTCTGTTCACACTCTGTCAGTAATCCCGTGCAGGCAGGTTTGCTGTTAACCTTCCTAATGGAAAGTCTGTTCGGTGGCTTGCTGGCTCTGCCTCAGCTAAGTATTATCTGCAAAGATGCAGACTGTTGATTTGTGGGCATCTCCTAAAGTGAGCTGCAGAGGCTCAAAGGAAATGGATGCAGCCAGCAACAGAAGATGACTTTTGCCCAAATACCTTCTTATTTTTTATAAAATAGAACAACTGCAAGAACCTTACAAATACGTGTACATACACACACACACACACACACACTATATATAATTCCTATAGAAGAAATAACCTGCTTTAACTGTTTTGAAAAGAAAGGGAAAAAAGAACTTGACTTAATTACAAAAGTACTTATTTCTCTTTCCCTTTTTTTCCTCTTTCCCCACCTCTGCCCCTCACCCCCCATAGAATGAGGGTAAAAAGCCCTGCAAATGGCAATATCCAATATTCATTAGTGGCTTGTGAGAGAGTCAGAGAGACACAACTCATTACTGGGTTCTTCACCTTTACCCTTGACAATGGTTATTTACATAATAACCTGACCCTTAGGTTACTCTTCATTAACAAACACATGTGCAAACATAGAAGCAGCTGGCTACAACTCATAAATATATATTGTTAACCTTGGTTTAGAAGACTTACTTTCACTTACTAAAGAAAAAAAAAGAAGAAAGAAAAGAGAAACTGTTTTGCATAGCCATTGTTACAGCTGAGAGAATGGCCAGGACTCAGCCCTGTTCTGCTGCTTTCTGGAGCTCATGGTGACCACCGTGGGTCAACCTCTCCCTTCTCAGAACCGCATTCATTTGAGCCTGTGGACGATAGCTTCCCAAACATTCAGCAGGAGGTTCCCTGAGACTTTGGTTCATTCTTAAGGTTGGTTTGTTTTTTTTTTTCCCCCCAGTATTTGCTGAATGCCTCAGACATCACCAGGAAAATGAGGTGCTACCAAGACCTCAAAGCAAAGAGCTTTCGTGTTAGCCATGGCTTCATACACGTCCACCCAGAGGAGGCCACGCAGAGCGTTTCAATAAAATATTTTCATCAAAGTTTTGATTTTTTTGTTTCCTCAAAATAACAGAGGTTGTTGGAAGAACCTCATCTTCCCCATCCTCCAGTACCCATAGAAGGGGCAGGGCTGGGCTGGAGGTGGGTAGGTGCCCCCCCCCATCTTCTCCCAGGTTTATGATTGCCCCATGTTGGAAGGGTATTGGTCATCTGAGAGCATTACAGCTCCTTTAGGCTGGATTTCCCTTTTCCAGGTTTTGTCCCCTTCCAGCCCAGATGCTATCTTAGTGGAGTTGGAGTTAGAATAGTAGCAAGGGTCTGACATTTGGGAAACAAAGGCATTCCTTAACGGGAACTGTAATGATGATAAGGCACAACTGAAATAGAATTAGAATCTAGTGTTTGCAGAGTATAAATGTTAATTGTGTTTACTTATCAAAACCCAAAATTAACAACTCGTGCTGCAAAACCCTGCAAGAAAGCCAAATTCCGTTCCAGGCAGACTGTATTATCCAGCACAGATCGCTCAGAAGCCCTTTTACCTATTCACTCTGTATTTCCAAACCAATTACTAGCTTACCGATTGCAAAGCAGGCTGACACCTGGGGTTTCAGGCAGGGACTTCCTTCAGTCCCACTACCAATCCAACTATGTTTTAATTTAGTGAAGAGGGAAAGCATATAATTTTTTAGCTCCAGGGAAGCCAGAGGCAATCACAAATATCCCTTGAGCTGAGTCAAGTTCTTCAGTTTAAAGAAGCAGCCCATTCTATTGCAATAATTGGACTTTAGTGTCCCTTTCATTTAAAGAAACAATAGCTGATCTGGAAAGCTGATCGCTTGGACACAGGGCTTTTCACCTCTGGGACCCCAGTCACAGACCTAACTATAATTGGATGAACCCAGAACGGCGAGTGCCTCACTCGCATGGCAGCAATAATAATAATAACAAGAGCAAGCAGACCGGCGCACCAGAGACCTTCATTTTGGGATCTTTTTGGCATTCATCATATGGAGGGTGTTACACGAAGAGAGATGGGAGAAACGTGGTAAAGGGGCAAAGGAGATGGGCTGCAGGTGGAGCTTTGGGATAGGGCAAGAGCTGCTGTGGCCACTGGCAAAGCCTGATGATGCATCCAGGCCTGGGTCCCCAGCACAAGAAGAATGTGGAGCTGTTGGTCCAGAGGAGCTAACGAAGATGGGCAGAGGGTTGGAGCACACCAGGATGTACCCCAGCGGGGTGGCCTTGCCCGGCGGTCCCCAGCAACCCTGCTTCCCCCAGCAAATGTCAGCCCAAAATTAGATAGCCCAGCAGTACTTATAAATCCAAGTTAGAAAATGCCATCATGTATTTTTAATCCGACCGCCTCGTCACCGCATAATAAAACGAAAGGATTGCTGAGTTTGACTGGCATTTGTAAGTAGCATGTGAAAGGGGCTAATAGAGGGAGAAAATTAGCTGCATTTATCATCTTAACTACATTCATATTGCACTCACGATCCAATTGTTTAAAAATTGGGCTTTTAGAGCAGGTCCTTTTGAAAGTTTAAGCATTCCAAACAACTGCGATTTATTCTCAGAACAAACATCACCTTAAAAAGATTGATTCTGGAGCTGCTGTGAATGGTGAAAGAAATGGACTTTACCACTCAGGCTCCTGGTAAGTGCGGTCAATGAGCACAGCCATCACAACAGGCTGCCTTACACCTGGTGCTGATCTTTGGAAAAAGTGGAATCGGAACCCATTGATGCTTGAGAAATACCCACAAAAATATGCCTTCCGAAAAACCCTTCCTTTAACCAAAATTCCAAAATGTTTACGTTCTGAGGTGCCATTTTCCCAGTATGTTTTGGTCTTCTTTTATAATAATTTCACTTGACTGAGTAGTGTTGATGTAACAGAGGTGAGTGGCGTGTTTTAATGACATATTCCAATATAGGATTTATAGTATATATTTTTAAATGGTCAGATCAGATGCTACCAGCCCTGGCTGAAAACCCATCAGATACACAGGGATCCCCATTTACAGTGCAATGAAAACTTGCCAGTGAAAGAAAACATGAAATTCAAGCAAACGAAGGGATGCACCAATGCCACCATGGCACAACTGAGAAAAACTCATCTAGAGAAGCAGATCTCTCCAGCAGTACTACATTCCAGCATCCAATAAATGACTGGACAATAATATGAACAAAATATCCAGGTCTCAATTCAAAACACCCACAACATATGGGTACCAACCCTAGGGAGCCTCTGCCACTGCTTTTTTGAATAGCCCTACAGAAAACACCCTGCAATAGGAAGCATCCACATGAGATTTCCACTTCTGGAGCCCTGCCTGCCATTCCCCCCAAACTGTCCCTGGGGCAGCTTCCTCCCCAATTAGTTTTCATCATTCCTTTTGATCCCAGAATGACCTGAGAATTTATTCTGCTGCTGAGATACCTCCTGTGCAGGAGATGGAGGTGGAACTGAAGTTTCCCTGCCTGCTCACTAATATGAACTCTGGGGAGGTGGGGGTTGGTTTTCTCCAGGAGAGAACACCAATCTGCAATTTCAATCAGCCGTGGACAGTGCACCTTGACACTGCCAGGATGCTCAGGAGCAGGTCAGGGGTGCTGATATTAGAGCCTTGGCTCCATCAGCACAGTGACCTATTGGTGTCTGGGCACTCTGGGGGGGGGGAAAATATCACCAGCATCATGGCGGGGTCACCTCCAGTGAGACTGCTGCAATTTGGGAAGTACATTACTGCAGGCAAGATCAAAGCCCTACAGACATCCTGAGACATCCTGAGGTTTTCTGGCCAAGCAGGGATGCCTGTGATGGTGGTAAGGAGCCTTTTGGTTCTCCATGCTCACTGCTGGGGGACAGCACAGCTTGGCAACATCCCCCTTCACCCCGTCCCAACCATCCCAATCACAGCTCTACATCCATGCTTTGAGGGACCAACGTAGTTTCTAATTAAACCCACAGCACACACCCGTGCGATACTGAAGGAGCACAATTAGCCCTGAGTCATCGTTTGCATTCATTTCCTGGCTGCAGGATAGAGATGTTGTGCTGGGCACTGCGCTTCATGGGGCTGCCAGGGAGGAGCTGCTGACCCATGCACTAATTACTCATGCTAACAGCTTAACTAACATGCAAATTCCTGCACTGACTGACAGGTAAACAGCACCCGGGCCTTCCGTGAGCCAGGAGGTGGGTAGCAAAGGGGAGAAAGTGAGGGGATGGGTAACAGGGGTGTAGGAACTTGTGATGGCTCCAGATCCAATGTGGTGATGCATTTGCTTGTTTTATGGCCATTCAGGCTGAGCTTCTCCACTGGTATGGACACTGCACCATGGGGATGTTGGAAACCTCATGGGGCACCTGGCCAGGCACCTCCCTGCCACTTCTGCTGTGCCAAACCTGAGCTGCTCACAGGAGCTTGGAGCTGCTCCCCTGCAGCATCCCATCCTGCAGGCAAACTACACCATCCCCTGTCCTGCAAAACACACCATCCCCGCTGTCTGCACCCTGTGTTTTGCTGTTCAAGCCACGTGAAAGCAGCAAAGAAAGGAGGCTAGAAAAGGTTCCCAACTTTGCTCACTCTGACCCTTGCAGCTGTGCACGACCCCATGCCCACAGCTCTCCCTACCAGCATCCCATGTGCTGTGTCTGGTGCTTCTGAACTGGAGACATCTCTGCTCCGACCAAGCAGCCAGAGATGCACGGCGTGGGGACCACTGCTCCCTGCATCCCCTCCCCACGTATTTACATCTTTTAACATAATATCATGTCACAGCCACCTGATGGGTGAGGGGACAAGGAAGGGCTGGGGCTGCCCTGCTCGCCGCAATAGCCATCTTCATCACCACGTTATTTATTTATTTTGGTGAAAACCTCCGGTGTCAGCGCTCTGCACAGAGCCCGCCCACAGCTCCAAAAAGCGCCTCTATTATTCTCAGGCCATTTGGTAGCGGTTGCCATGGAGATCAAAAGCAAAATGGCATGCAAATCAACACAAGCCCCGGCGTTCAATAACAACGCTAAAAGGGCAGCCAGATAAGACGAGAAAAAAACACTTGAAATGCTTCAACCTGCATTGCTGGCTGTGATTAGATCTTGAAGGCAAGAAAAATACCCTAATGGATTACAGCGAGCAGGGGGAAAGGACATGAAAACACAACTCTGCCACGGCCTGCGGGGTGGTTTCAGCATCACCCCCCCATGCACACGCATGTCCACATACACATACCGAAGCGGAGCAAATAATTTAGAGTGAATAATTGATGTTGTGATCCCCCCTCTCTCCTTTTGCTCTTTGCAGAGTGTCCACCAGCGGTCACCATGTCCCGATGCTCCCTATAGCAGGCAGCTGTGCTGTGCTGGAGCCACATGTCACCCAGCTCTGCCCCAGGTATGTCCCATTCTTTCTTACAGCCCTCCTTCAGATACTGAGGGCCGCCCTCAGCTCTCCCCAGAGCCCTCCCTTCCCCAGGCTGCACAGCCCCAGCCCTCAAGCCTGTCCTCATAGGGCTGTTCCATCCCTGGGAGCATTTCTGGGCTCCTCCTCTCAACAGGTCTATTTCTCTCCTGAGATATCTCTATATCTCTGTGCTGAGGACTCCACATCTGGATGCAGTGCTCCAGGCGAGGTCTCACAGAGCAGAGCAGAGGGGTGAATCCCCTCCCTGGCCTGCTGGTCACACTGCTTTGGGTGCAGTCCAGGATCTCGTTTCGCTCTGCGTTTTGTTTTCCTCTTGCTGCTAACAGCAGTACATCAGCCCTGCCCGGAAGGCAGAGTTACTCATTTTTCACAGCCCTGCCCACAGCTTCCAGCACTTCAGAAACATGAATGAGTGCAATATACAATATATATATACAAAGCAATATACACCACAGCAGACAACAGTAATACTGCAGACCTCATCTCCAAGCAGCAGGCAGTGATGCCCCATGCCCAAGGGTCTTTGGGTGAGCCATGTGTATGGTCATTATTTCAAAGGTGTCAAATTCAGCCTAGCAAAAGCCAATGTTCTTCTGTAAGAGCCAGCTCCTGCCAAATTCCAGGAAGCCCATCCAAAATATTTTGGCCATGTGAATGCACAAGGACCCCAAGGGGTGCTGGATGTGATGGGCTGCAATTTAGCCCTGCAAAGAAGGGCCTGATTTCTCCTCTTTGGCTGAAAGCCTTTCTGAAAGAAAACAGTGCAAAGGACAGGGAAGGATTAAGGACAAATGAATCCTGAGGACAGGGGGCTGACATCCAAGTCCTGGGTGCTGCTGGGTGTCATCGTGACACCACTGAATGCATCTGGGGGAGAGCTGTGCCCTGGTTGCCTGCACACATCCATTGGCTCTGGAAACTGAGCTCAACAGAGAAAAACTCGGTCTCAAGCTATGCAAAACTTTCCCTCCATTCTGAGATTGGGACATGCGTTTTAAAGCTGCCAAAGCTTTTAAGCTTTCATTGTGCTTCCCTCTGCACTGAAGACTCCCAGTATTGCACTTCCCTCACACCCCACCACAGGACCTCTCTGCCTCTTTGGGGATGACTGGAAGCTCAGCCCATGCCTCACTCATCACACCTCCATAGTCCACAGGAGCTAATTGGGATCCGGCTCCTTCGCCTCTCCACCACTGCAGCCCCTTGCTGAAGCACACACCTTCCTAATTACATTTATTCACAGAAATCAAAAGGAGAGGGAAGCAGTTGAGTAAAGGTCACATTAATAATACAGTCTGGAAGTCGGTGGGTATATATTTTTCATTAAAGACACATTTGACTGAAGGGGACGGTTCGTTTTTGGATTGACAGTGCTTCCCTGGGAGGCCATCAATACAGCTGGGGAGATTTAGCTATTTTTCTTGTCACAGCTCGCTGTCTGCTGGAAATCTGCCTCCTTATGAAGAAATGCCAATGCCTCTGCATGCACTCCGCCTCTTCCACTGCCAAGGAAGGAGGCATTTCTGCTGCATTCATAGCTGGGAAATTCAGGCCAACCTCTGCCTCTGCAACATCCCCATACCCAGCTCCAGCACCCGTGGTGGGTATGGTTGGACGAGATGATCTTACAGCTCTTTTCCATCCTCAACAATGCTATGATTCTGTACAGCCAGCACTGAGCTGGATGTCTGCCATCAGGATGGGCACCTGCTGCAGGAACTCTGGCAGGGAAAGCAGGACACCATGTATCCAGTTGCCAGGTCCATGCCCAAACCTTGAGTCTATCAGCTTTGTTGCCATCTTTGCAATCAACCAATCCTAAAACTAGAGGGAACTGAGAGAACCAAGGAGACCTGAGCTACAAGAGGTCACTCCAGGTCCCTTTTCTAAGCACAAGATGCCCATTAGCTGAGATATAAGAACCTAATTGTTGGATTTGGGTGGTGGGTGCTCATTATTGCCAATGGGAACCTGGTGGTCAGCTCCGGCCCAACTGCCTGTGCTGTCCATGCATCTCAAACATACTTAGTACTCCCTTACCTCCTTCCTTTTCTGCTTGATCCCTTATTGCTCAAAGCAATTTCCCCTCCGGACCACTCTACGTGCAATCCTGAGCTGCTGGGAGGCTCTCAGCCATTGCAGTGTTGGCAGCTTGCAGGAGCCACACACCCCAGCACACACCATCAGCTCTACCACAGCTGTCTGAGTAATGCATTTGCCAATTAAGTTAATACAATCCAAATCCCTCGCATTCACCAGAAAGGGCAGAGCAAATCCAGGTGAAAGGGATGGTATCAGTCTCCTAATGTATCACCTAGCAGAAGAACAAAGGAAAAGGGAAAAACAGGGAAATTCACAATTAATTTCCACCAGTTATTGGGGAACTCCTTATACCTGGGTGTGCAGCTCTGCCATGGAGCAGCGACAGCTCAGTGGCATTTTGGGCAGGGAAAGGTGTGAGCAGTGCTGAGCTTGGGGCATCCCATGGTGCAGCACAGGGCTGTGAATTTGAGGCTGTTTGATCCTTAGGGATAAAGCCTGCTCCTGAAGCCACCAAAAAGGGAATTAATAGAGGGAAATTTCTCCTCTAAAGTGAAATGCTTCTGGAGGAGACTGGAGGAGCAGTGCCTCAACCCTCACTTGCTTTTTCCAACTACATCAGTTAATATAAAAATAAATGTGTTTGTCCTTCTCACACACCCCACGTCTGTCCTGGTCTGTATTAGGATTAGGTGCTCCCTCACTGTCTGGCATTAAGCATGTTTGAAACAAATATAAATAAAAACAGCTGTCCAGCCCCAGTGTATAGGGAGGGCTGGGGCAGGGGATGTCCCCTTCTCCATATCAGAGCACTCTGAATGGAATGCAGGCTCCTCTCCTCTCCTCTCCTCTCCTCTCCTCTCCTCTCCTCTCCTCTCCTCTCCTCTCCTCTCCTCTCCTCTCCTCTCCTCTCCTCTCCTCTCCTCTCCTCTCCTCTCCTCTCCTCTCCTCTCCTCTCCTCTCCATTAAGGTTTGGTATGTAAGATGCTGAGGGGATGGATAACCCAGGCTGCTGTAATGAACCATAGATTCATAGAATATCCAAAGCTGTGAGGCACCCATAAGGATCATCCAGCTCCCTGCTCCATGTGGACCACACTGTGACAGACAACAGTTTCCTGTGTTCCTCGAGGCATCATGAAGCCATCAGTGCAAACAAAGGAGGACATAGGGGAAAAATGCATATACTGAACTAATTTTCACCTGTATTCTAATCATATTTAGTATATTTAATGGACTTTCACATGTACATTATCGATATAATTAATAAATGCAAAATACTTTTTGATATCTAGGTATGAACAATGAATACAGTGCTGAGAGCATCTCTAGAGGATGAGATTTATGCTAACACAAAGCAGAAAGCTCTGCCCTGTCCCAACCCAGGCCCTGCTCCTGCCTCCCTGTTTTTTCATTTCTTGCCATGCCACCTGTGCACCAACCCCAGGTGCAAAGGGCGAAGATGCAGGAAGCAGGGTGAAATTACACAGGCTGGGGCAAACCAGAGCTCAGGCACTGAGTTGAAGTTTGCCACCTGCTGCTGCTGAGCAGCAGTGGAGATGTTCCCTTCCCTGGAATGAGGTACAGTAAGGAATGGAGGCAGAACACTCAAGGAGGGGGAACATTTTGATAAAATCTCACCAACCAAATGGAAAACTGAAATTAAATGATTGAGGAGGACCGAAGCGTAGGACGTGTCTATAAGAGCATAAGGGCTTTTCCCAGCAGGGTTTAGCACAGCCCTGCCCCAGCTCCCTGAGCTCTGTGCTTGTCCCCCAGCACTCCTCATTACTACCAGTGAGTTCTGATCGTACACTGAAGGCCTTTAACAACAGCCATCTCCTCTGCCACAAACTGAGAGCAAACCTCTCAAACAAGATTCACGCCACAGAGTTTCACTTCTGCCTGCAAGGTGCAGCTTTCTCAGGCTTCATCAACATTTCCCACAACGCTTTATGCAAATGCTGCACAGCCCAGCACCACTTCGCAATCTGTGCCTTGCACCTCCCCGGCTGCTTCTGTGCACAGTGCTTGGCACGAAAGTTCTCATACTGAAATTTATGTGGCTCTGTCCCTCACAGCCTGCATTGAGAGTCCCAGGATTGTCACCTTCCTGTGCAGGGTTGCAGGATGACAGCAGCAGAACCCCACAGAGATGCAAATAGGGGCAAAGGGAACTTTGTTTCCCAGTTGCAGAGCAGGATGAAGCCAGCATCAACTGCTGCATCAGGTGGTGTTGACAGCTGGGCTGGGGCTGCTGTAGATCTCCCCAAACCCACCCCGTGTTTGTGCCACCTTTTAGAAGCAGCTCTCCCACACCCTCAACAAATCTCACACTCACACCAGCAATATCAAATTAATTCAATTGGATTAATAACAGTAATTAATTCATGCATATTAGCATAACGCTGTGCATCATAGACGGGGGCTAATAAATGCAATACTGATTTTCTTAATTGACTTCTTCAGCTGCCATGCATCTTAGTCAAAGGGACTAAGTCATAAGGCCTTCCCCTATTTTCTGTACACAGCTAAAGAAAACAGAAAAATACTAAAGAGTCCCATTCCTCATCCCTGTCCTTCTGCAACGACAGCAGTGGGCTGTGAGCTCCCAAGGGACCTGGCCAGGTTATGCCCATGTAACGGGGATACTGACCTGAAAGCAGGAACAGGAGTGACCGTGGGCACCAACCATGCTAACGATCACATATCTGGGTGTTATTTTCTCCCCTCACAGATGGTTATTAAGAGATGATGCAGGTCTTAAAGCTAGAACCTTTTGCTCTGGGAAAATTACATGTGACACTTTACATACGGATTAGATAATTAATGTATGTCCTGATTTCTTCCACCATAACATAAAAAGGGAGAAAGCAGTGCTGTAATTTCAGATAATTGAAGAGCGACGGAGTTACAGAGCTTCCACCATGCTGGGAGTGCTGCACCAGAGCACACTCCCCATCCTCCACACCTCACTGCTCCCTGGGGCCACCAGCACCATGGCTCTATCACTGCCTGGTCCCTAAAGCTGTGATGGGTTTGAGGACTTGGGGAAGTGGAGGGGCTGGAACATGCCACTGCCCTATAGGATCACAGTGCAGCTGTGTTCCAGCACAGGGCAGCAGATTGAGGCCATAGAGATGCAGCAGATCAAGACACATCCCTGTTAGCAGCAAGAGGTATCCAATGCTTGCACCCAACCATAGTTGCAATGAAGCCAAAAGCCAAGGAAGCTGCACAGAAGGTAAATTTTTGTTTCCAGCAAGGCAGTGAGATGTGTTCATTCATTGCAGCCCTTTCTGATCACAGGATTCCCACAAACTGCAGCTCTTCACAAGCTGCTCTAATGTGGGTCCATATGACAAAGGGTAACGGTTGTAATTTTAAAAGGGGAGATTTAGGTTAGATATTAGGAAAAAGTCTTTGCTCCGAGGACAGTGAGGCACTGAAAGAGGTCGTATAGAGAAACTGTGGATGCCCCATCCTTGGAAGTGTTCAAGGCCAGGTTGGACAGGGCTTATGGCAATATGGCCTTGTGGAAGGTATCCCAGCTCACGCAAGTAGGGCTGGAACAAGATGATCTTTAAGGTCTCTTCCTACCCAAGCCTATGTAAGAAAAACATGTCAGTGCATGGGCACAGAGCATCACCTGAAATCCATGCAGGACCTGGTCCTCTGCCTGCTGCCATCAAATATTAACACCTAGAACTGGGCCAAACAGACCCCAAACGATGTGCTCCCATTGGTGCAGCATGCTGCACTCAGCCTGAGCCCCCACAGCATGGTGCTTCCCATTTGCTCAGCACAAGGCCTGCTGTTAGCCTGGTGCAGCCTTTTGCAGGTCTGGACACTTTAAGGGCTTTCCCACAAGAGAGGGAAAACCCAAGCAAAGACACAGTGCAGCCCCATGCGCACTGTGTGGGCTGCAGGGCAGCGTCTCTGGGTCAGACCTCCCCTTCCTGTGCAGCTGAGCTGCCTTCCCAGAACAAACAGCAAAACAAAAAGACAAAAAAAAACCACACAAAGCCAACCACCACAACAAAACACTCCCACAGCAGAAGAGCTCTCAGGCGTACTCTGCTCATCTGCTGTGAGCACAAGCTGTGGAGAGAAAAGTGCAGGTGAATGCTTTCTTCTCCAGGCTCTGTGCTATGGCACCGTGCTGCTTTCTGCAGCTTTTGTTGCCCAGTGGGGTCTTCTCCAGCACGTCCCAGCCCCTCTGCAGCCCCACATCTCAGCTATTTTGTGTTTGAGGTGCAATCCTTCATAAGCAGCCACGTTATTGTTCCTCCTGCTGGCTCTCCCAAGGCTGCAGAGGTCTCGCACGTCTGACCGCGAGGCTGACAGATAAATGCTCGCCTTCAGCTGTGCACTTCCTTGTACCACCTTTGAAATATGTATGCACATGTTATGCAGTGCGGACGCATATCAATGCCATATCTACCTTTGCATATTAAATCATCGCCACATCTTCTCTGGCAGTAAAATATGCAGAGCATATGCTAAGGAAAGAGCTGCCCTCCCCCAGCGCTGCCCACCCCAGGTAGCTCAGCCCCTGTCCTTTGTTCTTCTTGAAAAGCCTTTTTTTTTTTTTTCTCCTTCCTGCACACTGCTTTTGTGCTTCTGAGGACCTCACCTCACATCTCACAGATCACCAGGGCTGATGCCCTAACTTCTCTCCCCTGTCAGAGAAAGGGGAGGATATTGGGGTACATCAATAGCAAGGCAGCAGCATTGTGGTGTGGCATTGCACAGCTCTGGGGGAAATGCAGCTGTGGGTTTCAGATGGCCTAAAGCCTGGCCAACACAATGCCCCATCTCCTGTTAGAGCTGAGCAGTCAGACCTGACCAGTCTGAGAATCAGGTCACAAAGCAGGGAGTGGGGTGTTTCTGCTGGCCAGTGGGATAAGGGCAAGAAATTGGGATAAACCATTTGGGGCACCAGTCCAAGCAGTGAGGCTGGGCATCCCCAAGGACAGGATACAGCTTTTGCTTGCCTGTCCATGGTAGAGCTCTCCTGGTGCATCAGCAGCAGCAAGGTGCACCCCTGCCTCCACAGAGCATCCTTTGCCTCCTTCTCTCTCAACAAACAAGGCCAAGGTTCCCCATTCTCATCACATTGCCAGTATTTTGCCATCAGGCAGCCAAGCTTGCTAACTACTAACCCTTACACTTTCTCATCTGCTGATTCTGCTCTCCTACCTGTAGGTTTCTATGTTTTTCAGGCATTTCTCTCCAAGCCTTGCTTTCTATTTCCTCCCCCCACTTTTTGCTCACCCTAATTTTGCAGACTTCAGAAAAGCAGTGAGGAAAGCTGTCACGCTCAGAGGGATCTCTCACAGCACGAGTCCTTCATTTCTCAGCGAGGCGTCAGAAGAAACAGGGTGAGCAAAAAGTGTTTTCTCCCAGGGGGCTGCATCCTCCTGTGGATGCCAACCTGCCCACTCCACAGCAGGATGCAAAGTCCTCCAGGAGCTTTGCAAGAGGACATGCAGAGCCTTAAGTCTCACCCCCAGCTCTCCAATGGCACTGTCAGCTCCAGAAAGCAGAGCAGGGCCCCTGGGATATGCCCTAGCCCTCAGGCTATGACCATCCAACCGATTCTTCATCCACAACAATAATAATAATAAAACACGACCAATTGGGAAAATTAGGGGAGAAGAAAATCTGTGCCCAGTGATCTTGCTATGCCCACATGGTCCCCATGCTTCCCCTTGACATGGCACAGCCCCCTGCGCCCCCCTGCTCCGGCTTCCCTAGATCAAGTCCCTTGCCCCCCAGTGGGCTTTTTTTTGCCTATTTTTTAGGGATGGGATTTTCCATGAGCACTTGAGTTCCTCTCTGTCTTTCCGGATGAATCGTTGCTGTTTTAAGCACACAGCAAAAGATTTATGCGGTAATAGATGTGGGGAATAGCTGTGGCTCGGGGGTCTCAGAACAATAATACATAATTCAGAAATTAATACAGGGTAGCAAAGACAATGGGATTTGAAATGAACATTATCGGCCAAAGCAAAAGGAAAACTCCACACGCTCATCATGTGCAGATGTCTCTGCTATCCACACACCCAATTATAACTTTAGCTCTTACAAAGGGAACTGACTTAAACCGTTAAATCTTTATTATTTTTTTTCCCCCACGGTGGGAGGGGGAGTGGGAGTGCAGATTCCTTAAAGATAGAGAGTTTAAATTAAGCTTTAAAACTGTGACTGAGCAAGATTTAATACTGACAATTAGCCTGGACAAACAGTTAATCGTCCTGCAGGCATAATTTATATATTCTCTGTGCAACAGGGAGAGAATGTCAGCACATCGCACTGCAAATTAGTGCAATAAAAGAATCTCATAACCTCTAACAGCTCGGCTGTCTGACAAAGAGGGATCATTCCTCGGCTCCCTGCACGGTTGCCTGGCCACGCTCCCATCGTGCTGTGCCCACTGCCTGGCCCCGAGCCCTGCCAGGTGCCTGGGATGTGGCTGCAGGTTTGAAGAGAAAACGCTAAAAAAAATAACGAGCACATTGCAGGACGAGGTGATAAATCAGGTGTGGAATGAGCAGATGCACAAGGTTGGTGGTAAGGATGGGTTTGGGGCTGCACTCTGTGGTCAGACACTGGTTTTCCAAGCTGGGCAGTGGCAAGTTCCAATGTGTATGAAACATATGAAACATGCAATCCAGGTCAATGGCAGTGCAGACATTACAATTTGCCTGATGGTGATTTGAAGAACGCTGCCAAAGCTCACACATCTGTGCCAGACTCTGTGCTGAGTGACAAAACTCACCCACAACGATCTGCTTTTATTTGGCACTGACACAAACCGGAGCGCTGCACCGCAGCCCATTGCTGTGTCATAGAATCATAGAGCCATGGAATCATTCAGGTTGGGAAAGACCTTCCAGACCATCCAGTCCAACCATCAACCCACCCCCACCATGCCCACTGCCCACGTCCCTCAGTGCCACATCCTGCAGTTCTTGACACCCCCAGGGACTGTGACTCTCCCACCCCAGGGCAGCTGTGCCACTGCATCACTGCTCTTTCCAAGAAGAAATCATTCTAATATCCAACCTCTCTCTCATTCTTCATCTTCTGATACCCAATCAGAAATTCAGATATATATTCCATTTTCTCTGTTTGTTCTAATGCTATCATTACAACCTTTATGTTTTATAGTGACAGAAAAAGCCCACAACACGAAGAGGAGGAGGAAATCTGATCCTGAAAAATATGTTCCATACCCGATATCATTATTTCTATAATATTTCAGTAGATGCTTTTGTAATGACTTACAGACCTACACTCAAGGATCTTGACCCACCCTTGAAGGCGTTGTCCCATCCCCTGAGGTACCCAAGGCCATGTTTGGATCCTGGGCAGCCTGAGCTGGTGGGGAGCAGCCAGCCCATGGCAGGGGATTGGAACCAGATCATCTTTAAGGTCCTTTCCAACCCAACATATTCTATAATTCTATGATGAAACACCACTGCCGTGACTCCAGTGGAACAGATGAAGTACTCCAGCAGTGGCTGCAAATCACTGGTACATATATTAAACGCTCTGCAAATTTGTTGAGGAACTTTTACAAGACGGCTGCAGAAAATTAAATTAATTATTAATAGCAACCGGCAATATCTTTTCCCTCCTTGCCTACCAATGCCTTCCAGGAGGCCTGCACTGCCAGACTTCTATGCAGAATTCTTTTTTGTCACTGAAATGCATTGCCTTTCTGAGCTAAAGGAGCCTGTGGGAGGCTGCTGTGTGCAAAGAATTTGTTTTAAGAAAGGCGTGATGTTAGATCCCTCAGAATTAGCTACTAGCCAGTGGGAGACACTGAGATACTGGCAAAAAAAAAAAAAAAAATCCTCTTATTCAAGTATATTCTTATTTCCTGTGAAATTAAATTTGCATTTCTTTTGGGGTAGGAGAGAAAGGAAGTGGGGAATTAAAGTCCAGAGAAAGCAGCGCAGGGATAAAATACAAAACTCTACTGGGACTTCCAGCTCTTAGCACAGCAGGAAACTCAATACAGATTTACTTAAAATAGGTTAACAAGGCGGTTTGCCATCATCTCCTCTTAGCACTAGAGGACTCTGCTTTCGAAGGACACAATTAAAGGGAAGGAAGAGGAATCAGAGCTCAGCAGCGCTCCTTTGCCATGCTCACAGTAAAGGACTTTTCTGCTTCATTTCCTCTCTTAAAAAACACGAAGATAAGAGGGCACCGGGGCAAAGCAGCACGGCCCTGGGCTCCTATATCTGCTCTGACATCCGCCTGCAGAACTCAGGGCATGGGCAGGATCTGCTTGCCGTGCTCCCAGCAGAACCATGCCAGGAGGCAAAGGGCAAAGACCTCAGACCTCAACGCTGCCTTCAGCACAGCCTGATGTCATATCACCCTGTTCTCTCCCGGTGCATTTGCCAGGGCTGAGCAGCAAAAAAGATGCAGCACTGAACACCAGACTCTTCCCAGGATGGGTTTTAAGAGATGCAGACCACGCAGACTAATTACCTGGCATCAGGATGCATTAGGAGTGAGGAGCCACACAAACGCTGCCTTCCTGCAGATTTATGCTACGTGACATGCTATTCAGTGCAAGACAATGTGTTTGCATAAAATGCTGAAAACACAACAGGTTTCCAATGCCACTGCTCTAAAGACAGCAATAGCTCACTCCAAAGCACATCCGCACAAACCCAAATGCGCATACACACATACAACCTGTGTTGGCTCAGGTCTGTCTGTCCTTAAAAACATGTTGAAATGCACACTTTAAAATGAAATATTTAAAAGTAATTAGGTGGGGGAAGAGAAACAAAAAGCACTTTTCAGGAGGTTCTTTGTATATCCTAATGTCATAGAATCATTTGGGTTGGAAGGGACCCTAAAGGCCATCTGGTGCCCCCCCTGCCCTGAGGAGGGACACCCACAGCTCCATCAGTGCTCACAGCCCATCCCTGACCTTGGCTGTCTGCAGGGATGGGCATCACCACTTCTCTGGGCAACCTGCACCACTGCTTTGCTGCCCTTATTATGATGGCATTGCTTTTATGTTTTAGTTTTTGCAACCAAAATGGTAGACTTGCTGTAAGCTTGATCCAAAGCACTTCAATCTCTGTACTGAGAACTTACTGAAGCCAATTTGAGAAAAGGAATTCAGTTTGCTTTTTTACTCATCTCTTGGCCTTCCCCTCAAGCACCAAGGAATACATCACCCATACAAGAGCTCAACTTCAGCATCTACCCAGAGGAACTCTCTTTTTGCTTCCAATGTCACAACAGCCACTTCCACACAGAGCTTGTACAATACAACCAAGCACAAGGTGGTTCTGAGAGTTTCCCAAGCCACGTTTTGTTGGCTGCTGCATGCCCACAGAAGATGGGTGAACAGCCCTTGTAGTCACAGCAGCTCCATAGCAGAAGGAGACTGGCTGTGGGGCGTGCAGAGCCCTGGGGTCACAGTGCAGTGCAGATTTCTTTGCTGGAGGCACAAGCAGTGAGTTGCCTGCCTGTCCCATTGATGCTGGGGACACCAAGCTGGGACTCAGCCAGGAGCTGCTCTGAGTAACACCAATGCTGGAGCCCACGCTGTTGGGTCTGTAACATGCTTGGGCAACCCTACACACAGCACGTCAGCCTCCTTTTTGCTAAAAATAAGCAGGTCTGGTGCATGAACAGAACAGCAGAACCCAACTTTAGCAAACAGCTCCGCAGCAACCGCCAGCTTCTGGGGGCAGAAGTGGGGAGCAGCTCTGCTCTGCCCTCCAGACCGCACTGCAGACTGCCTCTAGGATTGCAGGAGAAGAAAAGACAGAGAGGAAAGCAATCACTGAAAAATATTACTGACAAATTTCACATGAAATTACGGCATTTTGCAAAGCCTTCTGTGTAAGAACAATCTGAAATGTCAATGCAACAAGCACTGCATTCTCATATTTATGATAATTGTGCACTACTTTGTCTATTGTGACTAGTGTTAACCTACCAAAATATGAAGCGAAGCACTACTTCTTATTTGCTATTTTTTAAAGTAATGCAACCTACTGAACACCGATCAAAACATCTTATCTTCTGGGAGGAATAGTACCTGCTACAAGACATCTGCTGATCTGACACTGCATGAAAGAGAGCAATGGGAGATTGTAATAAAAGCATAAAGCAATCAACAGGAATGTTCACAGGATTCCAAAATTTCATTTCTGTTTTTAAAATAGAAATTTCTCAGAATTGAAGTTTCCCAAGGAACTTTGGGGAAAAAAAAGAAATACTTTTCAGCAAGTGGGTAAATTAATGAATAAATAGAACGACGTTTGGAAATAGCTCGATTTCTAGTGAGAAGGACGGTCGTAGCTTCAGAGCAACAAGACTTGGAAGATCTCTCAATCCTGCTTTGTCGCCATGAATGACCAACTCCTTTCACAGCTTTGGAAGCAGCCCTTTGCTGCTCCTCACGGACCAAAGCCGGCACCCGACCCTCAAAGCACCTGATCAACACCTGCCAGCACGCAGAGCATGGATGTGGCTCTGCTAATGAAGCCCAGAAGCACAGCCTGGATGTGCACAGTGGCTCGCACAGAGGCAGCGCCTTTCACACCTCGTCAGCCCGCGTTTTTTCCAACAAAATTAGCCCCTAATCGCCGGTTTTGGTGAATGAGGTTTCATATTACTCATCCCCAGAATAGAAGTCAGTGAATGGTCTTTATCCTCTTAACGAGGGTGGCAATCGCTTTATCCCAAAGGGTACAGCCTGCAGCCCACAAACACACTTTGTGGCATTTATTCATGTTCTAACTTCCAGCTTGGTTTAACGAGCTCCAGGAGTGACTTTTGTAGAGGGACGGAGCTGGTTTAACCACCTTTGCTTTACTTACTGTATGCTGTAATCCTGTTCAAATCTAAAACTAAAATCGGTTGCACAAACACTGCCTGCCCCTTGTAGCTGCTGTTGGTTTGCTGCTATTTGACATATCTGGAAAAGTTGCATTTTGCTGGTCCCAAACCACAACACTAAATGGCAGGCAAAGCTGGGGGAAAGGCCGTGCTCATTTACCATCCATTTTGTGAAATCATTCATAGAATCTTTAAGGTAGGATCATCAAGTCCAACTGACAACCTATCCCC
This sequence comes from Lagopus muta, assembly GCF_023343835.1. Classification (NCBI taxonomy): domain Eukaryota; kingdom Metazoa; phylum Chordata; class Aves; order Galliformes; family Phasianidae; genus Lagopus; species Lagopus muta. The sequence continues at coordinate 3,887,482 of NC_064450.1, read as the reverse complement.
ACCATGCCCACTAACCATGCCCCCATGGTGCCATATCTACCCTTTTTCTTCGTTAATAAATCAAAGTTTTCTTGATTTTGCTTTGTCTGTGATACAGCATTGGACCCATTTTAGGGCAGCTTCTTTCTTTTGCTCATGTGGCCATGATCTTTGAGGGGGTACACACAGATTAATGACAAGGAATTTGTAAGAAAACATAACAGAGTGGGGTCTTATTGGCCATGTTTTAGGCTTACTAGAGGTGCCCCTTTAAGAAGTTAGTGCTAACGAGCCAGAAAATCATTGTGATTGAACCAAGAGTAGCCTCTCGGTTCTGCAGATCCAGAGAGCCAATCTGGGAGTGCCCAAGTGGAAAATGATGCTGTTGGTGGAGGTCAGTGCTTCAGGTCGGTGTTTGTAAGGGCCGCCTGCGACCTCCAGCACTTCCCACAAATCCATCGCTGCACCGCAGGGTGCAACCCTTGCAGATTGAAATTGCAGGGAGATGGGCTGGTGATGGCAGAGAACTTTGCACAGGGCTCTGTTGGGATCCTGCTAACAACCATTAGCCTATCCAGATGCAATGTGCAGCAGAGATCCAACCAACCCCAGCAAATGCACAGGAAAAGGCAAAAAAAGATTTTGCATGAATTTCCCAATGAGTGCCTCTAAAGGGAGAGCTGAGAATGGAGCCGTCTGCTAACACACAGTGCTGGTCTCTGCACTGCTTTGCTCCACTCTGATTTGCTGCTCATTAGAGCATATCCATCACAGTGTTTTTACTCATTAGTGTTTCACACCCCTCTGAAAATCCATATTTTGTGCTGGCTGTCTCACTGTTTTGTCTCTTGCGTTTTCCAGACTGAGTTTTCTGCTCGCTGCCCATCTTGTTAGCTCTCCTCTATTTCTCCATCTGCCCCGGTTTACAAAGAACCTCTGAACCCAGACACAGCCCCCAGGAAGGAGCAGGGCTGGCGGGAGCATGGCAGCAGTTAGCACAGATGCAACCCAGTGAGTGACATGGGAGGAAATGACTTCTGGCTGAAGGATCGATGCCTATAGCCTGCGCTATGGGCAGCTCTGTGAGCTCCACCACCAGCTCCCCAGCACATCAGAGGTGCCTTAGGAAAAAAGGAGCAAAGAGAAACTCCTTTCCAAAGCGCAGGAGGCCATGGAACATTTGCATTATTTCTCACCACAAGAAAGGAGGAAGTGTTATAATGCGAACTGAGATACAATAAATTACCTGCTAACTGAAAACAAAAGACCTTCTGCTCCCAATATGCAGCCTTGTTTAATTATAGGTGTCTGGAGCTGGGAAGGCTGCGTGTTGGCTGAGGGGAAGGAGGTGGTAACAGGCAGCTCGCTGCAATCCTGCCTCCAGCCTCCCCATACCTGTGTCTGTTATGTGCACGGAGCATGAAGAAGGGCTCCGGATTACAAAGAGAGACCTCCCCCTCACCTTGTAATTACCAAATTAACACATTCTAATGGGTGAAGTACTCCAGCAGTAGACTATGATTAATGCACAAGTCCAATTAGCTGCAGATTCTTTCCCTCTAATTTTAGCCCACTTAAATAGCATGAGACAATCTGTAATGTCTCTGGGGTGAACCTCCCCTCCGCACAAGCTCCCTCCTCTGCCATTTAATGAAATCTCTGGTGCTTAATGTGAGAGGCAGCTCCACTCTGCCACCACTGGAAACCCTGCTCCAGTATAGGCACAGGCAGGGAAAGCCATCGGAGACAAAGAAGCTCAAAGCCATCAACTGCTACTGGCTCATGTGCCATCACATCAGATGGGAGGCATGGGTGGTGATAGCAAAACCATGTGAGCTTCCTAAGGAGGCTGCTCACATCTCCAAACCATGCATCCATACCAGCTAGCAGCAACCAGAATGTTTCTGAAAACGACAGATCAGCCATGAGGGCTTCCAGCCTGGCCCTAGAATTTAAACACAAGTCCATTACTCTAATAGCTCCGTAGCTACACCAGTCATTAAGGCACTCATTTCTGTCATTTCTTTAACAAGAATACATGGTTACACTTACGTTGAAAGAAAAGCTGGACAGATTCCACAAGAATACCCTTTTTGAGTCCCCAGTGTAACTGGCTCCATATTGATTCCCTTGTTTGGTACTCAAAGATCCAATGGAGAGCGGATGCCAGGTTCCCCTTCCCTTCAGTGCCCACCTCTCATCTTATTACTGTTATGTGGGACCTAACAGCCACACCGACCCCCACCTCACCACCACCACTTGTCAGGGAGATATAGAGAGGAATAAGGTCTCCTCTGAGCCTCCCCTTCTCCAGACCAACCCATTCCCTTCCCTCAGCCACTCCCCATAAGATTTGTGCCCCAGACCCCTCACAGCTCCACTGCCCATCTCTGGACACACTCCAAAGCCTCAATGCCTTTCTTCTAGTGAAAGGCCCAACACTGAACACAGCACTTGAGGTGCAGAGCACAGAGGCACAGTCACCTCCTGCTCTGCTATCTGCACTGTTTCTGATACAAGCCAGAGCCACCCTCTTTTATTTTTATTTTTTGCTATCGCTTTCTTTTTGTAAGATGTAAAGAAACATAGCGAAGCTTTCTAAGCAGGAGATGTTGTGTACAAAATATTAATGCTGCTTATCCCTAAATTGATATTTCTTTGAAGACTTCTAATAAAGCCCAGTTCCTCCAGAGCCCTAACCATGACAAACGTCAATAAATGTTATGAGTCCCTGAGGCTGAATTTTAAAGGAGCATTAAAGATTAAAGAATGCACAGGTCAATTACTGAAACAAGCAAATGACTTTAGGAGTAATTACATATAATTTTGCCTTGTTTATTTTGCATTAGTTATAAGTGTCCATAATCCCATGTCCCCCCCTGGGGTCTCTTATGGTTTGGGTTGAAAAATTCCTTCATCTTATTTGATTTTATGCACAGTTGCTAAGGCCAAAAAGTGGCTTTAGAAATGATGTTACGGTATGTCCTAGATAGATATCTCATGGATGTGGTTTGTATTTGTGTGTCTGCTTGCTCACCTATATCTCTCTTGGCACAACTCATCCCGATGCACGTCTCTTACCTATGGGAATGGCCAACCATTGGCCAAACCAAGGAGAACACCAAGCCCAGACCCAGCACAGCGACTCTGGAGGGGCAGATGCTGCCAAACAGGGCCAGAAGGGCTCGTGTTGGGCTTCTCCCCACTCCTCATGTCTTCGTGTTCTCACACGGTACGAGATGAGCAGACTATTTACATACCCCTTATGAAGTGCATTTGATGTTCAGGGCAGACTCAGCATCTCTCATGTGGCTGTTCTGCCTCTAATGTCATTTTACAGCATGCCTGCTTATAACAAGGGTAATAAAATAAAGTTTGGGGCGGGGGGCTGAAGAACACATTATGCAGGAATCCGGACCTCTCTGCACCCAGCAGTGAGAAGAAGCTCAGTAATGGACATGTCATAATCTTTCTGTGCCAGTTAATATACGTCCAGCCTTACACTGATGTTTTATTGCACTCCACACATTCAGCAGAAGCCCATTTCTTTTAAGTGATTTTGATAAGCTGATTGATGCAGCGCCTGTTTTTCTCATATGTGTGTGTTTGTAAGAACCCGTCTGCCTGATGCCATGGGCTTCTATCTAATAAAGGACCTATAATGTACTTATTTTCCTCGACCATGACTTTCCTCCACTTTCCCCTGCAATTTACTACTTTAGAGAAATTTAATCTGCTGCTGAAATTCACTGTATTATTAATGGAGAGTCGGTGCACAGCCTCACCGTAATTAAACTACACACCAAGAAAAAAAATCCCAACCCACCCGGCGTTCAGAGAGCACCAAGGGTCTGCAGCCAAGAACTGCAAAGCTGGGTGGAACAGCTCTGTCCCTGAAGTGCTGACACACGTACCAGCCTTACAAACCTAAAAAAAGGTTTGAAATCACCAGGAAAAGAAATAATAATAATAATTAAAAAATACATATATATATAAATAGAAAGATACTCTCCTGCCTCGTTTGGTGCCACTTGCGAGGCAACCTCCACGCACCTCAACAATTGGAAGGGTGAAAGTAGCATCTTCCAAGTAAAGCTAGACTGAGCTTGGCAGCAACAGAGCCAGCCATGCATCACTCTCAGAAGCACAAACACTCTCCTGAGTACTCAGAGGACACTGAAACAACGCCAAAACATGGCACCAAACTCAAGCAGGTGAAAGCTGAAAGGGTTACTGCTATAAATGGCCAGTTGTCTCAATTTGGCTTGACAAAGGAAGATGTTGCACCTCTGAAAGCAGCCTCCTGGCTGTGCAGTGGCTTCCTCTCCCTATTTATTCACCAGGCTCCATCCCTGTGCTTCTCTCACTCATTGGGAAGATTTTGTAGAGCGTATTTGTGCGGGATGATTGACTACAGGGAGTCTTTGTTGTACTATCTGCTGTAATTATTTTAATTCAAACACATTCCCTTATAGGACTGACATCATAAACGCTGTTTTCTATAACAAATAGCTGTCAAGGCTGTCAAGCAGATCTGCTTACTGTTTTATATCATTACGATATTTAATTTCAACTCGGTGTTCTTTGTCAAATGTTCTCAAGATTTCCTTTCCCTGGGAGCAGCTCAGGCAGACGCCTTCAGTTTCCAGCAGCTCACATTGGAGGCTGAGGTCAGGGAGAGATGGGAGGAACTGACTGCAGGGCACGCATATCCCAGTGGGAACTTGGGGCCATTCCCAGCTTCCCAAGGCCAGGTTGGATGGGCAGCCTGGTCTGGTGCCTGATGGAGTGGTTGCCATCCCTGCCTGTGGCTGAGGCTTGCAATGGGATGGTCTTTGAGGTCCCTTCCAAACCAAACCACTGTAGGATTCTGAGATCCCTGCAGCACGTTGCTGTGTGAATAGGTGTTATTAACTGCCAGGCTGCCTTGGTTTTGCAACATGTTCAGACTCAACCCTTCTTAGCAGTAAGATCACTGAGAAGCCTGTCTTTTATTGGGCTTTAAACAGGACCAGGAACTGATGGAAATAGACAGCACTTAATTCCCAGCTCCTTCCTGCATTTCTCATTTATCTGACTTCCAGCCTTCCTCAGTCAATGAAAAGCCATGGTTCAGAAACAAACACTTCAACATCCCCAAAGGAGAAAGGCTGTGGCACAGCCTGGAACACCACCACAACTGAATTACGAGGGCATTTGAAGGCTCTGCCTCAGAATGCAGCGTGTTTTGCTCAGAAAAAGGCAATTTCCCATCTCTTTCTCCTGTCTGTTCTCCTTCCTGACCCACAGGCCTGGAAAGCACACTGCTAGGAGCTCCCCAAAAGCCATTTCCCTGCTCCTTCTATGGGGCAGAGCCCCAGTGGCAGTGAGCTGTGGGACATGCAGGGACCCCACATCCATCAAAAGGCTGAGGTGAGCCACATCCTCACCCTGCCCTGCACTAAGAATGGGAATTTGAGGCAGCAGGTAAGGGAATGAGGATGAGGAAGGCAACCTCCCAAAGGAGGAATGTAACAGCATCCTCCTGGTGCGCTGCACCGGCACAGACAGAGACGGTGCTTCTCCTCCTCCCCTCTCCCCCATCCTCTGTGCCTGACGTGCTCTGCTCTACAATACTGTAACCTTGCTTTCCAGCACAAAAAACAATATGCTATAACCATCAATAAATTTTACTGACTTTCCAGTGACCTTCACGAGGATGGGAAGAGCTACATCTCCCACCAAAGATGGAGCTGTAAATATTTTATCTGTGCAGTAAACACAGTGCCGACAGCAGCAGCTCACTCATGTCCCAGGGATGGCTCTGTGAGCGTCGTCACAGCGCTGTGCTGGAGATTTATCTGCTGCTTTGGGACGAACCTGGCCATGGAGGCTGAGCACCTTAAAGAAGCTGTCTTATTCCATGCAGCTTCATGTCACCCAGCAGGGGCTGTCACCTGGTCACAGAGCCATTCCCAGCCCTGCAGGACAGGCACAAGGTCTGGTACCCCAAAGCAGAGGATGGGGTTCGGCACGGAGATGTTCCCTGGATGCTGTAGTGTATGGCACCCAGGGATTGGCTTCTGCAAAGCCCAAGAACTGCTGAAAGTGAGGAGGATAGCAGCAAACCCTTCCCTGACTGACCTCCCTGCAAGGGTGAGGGGCATCTCACAGGGTCAACCCAGCTCTGTGACTTCAGAGAGGGCTCAGGGTTTCATCCTGTCCCAGGAAATAGGGCTTCTTATGGCCTTACCACCTCTCTGAAGGACGGCGCTCGAGCAGAGAAGTGCTGAGAGCACAGGACCCCTCAAGGATCCCAAATTTCCTCTGTATCTTCGCTTTTCCCCACCACCACTCTGACCCAAAGCCCTCTCACCAACCATCCCACACGCATGCACAGCCCAGCCACGTCGTTGTTCCATAATATTCCTTAAGGCAAAAACACATCTCCCAGAAAATCCCCAAGGATACACCCCTTTGTTTTCCAGCGCCTGCTGCCAGGAAACTCTCACGTGAGATGCCTGCTGTGATAATTGCACTCAGAACCAGCAAACCTCCCAGGGCGCAGCCAACAGCCTGCACAGCTTCTCCAGCTCCATCACCCACTGCCAGGCTGGGAGCACTGGGAAGCATCCCAAGGGATGCTGGGGGAAGAGGGGCTGCCCCCACCTCCTGTCCTCAGATGTCCTTCCTTATTTTGTTGGCTGCTCCATAGTAACCCAGCTTGCCCTGGCATGGCCCTGCTGCTTGGGATCATCCTTCCCATCTACCCTGGGGAAAGATCCCAGCTCTCCCTCCTATTAAATACGCCTCCAGCAGCATCAGAGATCGGGGCCAGCCCAATCTTCCACCTCATGAAGCCTTTGCTTGGCAAGCATCAGCAAATAGTCCTGAGCCATTCCCCCGTGGACACAAAGCCCCAATGCTCCCATAGATGTGCTCACTGCAGTTGATAAAGGGTTAGCTCCATTTGCAAAGGGTTAGTTTTGTCTGGCAAACGCTCCCAACCACCACCCCCATCCCGATTTATTTCTGCAATTGTAATTAAGGCCCTGACAAAGTGGTTTAGCTGCCTGAGTCTTTTGTTCAATTTATTGATTAGCTATTTCTCAGAAGTTCATTACCATCCAGAGGCTGGGAATTGGGAATTGGGTCTATGTGGTTTTTCAAGGCTTCATCTCTGCTTCAGATGATTAAATGCAGCCACAACACATCCATCCTGCATTGAACAGCTCTGCCCAAGGTCAAACATTCATGCAAAACAGGAGTGCATATCTGCATGTCTAAATATCATCTGCATGAATTTCCAAGAGGATGTTTTTAAAGCCTTCTCAGCAAGAAAAAAAAAATGGAAGTAATGGAGGTAAGGCAGGTCATATCTTAATGCTCTCAATACAGAATCCTTTAATTATAAACTAATACATAAAAGAAGAAAAAAATCACAAGACCAACTCTCGGCAAGCAGGAATGGGGGAGGTAGGAAATGGGGATTGACATAACCTGGCAGCTTCTGCTGGGGAGGGTGGGCTGAACACTGGAGTGGAGGGCCCTGCAAAGCAGGAGGTACGATGCTGGGACACCAGGAAGCACTGGGAGCCACCATCCAAGTTGTGCTGGGAGAAACAAAGGGTTGCAGTGTGCTGAGGTGTCCATCAGCAGCCTTCATTACGCTCAGTATTTATCACAAGGACAACCTCCCCCTCCAAACCCCATCTCTTTCCAAGAAGCACGACCTGCTGTCTGAGAGATTTTTCAGGCAAATGAGATGCAGCAGGTTTCACTCAGATTTCCATAGAGCATTTGTCACGAGCTATAAGCTAGAGGAGACAGGATTCACCAGGAGCTAAGGGGCACAGCACTGGGGGGAAGGAAATCCCTGACGAAGATCCCTAAGAATTCATCTCATTTTGAGGGAGTTGACCACAACATAAGAAAAGCAAAGCCTTGCCATGGCAGCAGGGAGCTGGAAATGGCACAGAATGAATGAGAAGAACTCAGGGCTGGGGTGGGAAGCTGGCTCAAAGCTCCACTGGAGACAAGCTCAGATGTTGGATGTGGGATGCACTGCACAAAACCCAACAATTTCTGATGGTAATTTTGCCTCTTGGAAGTGGCAGAAGGTGTGAAAGACTGCTGTGATGCCTGAAAGGCATCAGGTATTTCCAGCAGAGCCACGTGGCCCCGCTGCACATACGGAATATCCCAACGATATCCTCATATCTTGTGCCCAGTAAAATCACACTAACTTTCAAGGCTACAAAGAGAGCAGAAATTGAGACAAAGGAGAAGAACAGAAGATATAATTTCTGTTTATAAATACATGCATCAGGGATGAAGGTTTGTAACCAGTTCATATGCACAGCACTGCCCTGCTCCTCAAAGGACTGCCATAGGATTCTTCCCCTGCCCAGTAAGAAGACCAGGCTCCTGCTCTGCTCACACTGAATACCCGAGCTGCCTTCCACAGCCCAGCAATGAAACACATTGAAGCAAGGAGCAAGCCCAGTCCTGGAGCCAGCAATGCATCCTCAGCAGCCATACCAACCGACAGCGTTCAGCCATGGGTGCCAAGAGAGAAGGAGAAATAACAAACCCCACAAAAGTCATATGAATTTCTAGAGAAACAGCTTCTCATCCCAGCGCGCTGCTCTCTGATGTCGTGCTTTTCAAGCTTGCCCAGGTGCAAAAGCCTCTCTGAACAAAATACAATCATTTTCACCTCAAGGATGGGAGATGAGCACTTGACTCATTTCAGTTTCTTTTCAACCAGCTGCATTGTTTCCCACTCCAGTTTAAAACAAAACCAAATGCCACCTATATGCAGACAATACCATTTCCTGCTCCCCTTTTGAGTCACAGTTTGCAGCACTGCAATTACTTCAGCAGTGTGATCTCCACTGCCCCTGTGATGGGTGGGATCCCAGCTGGAGCACAGAGGAACCACACAGACCTTCATGTAGGGATAAAGTGCTGCTTATTGGTAACGAGGAAGGTGAAATAGAGGCAGCAATGCTTTTCCCCTCCACCTCCTGAGTCTTCCTTTCTGAAGATTTTGTCTCCAATTTCCTCCCCTTGCCTTGGGGTCCCTTTCAAGGGATGTAATTGATATAGTCACTGAAAATAATGGAATTTATAGCCCAGACTCAACACTATAAATTTAGCTATTACGTTCCTGATGGGAAAATGAAGAACAAAATGAATTGAGACAGAATATTTGTCTTAATAATTGTCTCTTCTCTATGCTGTATGTGTTTAATACGTCTGTGTGTATATACTTATGAACACAGACATACATATAACCATATTTAGCAAAGAGGGTTATTTTTTTCCCTCCCCCTCTCTTCTTAAATGACCACATCAGCAGGAGCATGTGGCCATGCAGACAGCATTAAGAACCCATCTGCAGCAAAGCAACAAGGCAAATTTCCAATCCCGGAGCTCTTTGACAGAGGAAAGCCAAACCCTGCACAACCCAAGCATGCTCCCAGCACAGTGCTCCACATTACAAGGAGTAGGTGGTGGCTGCTTGAGGCTGTTTTTCAGATTTATTTCATTTTTAGCCAGCAACTCAAGAGCTGAGCCAGCATTGCTCTGCTCAGAGCCATTGCCTTGAGCCTCCAATGAGGTTGATGGTTGGACTACATGATCTCAGTGGTCTTTTGCAACCTTAATGATTCCCACTGAAGCTTTCCCTTTTTCCCCTCTCCTCCTTTTCCACTCACTCCAATGTGTGCTGTTTTGGGTTGGATCATAGTCACCTCCATCCCACCACAAAACAAGGTACGTGTCCAGGCTGCTATCATTTGTCATTTAGATAGGCTCTATGATATGAACCATGGCAAACACTGTAATGACTAATTTCAAACATTTATTACAATACTTGAGAGACTTGAAAGCTCTCCCTGCTCTTGATTTTAATAAATGCAGTCTTGAAGCAGCCGCTTATCAAAGTGACACAAATTGTGTGGTAAATAGATTATGGCACAGCTGAAATACTGGAAAATGAGATCAGAAATGCTACTATCTTCCATTTAAGGCTTTGCAAGATGCTGCGATCAAGCAGATTCCAGAAAAGTGGCACGAGCAGAGCTGGCGGGATGGGAAGCAGCCAAAATGCCAGGGGACAAATGCAGGGCCAACCTGGCTGCTTATCGCTGCCTGTCTGTGAATGTGCCATTCCCTGCAGCAAAGGACTGGGGAGAGATACCAATAAAGGCTTTGCTTCAGTCCCAAATGGAGACAGAGGAAAGGCCCCAGTGGGAAGAAGGTATCACAGCAGCACCAAGGCTCTCCTGTGCTGTTCTGTGCCCCTCCATCACTGTCCTCATGGAATAAAACCAACGCTAATCAAAACTCACCAACAGCACCAGAAAGGGAGATAAGGCTGTTCATCAGCAGCAATTTCAATATGCAGATACTTTAAAGCAGATTTTCCCCTCCAAGTTCTAAAGGTTAAGGTAGGAGATGGAGAGGAGATGTACCACAATCCCTGTTTTTCAGCCAGTCCCACAAGGTCAGCTGGTAAAGAAACTTAAATGTGGAAGACTGGAAAAATAGACGGGGGCAGTGAGAACCTTTCACCACGTGGGGATTCTCTTCACAACAGCTAGTTTTTCTAAGGTACCAAGAGAAAAGTATCAAGTATCTGGCAATACAGGATTTTTCCATCAGTATGGTAAACACCGCGGGTCATATCACAGCTGTATTTACAGCCCTCTCTTCCTACTGAAGGCACTGCATCACAGTGACACACGAAGCAAGCACTTCCAGCTCCAGCAGAATGGGAAGGGTGAGAACATAGGGTTCAACTCGGGGAATAAGAACTGTCTGTAGAGGCTCCATCAGCCACAGCAGATGCCTAAATTTGGAGCACAGGCACCTAACCTAGATGATTTAAATCTGATGAAGAAAACAACCCCCACTGTGCTAATTTTGGAAGATCTCTGCCTAAATCCCCCAGGCAAAAAATATATAATTTCTTTTTTACCTCTTTACGGCCCATCCCTTTGAATAGATGCTGCCTAAGAATAAGGCTGTGAGTTTTGAATATGCAAAGCAGGAATATTCCCCATCAGATATTCCTTTGCTTTATTCAAATGATTGAAACTCCTGCTATGGTTCTTGCAAATCCAAGGAAATGTGTTTACAGTCTCATCAGCTGAAAAGAATTGGATTCCCACGTTGTGGCTCAGGGGATTTTCTGGGGTTTCTATCAAACACAGTAACTCTGGCAGCAAAAGGCCACTTTAATAAGCACCTATATTGCAGTTTCATGTTAGAATATGCCATTAAAAGAGGAAAGAATACACATATTCCTAATCTCCCTTTAGGAAAACCTCCAGAAATCTGTGAGCAAAGCAAACAGATTCCTCCCAGTCAACCTAAGAGCACTGCTGTCTTGTGTCCTGTTTGGGAAGAGCACAGGTGAGATATGGATGGCACAGGACCAGGCAGCTGAGCCCATTTAATGTTTGGCCTTCTGGCAAAGTCCTCCCTTCCTAACTGATCAGTGAGCACGATAACAGGACCACATACACAGGATGTGCTCACCCCGAGCACTGGACAGGCCTGAAGGACCAAGGTTGAACCGGGCACACCAAGAGATGGCACACAGCCCAGTGCAGTGGCTGGGCTCGTTCTCAGTCACTTTCCCCAAAAGAACCTGCGTTCAGTGGGAATGACTGGAAAAAAGATGAACCTTAGAACAAAACAGGGACCCATCTGATGCTGCAAGCATCCCATGGGATGCCAATGGGGTTTTAAAGCTGAGCTTTGCTCCAGTTGTCCTCCTGCAGAGTTCTGGCAGCCCCATCCCCTCTTCCCAACCCAGCACAGGGGCTGTTGCCATTTCCAGCTGTGCCATACTGAGATTTTGACCCCACATTATAGGATTTACAGAGGACTGGTAGTGTGTTGCACACACTGGTAGGTACATCTCCCCAGACACACCTTGCTGCTTTGGGAACTCCCCTCTCAGGGTCAGGCTGGATGGGGCTCTGGACACCACAGGAGCTGTGGTTGTCCCTGCTCACTGCAGGGGACTTGGATCGGATGGCCTTCAAGGCTCCCTTCCAAATCAAACGATCCTATGATTCTTTCATTCTGCTTTACAGCCTGTAAACAGAGCAGGCATCCGGTGGGACACAAACAACAGCTACTACCATGTTAATCCCCCTCTCTCTCCCCTCTTCTATTTTTCTATTTAAGGCACCTTTGGCAGCAGCTCCCTACCAAGCAGCTCGCTGGCTGCTTGCTGCCATGCAGGGCTGCAGCCCGGGGCCGCCCACATGCAGGCAGCGACCCTGGCAGCAGCAATGGCTTTGGGATATGGAGAGATGCTCGCACTGAGACGTAGCCATGGCAACGTGCTTGTGCAGAGCAGGAGGCATATCTGCCAAGGCTCAGAGATTTGCCATTTGATCGCACGGATTTCCATGCTCTGGATGCGATCACATCACACAAAATCCAGGTCAGGCTTGATGCCTTGAATAATTCTTTACCCTCAGGGGCACAGAACTGATGTAGGAAGCTGCGTCTCATAGAGGATGTGGTGGGATTAAGCAGATTACCTTTCTGGCCAAAAATAAAGGTGAGCTGTGCAAATGGAGAGACACCCACTTGGGTTTTTACGGCAGGGGAGGCTGCAGAGCCCCCGAGGTGTGTGCTGCCATCCATGTCTCCTAGCAGGAGATGGCCCCAGAAGCAGGGTATGAGCCTTGAAACAAAAATCCCTTCCTGTCATCCTTGTCACCATTATCTGCAGGTGGGGTAACCGTGCTCCCAAAATCACAGCAGCGGTTCTGAGCTTTTTGCACAATGTGGTCACACGACTGCAGCCCCACACTGCCCTCATCCCATGGGGCAGCCCCTTCTGCTAACCTCACAGAAACTGGGACCAACACAGAGCACAGAGAGATGACACAGGGACAGCAAGGAGAACACGATGTCCTAAGAGAAAAAGGCAAAGAGAGAGGAAAAACCTCAAACTCTTCGGGACATTTATAGCAAAGCCTGGGACAAAAGAGTTCTGTCTGGGTTCTGCCCCTGGACCAGCTCTGCTCACTCTGAGGGCTGCATTTGCTCTGAGTCTGGCAAGAACATAAAGCTGAAGAACAAACAGCACGGAGCAAGCAAAGGATGTGCCAAGCACTTGAATTCAGGGCTTGCAAAAAATGTCTGCAAACTCTACCTTCTTCAACTGGGAGAAAGGAGGGAAGGATGCAGGCACAACTCAGCCTTCCTCTCCCCACAGTGCTGTCACCCAGGGCAGGGCAGTGCCAGTGGAAACCACAGCCCTGCAGCAGAGCTTCACTGCGGCTGCTGTCACCTGTGCACTCAGCTCTGCAACACGGAGAGAAGGTCTATGGGAGAACACCAAACCTGAGCAGAAATAGGAGCCTCCGAACTAGAGCTCATCTATGTTAGAAAAATACATTTTTTAAAGTGATGAGACCAGTGGCTGATTTCACATTTTGAAGGTTTTTCCCCTCCCTTTTATGTTTGCCAGCTTGAATCTGCTAGAAATCTTAAAACATTCTCCACCAGAGCCTTTTAACAGTGTCCCCATCCCTCAGTAGCTCCTAGGCTTTAACCTTTTGAAAACAACAGGTCCTGAGACCTTGAAAAGAAAGGGCAGTGAGGCAGAGATCACCTCCATTAGAGCAAGGACGGGGAGGGATGGGGCTGTACCCAAATAACACAGACCTTTCAGAGAGGTTTAATTCACTCCCGTGTCAGGTCCTTCCCTGCCCACCCCGCTCTCTCTGAACCAGTCTCTTGCTTTTCACCTCTGTAGGTCTGAGCATGTGATAAACATGCCCTAATTATTTCCATCTTGCACAGCTGAGCCCTGCAGCCCTTCATTTCCTTACCTGAATGCTCTCGCTTCAAGTGGGTTATATACGACAAAGGCTTTCGAGTAGATTTGTTGTGCAGCGGAACTCGGGTGTCACACAGGCAGCTCAAAGCTCTCTTTCCTTGGCACAGACTAATAAGGGATGGGAATTACTGAGACTTCTCACAGTCCAGAGGGCTGAAAGACTGAGGTAGGGAAGGAATAGGGTCACAGAACCTCTCTCCTCTCCACAGATTGCATGGGTACCACACCAGTCTGCAGAAATTAGAATTTGCCTACAGCTGGCGCTGGGAGATGAAAGGCTTGGCTGCATTGTGACTGACTGCACAACCACAACATCCTGCACCTCAGCAGTGCTGCTCTGCTCAGGGCAGGGAGCAGCAGGAGCAGCCATGTCCCATGTCACCATGACATTCTGCTGCCCCATGGGTGCCCCAGCAAAGCCTGGCTTTGCTCTGGGCCAAGCAAGTCCCACAGAGCTGGGCAGTGCAAGGAACAGTGGTGCTTTGTGTTATTTCTCATGTTGTTCTCAGTGTGCTTTTCCAAGCGATGAACTGCAAAGCGTTCAACCACAGCTGCTGCCTCACTGTACAAGCAGCACAAAGACCCACCAGCTAACACCATCCCTACTTGCACATGCAAATATCAAAGGCAGCACAAGATAGGAAGAAGTGGCGAAGGTCAGACATCAATACCTCATTCCTTGCTGATAAAATATATCAGGGAAGACCTTCACGTAGAATATCAAGGTCTTGTAATCAGCGCTCTATCTGTATTACACATACAGAATACACTAAGACCAGATTGCTGGTCAACACAACCCCTTCAAAATTCACAGTGCTCCTCAAAACCAGCTCCATCTGCCTCGCCTGCTTACAATGGGTAAGAACACAAAAATCTTCCACAGCAACTTCCTGAGCCCTCCCATCTCCTCACAGAGATCTGTTTCCAAATCACATCATCTGCTGAGGTGTCTGGGGATGGTGCACCTGGGTGGGAGCAGGGAGGTCCCATCCATACCTCAGGACAGGGACAGCAGTACGTGGGAATGGCCATGCCTGGCCTTATCCAGCTCTCCCACAGCTCCTGTAGGGATCTTCTGAACTGTTCAGCTTTTAGGCTTTTTTTTAAACCCATCACCCCCAGCTCTGCTTCCAGATCACCCCCCCCTCCCCCACCAATGTCCCATTTCTCCCAGTGTTAGAGAGATTCTGCTGCATGGCTTGTAAGATCAAAAAGGTTGGCCAGGCTCTGGCTCAGCTCCATCTCCGCTTTGAAGCTCTAATTACTTTGCTAATTCTGAGCCTGGCATTAAGATGCTCTGAGCACACCTAAAGCCTTCCTCACAAAAATCAAGCTGCAAAATGTCTCCACGGATCAAATCCCTAGTGAGAAACGCTCTAACCTCTCCCAGTTACCAAGAGTAGAGCTTGTCTAGTCATTTGCAATTAAGTTCCTGAGTTAATGAAGCTGCTTTAAAAAAAGAAAAAGAAAAAAACCCTCAACAACCTCAGGTCAGTCTAATTAAGAAATGTTGTACCTTGCAGTCCCAGTGTATCTTGTGGCAAACAGCTGTACATGCTTTCAGCTTTGACAGCAGAATAAGTGTGATTATTTATTTATTATGTGGATGTGAGGAAGCTTCAGGAGTATCAGCATTGTGCTGCAAGAGAGCTGGGACTACAGGAGAAAAGAGACAACATTCAGTAATGAGAAGGGGGATACTGACCATATAAAACACAATTTTGTAATGAATACTTAAGCACTGCCTTTTCTTTGGGATTAAAAGTATGCAATTGAATCAAGGCCAAAGCAGAGCTTGCCCTCAAGGAGAGACAGTTTGGAAGACAAATGCAATTATACCTTTGCTATTTGCAATGCTATGGGAAGTGGTGAGGAAATCTCATGCAAAAAAGACAAAGAGTTTGGAAACAATCATGCACTTGGACTTGAGTCACCCTCAGCTCTTTGGGACCCCACCTGCTTGCACAGAGCTGGGATCTCAGATCCCAAATGCCCACTGAGCCACAGGCACGTCACCAGTGGCCGGGATGCTGACCCCTGAGCTCACTGCCTCTTACCCAACAAGCAGGCAGTGACAAGGTGTTAAGCAAAAGAAGTCATATTTCTGCCTAGTTTTCCTTTTTTAGCCAATTAGATCAATTTCACTATCTGCAGAGATGCCGAGGTTAGGGGGCAGCTGCCAGCACTGCTCAGGCACCACTCATCTCAAGCAGTTATTAAAATTCTGCTCGTTAGCTGGGGAGGAGAGACACATCTGAGTGACCCCACACTGCCAAGAACCCATCGCATCACTTCCATGTACAGAATCTCCCCACCAAAAAGAAAAACAAAGCAGATGGTTCACGGCTGCAGTTAATGGAGGGGCACCTTGGGTTCCTGGTTAGAGCTTTCTGTGAACAAACACAAGGATGCTGGGTTTGCAGCAAAGACGCACAGCAGTGCTCTATCATCAGAGCCATGAGCACTGACTGTGGACACTGGCTGGAGCCATTGGGCGATGCTGGTGACAAATCACTGTGCTGCACTCGGATGGGGGGAAAACAGCCCCACACCACACCTCTGGCCATCATAACCTTCAGCCTGAGTTGTCCTACAACCTGAGAGCCCAGGAGAAACCCTAGAACATACAATCTGTTTGCACAAAGGGGCTGGCGGGGGGAGAAGGGAGGAATTGCAGGCAGAGGACGGGCTCCTAAAACCATGGGGGCTGGGAGAGAGGAGAAAAAATAGAGGTTAGAGAGAGAGGAGAAGCAGCTAAACGTGGGAAACAGGAGGGAAGAGGGGGGAAAAGCTTTCAAGAGTATCCACTTGAGCTCTGAATTGCCTGGCTTTGTCTCTGCTATGCACAATGGAAACGTACAGTAGCAACAGACAGATGCTGAGAGCTGGTTTGCTTCTCATCTGCAATTCCAAACACCCTGTCAGGAACAAATATTTGAAAAGACATCTTATCCAACCATTAACGGATCTAGTGGGGCATTTTTTTCCCCCTTTTCTTTACAAAAGAAAAATAACACTGCATTCACCAGAGATGTTCACGCACAGCGATGCCAGCAGAGCCACCCAGGGATGGGCAAAGGGCTGAGGACAGCTATTGAGCCA
The DNA here is from genome assembly GCF_023343835.1 of Lagopus muta. Lineage (NCBI taxonomy): Eukaryota > Metazoa > Chordata > Aves > Galliformes > Phasianidae > Lagopus > Lagopus muta. Next base: position 3,870,543 of record NC_064450.1, on the reverse strand, counting down.
AGAAGGTGCAGCTGGTGAACTATGAGCTGTGCAGGGAAAGGAGGAGGGGAAAAAAAAAAAACAGACAGCTGTATTTTTAACTGATCATGTGCTTGCTTCTGTTTCGTGAGATTTATTCCCTCATTAATCACTGCCCTCCCTTCATTCATGTTAAATATAAAAATGATTAGGAAAGATCCTCATCATGGTTAAAAAAATAATTAGCTGCTACATCATGTTGCACACATTCAGACAGAAAGGAGTGATTAAATTAGGAATATTAAAACCCCATTAATCTGTGCTCAACTTAAGCTCTGCTTGTTCATCTCACTGTGGCACTTATTATTTCTGACACTGAAAGATACTTGAATTACTCGCTGAAACAAGGTCACTATCAGAAAGATGTCAGGTCAGCAATTAGTCAAAGGTGGGAGAAGCTACCAGAGCTGAGCTGTGTTTGACATGGCACAACCGTGTCACCAAGTGTCCCATTCCCAGTGGCACTTGGATGAGTGGGTCAATGCCAGGAGAGCAGTCAGCGTGGGTCAGGAGCAGGGACACCCAGTGCACACTGCACCAGCAGAAGTGCAGGCTGGATATTAGGAAGAAATTGCCACAGGTGGAGCCAGGTGCTCCATGGTAGAGAGCTTTGATGCACTTGCTGCATTCGCCCTCGTTTAGAGGAAAGCAAACAAATTCTCATCCGCAGATCTCCTAAAGCTTTTCTTAAGCACGACGTTGCAGTATGCAAACTATTTACTGCGTATTTCTTCCAGCACTGACAGACCCACCTCTGAGCCTCTATAAAAAGGAAACAGATAATAAAACAGCTAACAAGCCAGCACTCTAATTGACAACACAGAAAGGAGGGGAAAGTGCTGCAACTGCCAGCAGAACTTTGGGGAAGCAGCGTATAATTAATCGAGGTGGGATTTCACCAAGATCCCCCGGTCTTACAAACAATGCTGCAAGACATTTAATGACCACAGGTGAGGAGAGTCTTGGCTTTATTGCTCATTTGAAACTAAGCATGGAGAATACAAAGTGATCCAAAAAGCCGCAACAAAACAAACCTCAAAACCCCACAAATACAAACAAATTGCCCCAAAAATGCTCCTTCCACTTTGCCTTTGGACACCCTGCAGCTCCATGTGCTGCAGAGCCTTCTGGAGCAGGATGAGCAGAACTGCACCATGCAAACCCTCCAGGAACTACTTGGGGAAAAATAGACAATATATCCCTCCACCATTTCATTCCTACATCTCTATGGAGGAATGCAGCTGGGATGGGAAGAAATGTCATCAAAGCAACCAAAAGATCTTTGCTAAAATATTTATTTCCTATCCATACTTCAAACCAGGCTTTGTTTAGGCAACAGGCACAATGCACCTGCAAAGCATCCGGGTGTCACCACTGTGGGGGGTTCAGCTGCAACACAACAGCAGCTCATTGTGAGCCCTGGAGGCAAGCTGAGGTTTGTCATTGACTTCACCAAGAGAAGAGCTGAGCCAGCAGAGCCGTGTCGGAAAATCCTCCCTCCTCGTAGTGGTGTAGGCACCATGGGGTTGTGGAGTATTTAGTGGGCAAGACCCACTGTGTTGGAAATTAGTAGTCACCTGTGTGAAAAACAACATTCACAGCTCCTGCAGACCTGCAGCAAACCTTAATTATCTCCATCAGGGAACTCTGCTTTTAAGGAAAAAAGGAGCAAACTCAGGAACTCTGCTGGAACACAGGGGATGGGAAGTTGGGTGGCCAGAAGTAGAGGCTGAATGCTGTGACTGAACTCTCTTGGCAAGTGCCCCTGCCCTTCATCCACTCATGGCTGCACTTAAAAACCTTTTTGTACCAAAAACACTGCTCTCAGGTCAGAGTGGGACAGAGCAAATCCACCAATTTAGGCATCCATTTACTCAAGGCCTCTGTAGTTGGTAGCTTGGTACTACGTTGTGTCCACTTCGTTGTTCCTATTGCACCATTAAAGCTTAAAAAGCCAAATACCAATACCCATGAAATACCAATAGCTGGGAAGATTTTAAGAACACTCCCAAATAATAGCAGTGCTACTGGGGCCACCAAGAGGTGAGCGAGCCCTCCCCGGCCCCAAGCTCTTTTAAGACACTCTTAAATCCCTGTCCTGCAGAAATAAAAGAGGCTTTAAATATAACCTGCCCTAGCACTTCGTATAGCAGCAGAACAGCGGAGAAAAGGACAAACATGATTGCTGAAGTCAAACAGAGAAAATTGCAGGTAAATACCAGCTAGGTGCTGCTCCAAAACCTCCCAGAGGTTGTGATGGCTCAGTGGGTAACGCCCAGGGAAGGAGTTGATGCATGCATAGGTCAAACAGAGCAGGAAAAGGCACAGCTAAATGCACAGTAACTCGTTAGTCAGAGCCTTGCTGTTAGGACTGTGTGGCTGGGTGAGCTTTTGTACAGCTTTGGCACTTTAAATGGTGTTAGGAAATGAAGAGTGTGCCAGCTCTGTGGGAGCTCAGCCAGCACAATGAGTGGCAGTTGTAGTGCCTCTTCCAGCATGCTGGCGCAACAGCCCACTATGCATTCACACCATCACCCCATAGCAGGGATGTGGAGGCAGAAACCTGCAGGAGAAGGGGTTCAAAATGCCAGATCTGGTGAGAAGGAAACCAGGCAGAGATGGGTTCAGAAGATGGGAAAAAAATATGAATTAAAAATATCCTTAAAAGACCACACCGATGTTCCTCCTCTCTCTGCCTCCCAGCCCAGCTCTGTGTGATGTCAAACATCCCCACTGCCACCAGGCAGCCCTACAAGCAGAGCAGCTCACAGGGGTACCTCTGGGAAGGGTGATCCTGGAGCAGTCGCACTGTGAGAACTTGGTGTTGCCAGGGAAACAGCTTACTGGGTGATGGAAGGAGCGTTCTGGAGTTGTTGTTTTTCTCCTTGTGGGTGCTGTGCACCCTCACAGCACCAGCTAACAGCCCATCACCAGCCGTGGGATATGGGGTAACACGCTGCAGAGTCTGGCACAGGGCGAGCAGGGAAGGGAAGGGTGCACACCAGCACTGGAGGCAGCGAGCTTTTATCTTTAATAAGTAAAGAGCTGCCTAATACTATCAAATGAATCCTCATTAATCAATAATATGAAATCGGGCAGTATTCTTAATGACCAAATCAGCTCTTAAGTCCAGCTCCTCACAACCAAACACGTTCCACACCCTGCACTCCTATCCCAAAGAAAGGAAAAGTTTTGGCATCCTTCTCCCAGCACCTGTCCATCCTGTTTGCTTCACACTAATAGAGATGCCAGCACGTTCACACTGCTCTGAATGCATTTCTCATGTTTAATCACGATGCTCAGCCTAAGCCTCAACAAAGTGCAAGTCCTCCATGGGGAGTTACCAAGGCTGGGTATCAAAGCTGCACCACCATGAGGAAACAGCAGCATCTTCATCTGAGCAAGGGGAGCCACGGGCAGCCTACTCCACTAGAAGTGCCTAAGAAAGTGCTAAGTCTGATTTCTCAGTCACATCCCAGTCTGATCCCTGCAAAGCTCCCCATTCTGTAGGCTCAAAGGGGCTCCTCATGGAGATGCTCGTGTGAGCATCCAGGCACCCTGCAGCGCAGCAACCAGCTGGCGCACAGGTGGCCCTTTGATAAATACCATCTGAGAAGGTAAAAAGAGAGAATGGGGAAAATTCACCCGTGTTTTCTGATGTCTTCCTCACTGCAGAAAATCTCCCCGTTTTAAAGACTCAGGATTTGCTATTCTGGGGGTTGGTTGAAGCGGAGTACTTTTTCGCAGGAGGCCACATTCAAGGGGATTTCCAGAGTATTTCAGCTGGGGCCTCTCAAATCATGGGACAGGAAGCTCTCCATGCTCCTTCAGCCCTCCCAGATAAAGAAGTATAGAGCAGTAACCCTCCTCCCTTCCCCCCCCCTCACACACACACATGCACCCAGCACACAAGTGGCTCATCATGAGGCCCTGGGAAGGAGGTGACCACATCCTGGCAGCATGATGCAGACACTACAACAACAGGAAGGGACTGGGGGTGCAGGGTGAAACCCTCCGCACTGCAGGATGGGGCAGGGAGGGGTGGGAGAGCAAGGAGCAGCACAGAGCCCCTCCAAGGAAATGCAGCTCTGGGGGGGGGTCCTCCCAGCTGCAGTGCAAGCAGATGCAGAGCAGCATCACCAGCTCTATGTCATTTCACTATCAAACATGTGAAGTCTGTGCCACTGACTTTGCTTATGTTCCCATGGGCTCCTGCCCCCCAGAAACACCAAACAGCACAGATCTGCACTTCCACTGAAGCAAGGCAGCTTTCCTCCCTCATCTGCTTTGTTCCCCAACCGGAAGAGCTCTGTACTTTGGGGGAATTGAATTCCACTTTCTGGATTATTAACAGGAAAAAAAAAAAAGTCATTCCTCTCCTTCAGCTGCATGAACAACAGCTGTTGTTTTACAGCTTATGGGGAGGGAGCAAGCTGAATTTCCTTGTGGTGACTTTCATTCCTTGAGTTAAGACCTTCTCACCATAGAGGAAAGCCCCAGGCAGGAGGACCTGCAGCACGTGGGGAGGGTCGGGTACTCAGAGAATGGAAGCACAACACACATTGCCACCAAACTACTGGGATAAACAAAACAGTACTGAAGAATGAAGCATCCTAACCCGAATCATCTTCTAGAGTATCAGTAGCACAGAACCGCGGGATGGTTGGATTGGAAGGGACCCTAAAGGCCATCTGGTGCCACCCCTGCCCTGAGCAGGGACACCCACAGCTCCATCAGTGCTCACAGCCCATCCCTGCCCTTGGCTGTCTGCAGGGATGGGGCACCACCGCCTCTCTGGGCAACCTGTGCCGCTGCCTCAGTGCAGCTCTCGCGGCTCTGCGGAGCGGAGGAGATGACTCCCCACATCTCACCCAGGCGGAGGTCCCGACACGTTATTTATTTCTCTTCCTCAGGCCCAAATTTCTGAAATCACGACTTTTATTAAAGCCCAGCGCGGTGCGGATCACAGCCATAATTCTTCTTCCCCCCACCTTCCCACCACAAATCCATTCAAAGTGAGTGACATTTGCAAAGTGTATTTTCACGGCCCTCCGTAATCCCTTCAGAATATTAAGACTGCATTACTTTGTCTTTGGTTACATTAACTTCAATTTTCCTTATGAGTAAGTATTTGGCTAAAAATTAATATAGTGAAGTTGAAAAGAATCTTATGATAGGAAAAAGACTAATTTCATCTCTGGCTGCTCAGATACCAGAGTACACTGGGGTTAATGTAATTAACTTACAATTTTAGCCTAGGTTGTGTACATACACTGAATCTCCCTGCTGGAAACAAGATTAGATTTTATTACACTATATATCCTGGTTATCTTCACCATGCCTCCAATATTACTTCCCTCAATGACTTCAAGGCTCTCTGCTGCAATGAAAATGCAGAACCATCTGGTTTTGAGCCCATGCAGTTTATTTAAGGATTTAATTAAATGCTCTAAATGGAGAGCTTCTTTGAATTAACATTTTAAATGTGACTTATTGCAGGTTTAATATTGTCTTAATGCCAACCTGGGAAACTCCATAGCCAAGTTGTTGACGTTTAAATTGAATTCATTTGGGTGGCTCCAGGGGGACTCATTAATTAATCTAAACAACTAATGGGGATTGGTTCTGACTTTTGATGAAGATTATTTACAGAGACAATTTGCAGTGAATAAAGAGTCACAGTAGGCAAATGTTTAATTGAATTTAAAAAAAAAAAAAAAAAAAAAAAGGACATCTCATTGTGTTCAATATCAAGGATGCATCTTGTAAGAAAGCTTTGAAATACCAAGAAAGGGCCGATAGCTCGGAGCTTCCTAGCTGCACACTAATAACAAAGAGAATGGGTAATTACATTTGCCTGCGTAATTTAAAGCCTGTAAGAGGACAACAGGTCTGTCTGGTTTACAGTACACCCAGAGACTCCAACAGAAAATATTCTGTTTTGATGACAAAGTTACCCCACTCACTTTTACTTACGTAGCAGAAAATGCCATTTTCCAGCCAATCATCAGCTGGAAAAATAGATTCAAGCCCTCCCTGTTGCATTTGCAAACACCTGGGGTAACTGCAAGGAGCTCAGCAGAGCTGCTTCAATTTATAACAGCTTAATTTCTAACATCCAATCTTCCCTTATTCTTTGATTATATTCACTTTGGTAGCAGTTTTTTGTCCTCTGAGCACCCCATGAGCCCAGCAGCAGCACTGAGATATGTGGCTTGTTCCCTGTAAGCCACAGCAAAACACGACCTGCCTCTGCACTTCTGTGCTCATCAAGGCAACTCATCCTTCAGCGTTTTTCCACTGTTATCATCATTATCACAGCTTATCCCAAAGCCTGCAGTAACACCAAAGGTTGCCACCAACATAAGGCACTGTGGTGCTGAGGCTCCATTGCCCAGTGCTTCTCCCAGGTGACTTCTGCTCATAAAAAATTCCTTAAAGTACAGCCTGGGAATGCCATCAGATCAGACAAAACCACTGTGGCATCGCCTCATCCCACAGCCATGGCCAGGCCTGCAGTGCTGAACCCAGCCCAGCCATGATTTTAGTTTCAAATAATATCACAAACCTCGCCTGAAATGAAGAGCCTCCAAACTTCGTTTCTTTCTAGGCTGGACACATCCTGAATGCTAATTTAAGAGCCAATTGAGGGGGAGGGTACATTAAGAAAATGCACATAACCATTAAGCCAGGGAGACTAAAGCATCCTGCCTGGCTCAGCACTGCTGGATACTGTCTAGAGCATCGCCAGCTGCTCTCAGATACCTATAGTGGAGCTCTTTTATGCAAACACCTCCAGTAACAGCTTTTGTGGATCTGACAGCCAGAGTGGTTAAAAATTAGGCATTCAGTGGGTATCCAGTGGAGAGACATTGTACAGCACATCTGAAGAGGGGAGGCACACTCGGAGAGGAAATTCTGAATTGCCTGCAGGGGGAAGGGCTGCTCGAGCAGGCGGGACAGAGCCCAGCAGTGGGCAAAGCTGTGCTGTGAGTGCTGAGCATCACTGGGGCATTGATCCTACAGCCCACGGTCCCTGGGGGCTGCAGTTCCAGGGAATGGGGTGGGCAGACAAGAAGGGGGTGGCATCCCAAAAGCAGCAGCAGCAAAGGTAGGCGTTCTGCAGGAGTTGGTGTTTTTCCTCATCATATCCCAGGACTTCCTAAAGAACCCTACCTGCCTGAGTTTGACATGCATAGGATACAGATGCAAGAACTTCTCTTTCCAAGGCTGTTAAACAAAGCCAAACTTCAATAGATTCAATAGATTGGGCAACAACCACTGAAAGCATCTGACCAGGCACATGGGCTGGAGAGCTGGCAGGTGTGGGGCTGCCACTTAGGTTATGACAACATAAAATTCTGGCCAAAATGCACATATATGTGTGTATATACATATGCAAACACACACACAAGATGTTATAACAGTACATATGCATGTAAACAGAACTAAATCTGGAAGCGGGCTGATAGAACACACATTTTTATCTGCTGGTTCCTCTCTCATTCTCATTTCCACTGTTTGGATTAAAATGCATCATTTCCCCTTCCCACATGCAAATGGAATATAAACTGTAAAAGCGGAACATTTAAACAAATATTTGCAGGGCGGGTTTGTTTGTTTTTGAACACTTGCCCTACTCCAGAAGGAATCTGCAGATCACACCAAGTTTCATAGAACGCCTCCCCTTTGTTCCCCACAAAAAGGCAGTGGGGTCAGAGATCTGGACGAGTGCAGGATCTCCTGCAGGATTTGCACCCTCAGGCTCACACAAACCAATCTGCCTTGATCTGCCTCCATATCTTACACCAAATTGCTTCACACAGAGCTCGTGCCCATCCTGAAACTGAGTTCCAAGTCAAAAACATCAGCCTGGTCTGGTACCTTTTCCATAACACATCTCAGCAACGATAAGGATTCATTTTTGCAAAACAGGGCGTGCAGAAGGCATGGACACAATCAGTGTGAGCAGCACAATTTAGTTATTCGTTTAAAAAACAATTAAATCCAAGAGACTGACCTGTCTGTCGCTGACATCTCGACTGTCTTCAGGTTTAAATTCAGAGCCAGAAGCTTCCATGTCCTGAGAAGACAAAAAAATTGAATTCGTGTTATTCTCAAGTCTCACTCCTGTGCTTGTACCATTGGTTGCTGTAGGATAGAGCACAGATGGCTTCACCTCTTTGTGCTATAGGAAATCCTTCAGGCCCAGAGGCCCAAGTCCCAAAGGCAGCAGCAGGAATGAAAAGACACTGAGGAATTGATACTTCCCTAACAGTACCACCTCCAGCAGTGAGTCAGGATGGTGCTAAAGCCAGAGTTTCACACCATTACCTAGAACAAGAAATAACATCCCCATGGTGGGCTGCAGGCTTGTGAGGTGTAACAAAGAGTCATGAATGGGACATCCAACACTACCCAGATGTGTTTCAATAAGGCTGAGCAATAAGTGGATGGACACTGATGTCACAGATGGGGCCGTACGCCTGCACACACTCGGGGTTTGTGCATGGGATTTCCCCTTGCTTTCCTGACAAATACTAATTAATAGGACAGCTGATATCCACTGGCTATTTAAATCTGAGATGTACAACAGCAAGAGAATCACTACATGCCAAGCAAGCAATCTATGTCCCACTTTGGCATGCAAACAACAAAACCTCTGCGTTCAATACCGGGATGCAATGAACAGGGCTGGCTCAGAGCAGCCTGGGCCAGAAGCTGGGAAAACCCAGCTAGAAAGTCCTGTTCCATGCACACACAGGATCTCATCACAGGTTCATGGTGATGTTGTTTGGTAACCAGGTTGCTGCAGGCTGCCTTTGCAGCCTTCCACACTGAGCTTTGCAGGGCAACAGGTGAAAAAGAGCAACAAAGCAGCAAAGCATGTTTGTGGAGAAGCAAACTGAAAGGCAGGGAGGCAGAATTCGAAAGATGCAGTTCTAAGAAACAAAGCATGCCTGTTATCCAGCAGAGTGCTCTACTTTCCGAGCTGCTCACATCACTTGGATTCATTTTCTGAAAGAAAACAGGCTGTCTCAACAGCAGCCTTATGGTCTCAGCAATTCGCTTCACAATTAGTCACTAAACTACCTTGATTTAATTATTCGAGAAGAATCTCACCGCTACTGATAACTGCTTAATTAAAAACACAACTTCAGAGCAATAAGAGAGTCACGTTATGTTGGAGTTGAAAGAGCTTTCAGGCTGCAAGCAGTTGCTGTTCATTTTACCCAGCTCAATGCCCAACGTATGCAGAGTCCCAAGGATTTTGACTCAAACAACAAACAGCGCTCCTACGTTGGTTGTTCTTCAGAGCCAACACAATTCCAGCAAAACCTAATTAAAAGAAGCATCACCACAGTGGAGCTAGAGGAAGAGCAGCCATCCCATATGCATGGAGGGAAACACCTCAGCTGCTCCAGGCTGGAGACTTTTGCCTGAGGACAGCAGCCCAAGAGCCACTCCTTTGGGAGAGCCTCCAAACTACCAGCACACCATTGCCTATGTGGTCATTCCAAACCCCTCTCCTTTGCTGGTGCCAACTCCTTTGGTTTTAATGTGCTTTTGGGATAGCTGAAACTATACATCTATTTATATACCAAAAAAAAAAAAGAAGAATTAAATGACTGCCTTCTTGACTATTATCTTCCTGGTTTATTGTGTGCCCTCTCTCCCCTTCTCTTCCCAGAGAGAGCAACCATCACATGAAAATGCTTTTCATCATCTGTAAAATTTGATGCCCAAAATAGCCCCACGGTTGCCCTAGCAACTAGCATTTATTCCCCCTCCCCCAGCAGCCCCCCCTTTGCATATTGCTGCATATTTCTATCATCTCTTTCCAGGCACAGTTCATAAACACGGCTGCATAATAAAGAATGTTATCACCAATGACTTACAGCCCAGCTGCTGCAAATAAGATATGAAGTGGCAGGGAAATACAATTTCATGCAGCTAGGACAACAGATTGATTGGGTGCCCTTCAAATTTGATGCCACTTCTTTAAGTCTGTCCAAATTCAAAAAAAAAAAAAAAAAAAAAAGTTAGTTTCCCCACCTCCCCATCTTTCCATGGTAGCAACAGACAATAAAAGTGGGAGATAATTCACTAGGACACTCATTATGTCTGCAGCAACCTTGCCCTGAGAGATTGACAATTTAAAGAGATGCGCTGCTTTTCCCTGCCACCTCCTCTACTTTTTCCCAAGCCACTCTCCTTCATCAGAAGTCTTATTCCCGCAGTTTTGTTGCCTGTTTAATTCAATCATCTTCCCTTTTGAGTTATTATTTCTATTCAGATTGCTAGCCAGAAGGTTGGTATAGGCTGAGACAAAAAAAAAATCCTTGGTTTCATTGCCACCACCTCCAAAATTTTATCCTTACTTGTATTTAGATATGAAAAACCTCCCATAGCATTTCTATCAAAGATCATCCCAGCAAGGACAAGAGGCGTGCTTCTAAATTCTTCTTCCCCCTTGTCACTTCTGACAGCTCGACCTTCAATGACCAAGAGCTGTGCTCTGGGAGCTCATCTGACCCTGCAGAGATCACCTGGTGGCACTGAGGTGCAACGCAGCACATCGAGGACCAGAGGGGCTGTGCTGTTGCACACATTGTGCTTCTGCTTGCTCAGGAGAGAAATGGGTGCACACAGAGACAATCCCTGCACATCGTTGCAGTGCAGGACTTTTTTTCCCCTCCCCACCCCCTCTGTTGCTATAGGGGCTCATTGGATTTTATTTCTGTTCAGGGAAGGCTTGCATCCCTGAGACACTGCTCCTCCCTCTCTCAGCTGCAAACTACTTTCCCCATGGGTTGTTCTTTAGCATATAAAGGATCCTTGGAAGGCTGGCAAGGATGAGGCTTGTTTTGCACTGGGGATGCTGGCATTTGGCCTTGGACACTGTGACTGGTGGAGGGTCTGGAGCACAAGTCTTATGAGCAGTGACTGAGAGAACTGGGATGGCTCAGTTTGGACAAGATGAGGAGGAGCAGGAGAGACTTTATTGCTCTCAACAACTCTCTGAAAAGGGGTTGTGATGAGGTGGAGGTTGGCATCTGCTCCCAAAAAACAACAAGAGGAGGAGAGGGAATGGCCTAAAGTTGCACAAAGGGAGGTTCAAGTTGGATTTCCTCTCAGAAAGAGCAGTGATGCACTGGCACAGGCTGCCCAGGGAGATGGCAGTCACTGTCCCTGGAGATGCACAAGAAAAGGATGGATGTTGCATTAAGTGACACAGTTTAGTGGTACAGTGATGGAGGATTGGACTTGATGACAGCAGTCTTTCTGATCTTAATGATTCAAGAGTCAAGATGTGCTACAGGTGCACTGGTTGGAAATTTGCAGAGAAGAAAAATCTAGTTTGGTTCCTCTTAATAAGAAGATAGAGACCCATTGTAAGTGGCTTCTGGTTCCAACTCTTACCTAGGGTTACATAGCACCAGTCAAACAAAACAGAGAGGGTAGAAATCAATCCTTGCAGAAGCTGTTCTCAAGTGTGGGTGGTAGGGAAACCCTTCCCTCCTGCCTTCATATTTTTCCAACACTAAGATCATTTGGAAGGAGAATCTTTGAGTGCTTATCTGCTGCATTAACCAACAAAGCACTGCCCAGCAGGCAGAGCAGAGAAGCTGAAGGTGTGAGGATGAGCATCTCTTTCATATTCGTTGTGATCTCCTGCATCCCCTCCTCTCCCCTCAGCTCCTCTTTTCCCACCCCAAATTGCAACACTAGATCTCCAGTGAGGTTTCAAAGCTCAGATCCATGCAATATTTAAGAACTGGATCTGAGTTCCAGCAGTTTTTACTCATTGACCTCGTGATGTTGTGATGTTTAAATGCACAAGACGTTTGCCAAGCAAAGCAGTTCAGAGCAGAATTACAGTTATTAAGATGAGAAATGAGGTTTTAAACTCCAAACTGCAGATTGGGAAAGTTAAAGCTGCTTTCAGCATCCATCTTAAAATATGTTCAGCGATGAAAAATTGAAGTCAGCTTTGAAGCAGCACCCATAGGTCACAAAAGGAGTGTTTAAGAGTAGAAGACACCAAAGAAAAATTGTTTCGTTTCTTATTTTCTTTGAGGTACCTTTAGTGAGAAAAATATAGAGTTAAGGAGAAGAGGAAAATACAAAAGGAGGAAACGGTTTCTTTTCACAGACTGATTTCTACCACCTCCTTCAAGGCATGAGCAGGTCTTTAATCTAAGGAGGGTCATTTCTGTGTCATTTCTCTGCCCTAAGTGGAGGCCAAGTTCAAGAGGACTCTATTCCTTTTAATTTGCTCTGGATAGAAATGCGAGGATACAGAACCCCATTTATCTTTCTTGTCCCAAGTAAATAAATTTAAAAAAAAAAAAACTTAGTGTGTGCTATAAATACTCCATAATATAGAGAATCCAACACCACTTTTTTTTTTTTTTTCCCAAACCTAAAACCTTAAACCCTACTGACACCATAAAACACCAGTGTTCCGCATCCCGTGATTGTTTCCCGTAATCTAGGGGCACATTAAAGGGAGAAAAACTGTGCTGAAAAATGACATCTTATCTATTTCCTTCCTCCCTACCACCACTTCACGTTGTTGTCATCGCAGGTCAGACACCTGCTCCCCACGTTCTAATCTGTGGAAGTGATAAATGCTCGCAGGCAGTGATTACGAGTGGCCACATTCACTCGGCGTCAATCTGGAAGCCATTCTTTGTCCTGCCAGCAGGGCAAGGAAAAAGGGAGAAAAAAGAGTATCTAATAACAGGAATTTTGCTCTTACCTCCTCCCGTTTGGAGGAGGGAGCTATTACCAGGTCTGGGCTCTATCCAAACCCCATATTGGAGAGGGGATGTTGCAGCCACGAGCGTTCTTACAATCTCTTGAGATACTGTGGGGTAATCATGGAATCATTATGGTTGGAAAAGACCTCTGAGATCATGCAGTTCAACCATCCACCTACCATCAATATTGCCCACTAAACCACGTCCAAAGGTTTAATATAAGGAAGATACATGATCTGGAATCTCCTGGATTTGACCATGACCTCCAGGAGGCTCTGGATATATTTGCAGAGGCAAGAGAGATGGGCAGCAAGCCAGATCTCAACATAACACAACAAAACCTGACAAAGCACAGTGGAGTTCTCATCACTCCAGCCACAGGGCAGCCCCCATGGCCCCATCTTGTTGAGAGGCAGAATCGTGTCCTCCTCTTGGCACAACTTGGGTCACCTGGTGGGGTGAAACTGATGAAGGAAGAGGAGCTTGGGACCTCACATGCTGCATTCCAACCAAGAATTGCTATTTTTCCAAGATTTGGGGGAAAATCTTGGGAGTCACCACTCGTGCAGGTAGAGAGGACACAGGCTTTGGAGTCATCAGTTATACTGTGGCTGCACACCACAATTATTCATGAACATTTATACACACACGTGCACCCTTTGTTCTGCCTGTGTGACAAAGAGGAGAAGTTGGACTCTGCTCTCTCCCTCACCTGGATTTGCTCTGCCCTTTCTGCTGGCTACATGGGATTTGATTGAATTAACTTAATTGGCAAATGTATTGTTCAGACAGCTGTGACAGAAGTGACTTTGTGCATTAGTCAGAAGGCTAAGGAGCTCGTGGCAGCTCCCAACACCTTTCTTTGCTTCCAGACACCCCAGTACCAACCAAATCATCTCATCTTCTGGACAGACATTTGTACACCACAGGCACTTGAAAAATAGAACTGAATCTCATTCTTTGCGTGCACAGGCACAGAGAGAGGAAATTTTCATAACCATTTTGATTCCTTCTAACTGAAACCAGCGTAAATCTCTGTCTTTTATGAATCTCACTTACATTTCGTGCCTGACTTGTGCATAAAACTTCCCTAGATTTACACAAGCTAACTCCATAAGTCATCCCCTTCCCAATCGGGCCCTATATCTTGATGACCTTTTAGAAACCAATGACTGCTTTCCTGTTGTTATCCATAATTGGAAAAGCACTGGAGATAAGAAAATTTATAGCAATGAATGATCTACCTGCAAGAGACAATAAAGAACGCCGGGGGTGAAAGCAGGGGGAAACAAAATCCCACACAGAGAGAAGCACACAGCCACACACTACTCAGGCTGAACATCCCCTGCCCATACTAAATCTCTCTGCCCTCTCCCTGGACTGGATGATATCAGTGGTCTTTTCCAACCTTAACGATCCTATGACATGAATCACCCTGTTATCAATCACAGCAAACGACACAGGAATCATCATACGTGATGGGATCATTGAAGTGCTCCTGGATATCACTGGACTCCTTCCCAGGAGGTTCCGTCCCAACCCAAGCCATTCTGTGATTCTAGGATTCTATGCACCTCTCCCAGTTTCAGGAGATGGGAGCTTTCTCTAAGGCAGAAGCCTTGATCCTTCTCATACCCAAGAAATATAGGATGTGAAAAGAAATGGTTTCACTCACAATGTTAATCAGCTTGATCTGGATGGCATTCTAGCCTGTAGGAACCAAAGAGGTCCCAAAAGTGACAGAGGAGAAGCATTTCCTTGTCCAAGTGTTAGAAAGCACCCCAGCAGTATCAGTAAGGCTGGATGAGGAGGGGATGATGCCTGAGCCTTGCATGTCTACATGCAGAACACGTCCAGCCTTACAGCAGGGATGGCTCACACCTTCCCCAGGAGAGGAGCAACCAGAACCCTTGAGCACCACAGGGAACAGAAGCAGGGACCCCTGTTCCAGATGGAGCTCTTTGTTGGGGTCTCCTCCAGCTTCCCTGCTCCAGTTCTGCTGAGTTCACTCAGTGCAAAGGAAGTCTCCTTCAGACATCTGTATTTTCGGGTTATTCATTATGAATTGATTAGTTCATCTCACAGTCACCCTGATCATATTCTTCCTATGTACTAACATCTCAATGAATGAGCAGTCAAGTAGAAAATGAATGCATTAGTGCCTGATTGTGTTACTAAGCTCTTGTAAATGCTAACGAGGGCAGCGGTGTTTAATTCATCCAAATAACAAACAGGTAGTTACAGAGTTAAACAGCACAGGCTTTCCAAACAGGAGTAAAACATCTAGAAAATCTGAATATCTTTCACGTTTAGCACTGAAATTAGCTATGGACGTGAGTGCTTGAGAATCCTTTTGTCTGAGTACAGAGACATTTCCCTGCTTGTATTTTCTCATTTCTGACACTGAACTGGCTGTTTTCATACCCACTATGGTAGAACTGATTACAAACCACCAGGTAATTAACAACCAGGTAACAACTTGCATTCAAACTTGCTTTTTAGCAGAAACTAAGCTTAGAAAAAAAGCCCACAAAACCTCCATTGGATTTGCTATTTGCAACTCCATATGCAAGATACAGTTTCCAGTTCTGATAATTCCCCATCTCCAACCTCAAGCAACCATGACGGTATGTATGAAAAACAGAAGCCCTGAGCTTCTATTTTTGGTAGGCATGCTACCCTCTTAAAAGCAATGGGTGCATTTTCCAGGCGGGTAGGCCACTCAAGAACTTTGTTCTCATTACACAGGCTGACTGCATGATCCAGAGAATAGCAGCTCTCTGGATCACAATGCATTCATCAAATCTTTATGAGCAATAGATTAAAAAGACTGGGAAATTTCCACGCAGACCAAGCCTCAGGCTTGCCTTATTTCTCTGCCATGGAGCAGCTCTACTGCAAACAGGAGAGCCAGGCAGTCTGGGCACACACTGCTGCCGTGCCCAGACCTACCCATGCTCCTCACATTTTCAGGATATTTATTCACTCAGCTTCTTGTAAGGATGAGCAGACAGGTGTGGGTTATAGAGGAAGCCAGCACCCTTGTGGGTCCAGGTTATATCACTCACCAGCTGGTTGCCATTAAAATATAATACAGCATTAGAAAATCATTGCACTTTGTTCTCAGCAAGAATCAGCTGCAACACCAAAGATGCTGCGACAGCTGTCAGTGCATGCCTGGGCATCATCCCCCTCCACAAAACTGAACCTTTAGAGCATGGGGAGGGTGACCCAGAAGGTCATCCACAACCCAAATCCTATGGCTGAGAGCAGTGTCCCAACACTCCCTGGCAGCTCAGGGCTGTGCCTTCTGGGGAGCTGCTCCATGCCCACCACCCTCTGGGGCAGAACCTTTTCCTGATACCCAGGCTGACCCTCCCCTGATGCAGCTCCATGCAGTTCCTTCTGCTTGCAAACCCAAACCCAGCTGAGCCATAGTGCTGCAAACCACAGCTGAGCCAGCAGGTGTACATCCTTGTGCACCTTGACCCCTGCAAGAGAAGCCAAGTGTTGTACAAACCACATAGGCACGATGTTCCTCTGCTACTGATGCAATACTGGATCAGTTTTTTGAGCAAAAGCTTCCAAGAATTGCCTGCCTCTGACTCAGAGATGGGCAGTTCTCCCAGAGGCTGAAGAGATTTTAATTCCCCATGTCTGCTAAGTATCTAAGATACCCTAAGATGGGTAAAGATGGCCAGACCCTGTAGCTACAGAGCTGTCCTACCACAAGCAGCAAGACAACTTGGTTCCAAGTACTCAGATCCACTAAGAAGAGTCCGTATCAGAGTCTGCAAGAGGTGCCTGGAACAACCTGAGCAGAGAAGACTGAATCATCCAATTGTTTTCCTCCAGCACAGACTGTATCTGTTTGGCAATAGACCAAGAAAAAAGACAGTATAAACTACCAGATCCCAGCAAATCTCTTCCTTGCTGCCCCTGCTGTTCATTTCCAAGAGACAGAGCTGGTTGTGCTGGTATCCCATACGACAAGGCTCACTCTTTGGTCTAGACCTGCTTCCCTCATCTTCTCAAAAGGCAACGTGACAGAGGAGCTGGACTTGCACAACGTTATAAAACCTCTCAATCAGAGAGCCTCTTTTAGGGTCTCCTCAATCAGTAGAAAGCCAAACAGGGCTCCAGAGATGCCGCCTTCCAAGTGTCTGGGGCACAACTAGTCTTGGAAATGGGGTGTTAGCACAGAGCAGCAGTCAAAAATTCCCCCTCAGCAGCATGTTAGCCCTGATGTAAGGCTTGGTTTTGCACTTTGGGAGTGTTTGCACTAAGAACCACAGTGAGAGCGTTACTCTTCTTACACAGCCCACAAAAGAGCCATTTAGTGATAATGACCCAACTTGGATTTCTCCTGGAAACCTTTAGTAGACTCCTGTATATTTCTGAGGTTTTAATGGATCTGGAGAAAGTAGCACGTGGTACAAAGCAGCTGGGTTTGGTTTTCTGTACACACAATAAACCACCATTAGGAATTTCTCCCCAGTACTTTCTATGCTTCCTCTCTCATTGAGAGAAGTTCCAATTTTTCTCTCAATGAGAGAAATTTTTCTCCATCTTTTCTCTTTCCCCTTATTTTTCTCCTTTTGATTAGCTCGTTCGCCTTCCCTTGCCTTTTTCCTTCCTGATGGAGGAGGGCAACAAGATCTTCAAGACTGTGTGAGCACTAACAGACCCCAAGAAAAGGAGGAGCCCTGTAAGTAAGCACATGAAGACAGCAGCAGTGGATTAGCTATCCAAGAAATATTTGTCTTGCACAGAAACAAAAAACAGTGCCAACCTGGTAATTCTATGGTCCCAAGACGTACCCTGTACACAGGATAAGCCTCTCCATCTTCTTCACATTAGGGAGGTATTCCTGAACCAGAGGAACAAATTCCCCCAAGAACAGAGGTAAGACCTCTCCTACAGCTGGCAACAGCCAGGTTATCAAATATTTATGGTAATCAAAAGAGCAGGTGAATGCATTCAACCCCGATGGGTTAGCATGAATATCAAACAACATGGGCCCAAATACTGATTATTATGAGTACCTGGCTTAATAAAAGTTTATTATAATAATATTATAATAATATTATAATAATATAATAATAATTATAATAAAAGATTAGGTACAAATAGGGGTATCAGTAGCAAATGAAACTAGGAGGTGTGCTCTCAAACACAACTCTACCCATTGAGTGAACTTAACCTGAAGTTGGAAGAAGCAGAACTGCTTCAGAGGAGAAATGTGTTTGGGAAACATGTGGTTTACTCAGCACATCCCAATACGTGCAGCTGAAAGTCTCCACTTTCAGCTCGTGTGTGGAGAAGGGGAAGCCATGACTTTTGCTCATGCACAATGCTAAGTTTGGGAGGCCAGCTGCCTGAGAGGAAACCCTCACAGCAATGAGAAATCAGGCTTCGTATACTGGAAAGCAAAGTTGCATGAACTGCTTTTAACATAAGGAAAGTCTTGCCCTGTTTCACTGGAGAACAAGGCACAGGTGCAAGACACCTTGTAAAATCTGCAGGATTTACCCAAAGCAGCTCCGAAAAGGAGTTCAGGGCTGGTCAAAATCAACAGATTAAAAGGTCTTAGCATTAACAGACTTCACAGACTTACAGAGAAAGACAGTGTGGGATGGGAAACAAGAGTCTCCAACACCACTGGGATTAACCTGTACAAATAATCTCTGCAAGTCTCCTGTGTCTAGCTTTCAAGAAGCAACGGATATTTGAGAGCTTTCTGCTCTGCTGCCTAAGCTTTCCAGTCCCTACATGTTCCAGGTTTGTTTTGGTTAGTTAGTGAGTTCTTAAATCAGATGAGAAGTCCTTCTGATGGCCATCAGACCAAAAACCGCTTCTGCCTTGTCTATGAGTTGCTCAAAGTAGAAGCTAAGGAACATTAGTCAAAGAAAAGAGCTGCATTTTCTTTGAAAGGAGTAAATGCCTTTAACTGATTCAGTGCTTTGTTAGCAGTTACATCCAATCTCCAGAGCTACTTCTCACAAACTGCAGGAACTCATGCACATGGGAGAACTACCAAAAAGCAGGAGAGAAATAGGTGGTCAGCTCTGGAGATCGAGCCAGCACTCTTGGAGGAAAATACTGCACCGAGGGAGAAGTAGAGACAAAGCAGGAAGATGAACAGGAAATCCATCCAACAAGAGCTACTCATGGCCACCAGAAGATAGCAGATGGACAAAAATAAATTAAGCCCTGTTGCTATGGGCAGCAAGCAGGGTTAACTTCACGTAAGACCTTCTAGAGAGGTGCTCCTCACTGAGCCACCACCAAACAAGACCACACAACAGCAAGCATCTCCCCACAGCAGTAAGAGCCTTCAGCAGAAGCCTTGGGGTGAGGTCATGGGTCCACAGCCCCTACTGCAGGCAGCACAGAAGCTCCATAGGGATGGCCAGGACACCAGAAAACCCTCAGTGAGATAACCGCTCTTGTCATGTGCATGGTGGCAGGGAGTCTCTACAGCACAGTACTCGCCGCTCCTCCCTGCACAAAAAGATGCCCAGACATCCCATAAGAACACCACAGGAGCTGGAAAAAGGGGACAACACATTGTCTCTCTCTTTTTTTTTTTTTTTTTTTTTTTTAAAGGAGCTGTGGTGTCATCTTGCTTTATTTTTTAACATTGCAGCCTGCAGGCAGGAGGACTCTGTTGCCAGGGAAACTGCTGCAAAGGTGCACAGGGCTGCTGCCCACAGCAAGGCAGGGAAGTGCCTGCTGGCATCAGGAGAGCCCACAGAAGCTGCCCCAAGCCAGGATGCAATGCAAGCAGCAGTAAGACAAGCAGCTGCTCCACCTCCCCCAGGTTCACCCCTTACTCTCTTGCCCACAGAGGAGGACGGGGTGGAACAGCACCTATTTATTTGTCTTATTATAAAGGAGGCTCTATTCTTTTTAAAATTTTCTTTTCAGATGGCTGCCATCAGTAGAATTATGGTTGCAATTTACAATAATCTATTTGAAACAAGGGTTTGATTAGTTAATGCACTTGTTGTTGTTCTCTTCTAATTTGATCAGGAGGGAAGTGGGAGGGCTCCGTTTGCATGCTGCAGCTCTCATGCTGTGTGCAAACAGCAAACCCATCCCTGCTCCTCACCTGTTTCCACCAGGCTGCATGCACACCCTGTTGCATTCCAGCAGTAGAACCAAGCAGAAATTTCAAACTTGCTACAGCCAGGAGGATCCCAAGTCTCTCTGATCCATAGCCAGCCCCATAACTTCCCAGGGATGGAGGAATAAAATAGCACTGGGGTGCCCTTAGCTGACTGCTTGGGGGTTACAGGGCTGGCTATGGATCTCCTGTAGACTTTCTGCATCCTTTTTCTCTTCCTGCTCATTCTATCTCCATTCCTTCTCCACCCACCTCTCCCCATCCCCAAAGTTCCGTGCTGTAATTCTCAACACTGTGTACCAAAGAAACCCTAGACAGAAAGGCTGTGGCACCCTCCTCTGCTGCTCGAAGTGGGCAAGCTTACACACACTGCATTAAAGGGAGAGGGGAAAAAAAACTTTACAAATCCATCTTTTTAAGGACTTTGTACATCCCACCTGCTCTCAAAGCATTCTTGGGAGAAATCTGGATATTGCAATTGACATTACCTGGTGCAATAATTAGGAGCTGTATTTACAGCCATGATACCATTTTAATGCTGTTTTGCATCTGCTGTGCCTCCACTTAGAGAGCAAATGTAGTGGGGAACATCTGTTTTCCACTGCTATCTGATGTGACAATCCCCGGCCAGTGATTTTACCTCCATTACAATGGGCTTTAATTATTGCAATTACTGTCACAGAGCGATGTCCCTGCAGCAACAGGTACAAGGCCTGGCCCAGCTTTCCAAGCAGATGACATTGCCTAGCTCTGCTCCTTTTTATTTCACTCACTGCAATAACACATGGAAGAAATGAAAGTTCTGAAGCAGATGTTGCTTCTGCTTTGCATGGAGGTGCCATCATCAGCCCAGGAAGCACACCTGGGACTTCGTTCCCCACAGCCAAGGTGTTTCTACATTCACTGACACACGAGGAGATTTGGGGCAGTTCATGTTTTTCTCAGGAGACCCAGCAGGATGCAAGGATCTTGAGGGTGCCATCAGGTCTCCAGACCACATTGCACAATAGATCTGTTACTTCCTGCAAGGCACCTTCCTTAGCTCCAATTATTTGCCCTTGTACTCACATAACCACTAATTAGAGGTCACATTAAGTCCTGCCATAAGACTACAACTGAAGAACAGCCCAGAGCTCCATCTGAACAAAGTTGGCACCCCAGGCCAACCCTGACATCAGTGCTCTCTCTCCCAGTACCTTCAAGAATATTAAAAAAGCAGCAGCAGTGACCAAGGAAAGCCACCCCCAGTCTCCTGGCTGAGCATCTTGCAGCCCAGCACCTCCCTTCCTATTCTCTGCTCATAGAAATAATTATTGCAGAAGAGTTTCCCACCCAAACCAAAGCCAAGATCACTCTGATGGTTCCCAATATCCCCTTGCTCCAACACCAGTTTGTCAGAGGAAGGGCAATTGATGTTGTCTACCAGGAATTTTACAAGGCTTTTAACATGGTCTTGCACCACATCCTTATCTCTAAATTGGGAAAACATGGATGCAAAGGCTGGAGTATTTGCTGGTTAAGGAATTGGTTGGATGGCTGCAGCCAGAGGGCTGTGCTTAACAGCTCTGCAACCAGGTGGAGGGGGGGATCACAAGTGGTGTCCCCCAGGGGTTTATGTTGGATTGATGCTGCTCTGCAATGACACAGATAGTGGGATTGAGTGCACCCTCAGTGGTTTACTGATGGCACCAAGTGGAGTGGTGCAGAAACAGAAAAGATAGCATTCAGAGAGATCTGGACAGGCTTGGAGAGTAGGCACATGAGAATCTGCTGGTGTTCAAGAAAACCAAATGCCATTCCATGATTCCTCTGCAAAACACCTCCACAGCCAGCACAGAGGGACTCGTCCTCCTGCTGAGCTGCTCTGCCATCCCCTTCTGAGCAGATTTTGGTGACCTGTCAGCACTGGGCTAACACGCCAAGGAAGTCACTTCAAACCAGGTTTAGAAGTACATTAGCAATTCTCCACCTGCTGATTCACTTGAGGAAGGGCAAATGCTGTGTCATCTGACACACAGCAGGGGTTTGGAAGCAGGAAGTCGCTGGTCATTCCTAGACACATCCATATGAATATATATAGTACAGAAGTGTACATGTGCATTTAATTCAGTTTTATCTTCCCTAACACACGCCAAGAAATCCTCACCACCAGAGGGCTCCCACACCTCCTCCCACCCCTGGTTCCTTCTGATTTCTCAGTCAAACCTCCCCTTGGGCAAAGTGTTCTTATTTGGCACACCCCAACGCTTTTGTGTATTGGATCTAAGCGTGCGATTCCCCTCTTACTGCATCACTGCGAGTCGAGCATCCTTCAGCCTAGTACAGGGATGGTGGTCTAGAAAAATGGCATCAGTGCAAAGAGACCTTTGAGTCACCACAGTGACTGGCTACGAGGACACGGCCCCACTCATTTCAGAACGACAGAAACAGTGCTATGCCACAAAAGCTGTTAGTAAACAGGAGCAGCTTGAACTATGAAAACCATTCTGGCTGAGGAGAGTTAGGGTCATGTAGGTTTCTCCACCCATAAAGCCAACAGAAGGCTCTTAGTTTATTTAGGTCAATTAACTTCAGCTTTCAAATTAAGTTCTCATCTCATTTTACAGACAAGCTGTGAGCAAAGCATGGGGGGGAAAAAAGCGGGGGGGGGGGGGTCAGCTGAGGAGAACACAGCCCAGGATTTCCAGACTTAATTTAAACCCAAAGGGTAAAAAGAAAATTGAGATCAGAGAAGAGCACAGAGCACCTCACAAGTGCTTCCATCCTTGCTTCTTCTCTGCTCCATTCATTGAGCTCACAGGCCAGGAAAAGGCAGAAAGGAGCTGTGCAGAGGAAGCCATTTGTGGTACACAACAACACATTTTATTGCTCTCACGCACCCGAGAATGACGCTTCTCATTCTTGAGTGCCATCTACTGGCATTTTTATCTCTTTGCTATATATTAAACCCAACCCCAGTGCTGAAAGAGCAGTCAGGTTGCAGTCAAGCACTTGGAAGTAGAAAAATGCCAAAATCTGGGCTGTGCACCCAATCCTGACCCCATCCCCTCTCATAGATCCATCAGAACACATTGCCTAACAATGGCCACGCACCACTTCCTGCATGAAAAAGCCCCATCCGCACACCAGATGGATAGTGCTCTCCTAATGAGCAGCTATTCAATATTTTTCTTTATCCTCATCACTCAACACGTAGCTCCACGTCCTGTGCATGGCATGCAATTGAAGTCCTGCTCTAAATAATGAGCTATTAATTTTCTCCTGGGCTTTCCCAGCATTTATTATTGTAGCATCCGAGTGGTTTGCAAACATTAATTTGCCTCACAACAGCCCCATGAGGAAGGGTGGAATTATTCTCCTGCAGATGGGAGACCGAGGGATGGCCACAGCGAAGCCAGAAGGGTTCAATGCACCCCAAAGTTTGGGGTGCAGTTTTTCCAATAGAGAAATGGAATCCCATTCCAGGGCTGGTGTAGCCATTCATTCTGCCCTAATGGGAAATTTCCCAGCTCACAATCACTATTGCCATTCTGCTTCATACATCCAGCAGAACTGCAAGACCATTTCAAGGTTCAAAAATCATTACTTTTTGTATTCAGAGACAGCAGTACTGCTCGTTTGCATCATGACAATATTACATTTCCTCATTACTTCCCATCTTTTCCACCTCTTCAGATCTTATTTGCATTTTTGATCAGACCCGAGCACCGAGGAGATGCCTGCAGGGAGATGGCTGTAACAGTGCCCAGGTCTTTTTCCTGGGCTGAATCAATTAATTTGCACCTCTAGGAATAAAATTATTTTTTTCCCCTGCAATGTGTACGATCCCTCCCAGTTTTCTTCAGTAAGAGAGGGGGAGAACCAGGCTTTGAAGTGCAAAGTCATATGTGTAAATCATCATCATCTCCTGCAGTGAGAGCTGTGTGCTGCCATCCCAGGTGGGCACATCTTACCTGGGTAGGAGGGGCCATGGCACCAATCTGCTCTGCTCATCCTCCCTGTGGGTCCACAGTGCTCAGCCCTGTGGAATATTCAATGGAATGCTCAGTGAGACCAAACCACTCCATGTCTGAGCATCAGGCCAGCCCCACCACCCGGCATCTGTCCACATTTTAAGCTTCTATCTCACAGCTGGAAGCTGCAAGATGCTTCACAACACCTCACTGTAAAGTGAAACTCAGGGCAGGGGCTGCCTGCATGTCTGGGAGGCATTTTATTGAGTCAAGGATCTCCAGCCCAACTTCCCCCTGCACTGCTGCAACACTCAGAGTTACGTTTTATCCTCTGTTAAGCATCATCCCATAGCAACCTGCATGGGAGTCCTTTCATTGACTGGAGGTGTTCAGCTGGCTATGCCAGCCACACATTTTCTTTCTCATATCATAGAAACATTACTGTCAACCAACCCCAGTCCACCCCCACCATGCCACCCCTCAGTGCCTCATCTCCTGAACACCTCCTAGGATGGTGACTCCACCACCTCCCCATTCAGCTGTGCTGAAGTCTCATCACACCTTCTGGAGGGAAATTTCTCCCAGTATCCCATCTGAATCTCTCCCAGCACAACTTAAGGTCCATCTCCATTATCTAGGAGCAGAGACCAACCCTCACCTCACCACAACCTCCTTCAGGAAGTTACAGAGAGCAGTGAGGTCTCCTCTTCTCCAAAACACTGCTTCTCTAAACAAGAGATTAAAACAAGAAAACACACAAACCAAAAACACAAAACCAACATACCCCAGTTCCTCCTAGGAACAATCAGTCCTCACCTAACACAAACACTGAGTAGCACTGTCCTCTACCTACAGCCAACAGTGATTCTTGTAGTGACCAAATTAGTACCGAGCATTATGGGCTGGATGACTTTCAGCTGTGAATGCTGCTTGTTAACCTCACATGTTGGCCATTCCCTTTTTGCCATTGCCTTTTTCCACCCCATACCATGCTTCCTACATCACATCACAACCCTCATCTCCCAGCTGTGTCCCAGGGGGCTTGGATCCCCAATCCAAGGGACTTGGCTTCCCGATCTGTGCTTTCACAGAGATCCCTACAAACACATCCCAGTTATTTGCACAGCCTTTCTCCTGCAGATCCCTGCACGGTGTTCTGCAGGTTCCCAGTTGGTTTTGGCTCATTGACCTGGCACCATCCTCCTGGTGGACAACAGAGGTGCTGGGAGCTGGGACTGTGTGCCTCAGTTTCCCTCCCACAAAACAGCACAGCCACACTTTGGAGGGGCTGTGACACCTCTGGATGCAGCACAGCCTCCGACCTCAAGCAGAGCAAATCAAAAGGGAAGTTCCCCTTCTCAGACAAGGTCAGGGCACACCACCTAGATTGAACTCTGTAGAAAATAGTTAATTAATCTCTCTTGCCGTGGCCTAATTCTCTTTTCAACATGTGGCTGTCACTTCCCTGTCATCACAGCTGATTTACAATGGGGTTTAATTAAATCCTCTGTACATTATTCAGCATTCTCTGAAGACAACACCAAAGCAGCCAAGGGTATTTAAAATGTCACCTGCTGAGACATATCATCTTCTTCTAAATAAATATGACAGTGATCAAACTTTGGCTAATTACGGTGACTTCGTTATTTGTTTGTATGTTTTAATATTTAATTGCTTTCGTGTTCATCCAATTACAAAGCAACAGCAAATAGAAATTAACTTTTTATCAGCGTGTTCCCAGCCCAGCTAATCAGCACTTCAAAGGCCAGGCACAATAGGAGGCCATCCAACCTGAGAGTGCTTTACAATATATTCTCTGCTGAATGGACCGTTCGATTAAATTAAGGCAGAATTGTGTTTGTCAGTGTATTCCCAGCTCCCACCCAGATTCCCTTTATGCGGTCGTTTATGGGCCTCGCTGTGGCATCCTTGCAGCAGGGCAGTAAATTGTTTGCATTGCTCCTGCCCTCATTCAGGCAGCGCCGGTTGCAGCCTGAGGTATTGGTGTTAGCTCTGCATCAGCAGAGGAATATCCCACTGCTATTGTGATTGGACGTGCAACGGGTGCACCTGCACTGGCTCCTGTTTCTTCCCTGGGAGGTCTGCATCCATTCTAGCAACGAGCAAGGGAAAGCAGCAAAAAAACCCCAAACCTCGAGGGTGCATAACCATGACAGGGTGATTTTTGCCAGTGCAACCATTAAGGTTGGATAGACTGCTAAGGTCATCCATTCCAACCATCAACCCATCTCTTCGTACCACTAATCACATCCCTCATTGTGATATCCACCCTTTTCTTGAGCATCTTCAGGGACTGTGACTCCACCACCTCCGTTGGCAGCCTGTGCCAATGCCTGACCAGTCTGACCACTGACCAGTAAGCTACTTACATTGTCAGAAATACAATGTGGAAACAGAGAGGTTAAGCAAAGCTGGTTTGCCTCTGCATACCTCCTGTGAAGTGGAAACTTGCAGCAAAGAGTGATTTAGGGTCAAAGAAAACAGATAAATGGCACATCTGCCTAACATCAGGGAAGAAATACAGCCAGACAAGCACATGCATAAATGACCCACATTAAAGAGAATTGATCTGTGTTGTATCAGTCCTGCCTGCACTGCCTCATTATTATCGCTGCAAACAGCCAAGCCTTTTAGTTACCACAATAAAGGTCTGGACAAGAGACTGGGGGTTGTGCCACAAACAAACATGGCTTTTGAAGCAGCCTATGTAATAATGAGAATAACAAAGTGCAATCTCCTCATTTTAAAAATGAAACCGAACAAATGATGCACACACAAACCCAGGCCATGGTTAGAGGCATTCACAAATTCCAACATGATCCTCCAAACCTTGCCTCGCTGTCCCCTGGAGTTCATAGGAGATCTCTCAATGTAAGCATGAGGGGTAAGGAAATAATGCATTTGCACAACAGAAGACTGGAGCAGTTGTTAGGCTCCTTGTTGCATGGGCCAACGTCCCTTAAGCAAGTAGTATGAGAAATGAAAGACTCAAAGAGCCATGGGCAACTACAGGTCCTCAGGGCAACAGGAGGTGCTGCAGTGATCACCATGCCTTGGTCTAATTTATTTATCCAGCACTACTGCAGTAAGAGCACGGGAAAAGAAAAAGATGACGTAGACCTATTTCTCTAGGGAGAAAGGGGATGGTTCATATTGGATATCTGGGACAATTTCTTCTCCAAAAGAGTGGTGATGCAGTGGCACAGCTGCCCAAGGAATGATGGAGTCACCATTCCTGGTGGTGTTCCAGAACCATGGAGATGGAGCACTGAGGGATGGTCAGTGGGCACAGTGGGTTGGGTTGGGGATCTTACAGGTCTTTTCCAACATTAATGATTCGATGATTCTATTCTATGATTCTCTGTATTGCAGAAAGAACTCATCTTTATCCCTACAGCACTGGGGATCAGCGCCAGGGAGGCACCACCTCTATGAGAAGGCTGTGACACAGCTTTGCATAGGAATTCTCAGTGTGGGGAAAAATTATGCTGGGAAAAGGAATAAGAAAGTACTTTTATCAGATGTTTTTTATTAAAAAAACCCACCAAAACACAACATTTTCCCCACTGAGAAACAACTTTGCGGTTAATTTTAGGCTTATCTCATGAAATATTCAATGAACAAAGAAATGTGTTGGAAATACTTTGATTTTATTGAAATAAAATATTTAATTTGACCCAAAATGCTTTTTCAGTTTTATTGGATCTCCGAGACTGGTTTCATTTGAGAAATCAAACATTGCAGAGCTTTTCATGCAAACAGCAGATCTAAATCCAGACCGGCTTCGATACCAACTTATTCACCAAAGTGACTTTCAATGGCTTTTGTTGTCATAATTTTTCTCCTGCAAAGTGATAGCATTCATTAAAGGACAGGCAAACCAGGCTCACCCCAAGGAGGAAGCTGAATTACTTTGATGGGTCCTTTGAAAGAGCTGAGTGATGAGCACACTGGCAGCAATGCAGAGGTTTGGGCTGGGAGGAGAGGAGCCCAGAAGAAATGCAGAAATATGCGTATGAAGAAAAACAGAAACTTTCTGCTTTGATGAAAAAATCCGAGCATTTTGAAGTCTATGCACAAAGACTACAGCAAAATTTACTGCCAGTGACATGAGAAGGGGCAGCTAAGGAAAAATAAACTTCCAGCTGGAAAGACATGTTCGGCATCACAGAAAAGTCACATTTTTCTCAATAGAAAGAGGATGGGAAAAACCAGTTGAAAGGCTTCAAAACGTTTAATTCCAAACAGATTCTTGAGATACAGAGCTTTCAATCAGGAAGCTGAAAAGCAAAAATATCCCATTTTTTCCTGGCTAGGACTAGGGCCATATTCACCATGGCTAGGAGCCATCACTGCAAAGGCCATAGGGAAACACGAAGAGCTGTTCTCATCCTACAGGACAGATGGGGACAGTGGCTTCACAGCACTGCTGGGCTCTACCTGACATGGCCATGGGGTTTTTACATTAAAACACGCCACGCCACTTCAGTTAATTCCCAGCAAAATCCTGTTTTGAATCACTTCAGTATCACTTGACAAAGAAACCGCTGGAGAAAGCTCTGAAGTCACCACGTATCGTCTTCCAGCACAGAGTTCTCCCATATACACACAGCTTGGAGGGAATCCATGTCCTCAGGCTTAAGCTAACTGCAAACCGAAACACAAAACCCCAGGCTCAGCCACCAAAGCCAGCTTGGACCAAACCAAAGGCTTCAGCTGGCGCAGCCCCTTCCCTCTGTGACTCGCTGGAATTTCAAATTATGATTTAACATCCACATCTGGGCCAAGAACAGTACCAATATTATTATTATTGCTGTAGCTCAATCTTGAATGTTTTCCAGGGTGGCAAAGATTTCTCTCACTCAGTTTTATCGCTTAGTTCCTGCATTTTTCAGCTCTAATAAATAAGGTGACCAAGTCAAGGGCATATATCCGGATTTCTGAAGCTTCCATGTCATCGAAACCTATGAAATAATGACACGTATACTGGGGATAGCATGAGAACTGTTCCCCTTGGCTCTCCATTTCTTCATTCTTGGGCCTTTGATCCAACTTTTGAATTGGGTCCTGGATCCCAGAGCGAGAAGATCACAGGAGAATCTCAGCTCTCGTTCACTTAGAACTGAATTTCTAACCTTTGTGCTGCAGAGGACTTCAGGAAGAAAAAAATCAGTTGGGATGGTTTAGAAGAGATCCGTTGGTGAAGTCCATAACTTGGAAGAGCCCCAGGGACATGAAGGCTGTGACCTCCTGCACTGGGCTCCAACAGTGCTCTGTGCCAAGGCTTTTTCAGAAAGAAAAGCTGCCAGGAAAACCAGAATCCGTGACACAGAAAGGGACGGATCGCCCTCCAACACACAAAAAGAAATCAAAGTGAGTGCTTTGCATACAAGCCTTGCATTTGCAATTCTGATGCTCTAATAGGAAATGGCTCCCAGCTGGGGGAGGGGTAGACAGGAAATATTACAACTATGTTATTTTGTTACACTAATTACCAATAATGGCACATACTAGGGTACCAACCACAGTCAATTCATTTTGAAAGCTATATAATAATGTTTAGGATAAAGGAATTAATTTTTATAGCCACTGAAGCAGATTTACTTGTACTGTAATGCAGATTTATTACAAATTAAATTTCCTAACTCAAAGTTAGAGAGGCTCAGCAGGACCTGAGGGGACGTGCACCCTGTTGTATGAAGGAGCTTCTGCTGCTTCAGGGCTCGTGTCTGTGGGCCATTTGTTAGCACAAGGGTTTGGATGTACCCTACAGCATGAACACGAGCAGGCAAGAGAGCATGACCACACCGGGTGACTGCCATTCAGACAACTGCTTGTGAAAGTTGTTATTATTTTTTTTTTTTAATACATATTGTATTAGCTTGAAAAGGTAAAATTTCAGTGCTACAGGCTTTCTGTGTAAAAGAAATTCCATAAAAAATTCATAAAGTGGAAACTTTGAAGTAAAGCCAAGAAGATGCAGTCATTATTTTACAGAAATATTTCTGGTGTCAATCATTGACTATGGCACATTTCAGATCACTCAGGATTGGGATGTAAGTGGAACCAAAAGCAGAACTGGGCATGGATGAGGGAGCTGGGCAGGGCAGGGAAGGGCCCTCATGCAGTCCCAATAGGAACATCACCATTCCTGATTGCCAATTCCATTTCCAGCTATGGAGGTGATGGGTTGATGGTTGGACTAGATGATCTTAGTGGTCTTTTCCAACCAAAATGATTCTGTGATTCTAACACCAATATCCAATATGCTGAAATGTGGTTTTGTTATAATCAATACTTGTGATGGGTGACCACCAGGGTGCCTTTCAGGGTGCAGGACATGGGCTGGGCATGCTGCTCATCTACAGCTTGGGAAAGGGATCCCAGCTTGCCAGCTCAACACTTGGCATTATGATGCCCTTAAAGAAATAAAAGCTTGTTCAGCCCAAGCTTTGCAATAGCTTCAGTGCCAAGTGGCAATGCAGCATCTGAGAAGGGCGAGAGGGGTTCACAGCAGTGCTTACACATCAGCCCTGAACCAGCAGATGAATGGAGGCACCAAACAAAACCTGCCCAAGTTCCTCGGGAGGCACAGACAGAGCTGGAGCTGCTCCAAACCTGTCTCAGAGACATCCCTATGCACAATGCTGCAGAGATCTGGAATGGTCCTGCTCACATGTTGGCTCTTAATGGCAGCCACAGAGATCCCATCACATTAAGCCTCATCCTGGGAGAGGGATGTGGAGGGAGGAGAGTCATTAGCTCAGCCCAGGTGCCATGTGAGGAGGAGGAGGAGTGGTTTCCTGTGATAATACTGCACAGGCTGAGCTCCGACCAATACTTTCCTGTGCTCCAGGATAAATGAGACTTCCCTAATTCTTTCCCCACTGCAAATAAACAGATGGGGAGCCTACACCATGCGGCTTGTAGTGCCCTATTCATCACAGCATCCGACTGTAGGTAGCAGTGATTACAGCTAATTATTGGCAATTACTGCCACTGAGCTGGTAGGTGTGTTTTCCCAATAACTTTCAGCAGCTCCCAAAGCTCTTTGAGGGCTTCTCCATGCGAGAAGGACAGCAGCGACTCCTCCTCTGCACAGCAGCCAGATTCTCCTCCCAGATCTCTCCCCACTGAGCATCATGGTGTGACCGGAGATAAAACAGGAAAAATACTCAGTCCCATGAGACCACGGCATCAGCGACACACCCACAGGTTGGTGGGACCCCTCCTGCCTGGAACGACTCTTTATGCCTTTTGCTCCTTCGATCAAGCCTGGATCCCCCCGCCCCTTCTCCAGCATATCATGCAATTCATACAAAAACACAACAGAGGAGCGCATGTACAGCCGGCGCTTTCCCCACATATAAAGTAACACGGCAGCGGGTGAGGGATGGATCCTTTGAGAAATTCGTATGCCAGCCTTCCCACTATAGTAATTTCATTCTGTCTTTGTAATTGTCTGATATTACATTGTTCCCTGCCGGAAGATTAATTAGCTAGTCTTACCCTCCAACACACCATCCCTCTGCAACCCTCAAGGAAGCTGGAGTGGTGCCAAGCCGTGTGGATTTGCTATTCGGGATAGCAGCTGCTACCGCCGCCACGAAAGCCTCCTTTTGTCCCTGAGTAGCAGTTGCTGTGCCAACTGACCCCCGCGTCCCTGGCCCTCCCAAAGCTGCCACTGCCGAAGATCTGGCCAAGGTTCAGCAACACGGGGTAAGGGTTGGAAGAGAAGGGTGGGGGGAGAAAAGAAAAGAAAAATCACACAATCAGAGAAAATGCAAAAAAAACAACAAAAAAAGAAAACAACACATAAAACACACACAACTCTGACCGCCCCCCACACCCCAGCCCTCCACATGGCACAATTACTCACGCTTGTTAAGCATGGCTGCATTGCGTATGCGAGTCACGCGGGCTGGGCGCATGTTGGTGATGCTGCAGTGCTGGCTGGCAGTGGGAAGGGCACGGCGGCACCGCGGGGACACCAAGCCATGGGGGTCCCCAACAGAGAGTCTGCAGCTTTTGTTCCTGTCCTTTCTCCCTCCCTTCCACCCTCCCCAGGCATGGGTTTGAGTGGATCTGCCTTAGCTCAATGGTGGTGCGCAGTGGATGAGGTTTGGATGTGTCCCCATCCAACAGTGGGGGGAAACTCCCTAAAAAATAGGGAGATGTCTCCGTAGCCCAGTGCACATCACAGAGCCATGCTGCCATTGCATGCAGTCCTCCTTAAGTCATGTTGGTTCAGTATGCTGTAGAACATATTCAGACACATTCGCCTGGTGCTCCATTTTGCCCCCAGAAGCACTAGGGTAGCTCACACATTCTGTTTTCCTGGCTGCTCTGCCCCAGCCCCGCTGCTCAGCCACCCTGGACACTTCCTTGGCCACCGTCCCCGTCAGGGCCACAGTGCAGGGCACCAAAGGTGCCTACAGGTTGTGCTTAAGGCGCAAAAAGAAGGGAGATCTCTGTGTTGCACACAGAGGAAGCTGTGAGCACAGAGGGCTGCAGTCCACCTCCTGCTCTGAGATCCCCAGATCACAGCGGGGACGTGAGGTTTTCTCAGCACAGGCTCTGCACCAGCACCTGGGAAACCAGCTTGGATTGAATTGTTATGGGGCTGCAGGAAACAGTCCCAAAATGTGCTGGGGGCTCATTGAGATCTGCAGGGAGGAGATGTGGGCACCTCAGCGCCCGCTTCACCAGCAGCCCCCCTCCCCGGGTGCTACGGAAACGGGAATTAAGTGATGATGAATGCGGTATTAATTAATTAAAAGAAAATGAGCACGAAGGGGGGCGGGGGTCCTGGTGCCCAAGGAGGGGTCACCCTACCCCTCATTGCTCGTTGGCTTCGCTCAGCAGGAGGCATCGGGGCGAGTGGCAGCAGTGGGAGACGGGGACCTGGCAGGAACGGCTCCGTGCCGCCATCTTCTCTTGGCACAGAGACTGAATAGAAAATCGATTTTGCACACCCCGAAATGGCCGCACGGGAGGGGTCAGCAGAGGAGCTCAGAGCAGATGGCACCGCGGGGACTCCGCTGCTTGGCTTTGAGGATGGAGGCTGTTCACACGTGTGATGAGCTACGACGTTCAGCTTAAATAAAATGATGAAGAAGGCAAAGCGCGGCGCGTTGCTTTGATTTGCATTCTGCACCCACCTCTACCACGTGCCCATCGCCTCCTCCTATTGCAGGCACACGGACGCAGCAGTTCCAAATTCAATGGCTCTTCCAACTCACACCATCCTTCCCTCTGCCATTGTGTTAAACCGTTCTTCTTTTCTCCCACTGCAGTGATAATCCCCCATAGCTGAGCACCAAGGCAGTTTGTGGCTCTTCTCCCAACTCTCACTCAAGGTACATTATTTATACATCTTTCAACACTGACTTTTTCAACACTTTTTTTTTTCTCTTTTCTTTAATTACTTGCATTTAAAATAAAAATGCCAACCTGTGTGAGTGACTGCCCTCATTACAGTCCCAGTCCTCCGGCTAATTAATGCCTGTTAGCTTTGGCGTACACACTAGGATGCCTAAATCCAAAATACACAAGGCTGCCAAGTTACTTTGCAAACAATGCTTGCCTTGAAGAAACGTGTGAGTTGGGTAATGCAGCTGTGTGCAATCTGACAATAATCCTTGGTTTCAAGGTGCCTTCAGAGAGGGAAAGCTACAGCTTGGCCACCCCCAGGGAGATGGTTGGAAAACCAAAGAGCAAAGCAGGAGGAAAGTAAAGAGAAAGAAGGCATCTCCAACAGAAGGGAGGCATTTCCAAAAGAAAAGAGGCATCTAAAAGAAAGAGAAGCACCTAAAGGTCTAAGGACTGCTTGTTTAGCAAGGTCACAAATAAAGGACAAAGGAACAAGCAGGGTGGGAAGGTTGGTTCAGTCCTGGCAGCATCCAAGAGTCAGCACTGCTGAAGGCTGCAGGTTTAAATCTGATTAAAAAAAGAAAAAGCCTTATGTAAACTTAATGCATAATTAACCTGAGAAAAGCACTCGCAGAAGATATCATTGAGGTTGTGAGAGCAGCAGAGCCACAAAAACAACTCTGTCGCTCTATGAAGAATGAGAACATTCCCTGTGAAATTATTTCAATGCTCATCTAATGAAACGGTGAAGCCTGCTGCATCCCAACCAGGGTGGGTTGCAGGTTTCTTACATCTCCCTCCAGAGTTAAAAGTCCTTGCAAAGATGCCCTCAGGTTTCATCCTCCCGTAGACCCCTGTGTAAGCCATGCATTTCCTGTGCTCCCCCCTTCATTTCACACCTTCCTCAGAGTCTCATGACACAGACATCGCCCAGACCCACCCATCTCCCCACGCTGTGTTTGGGTCCCAAGCTCCTGAAGCTCCTTCTGATGCCATTGGTAGAAAAAGCCAAGTCTCCTGTTTGCCAACGCCTGTAACTGAACCGCCCGCAGGCCCTGCCCTCCGCTCAGCTCCTGGCCTGCTTACAACCAGAGCAGCTGTTTCACATTTCCCAGTTTAAAACCTCATGTTACATCAATGTCCCTCTTGCCAAAAATCCAGCGAGAAGTCGGCCCTGCGATCCAGGTCAGATCCTGCCCTTCCTCCCAGCAGGATCCCGACCCAAATGTTTGAGGCTCCCTTTGGAGAAAGCTCTGCTCAGCACCCCAACACCTCACACACCGCATGTGTTTGGGGTTACTGCAACACCCAGCATGATCCCAGGGCTGTCTGCACACCCTGCAGAGCTCCAGTGCTCT